>NC_051194.1:3114000-3425400 GCF_015220075.1 Falco rusticolus
CCAATCCTTCTTATCCCCCTTCTCCCTTTCTTTCCTGCTGGACCCAAATCCATCCCCGTCTGGCTCCTGCCACTTGCCTTGCTGTTAGCTGCAGGCTCACCAAAATTACTTTCCTGGGCTTAGCAGAGCCCTGGACCAGGGCTCCGGAACACTATAGGACTGTCAACTAGAACAGATTTCTGCAGTCATAACTTCGGTGACAAAAAGCACCTATTTTATAATCACCAATAAATTCTCCTTTCTTACTATTCACAGACTGTCATGACACTCTCCCAGTGCAGAATTTTACCCACTCAGTAGTCTTCTCTACTCAGGGTTAAATTCGAAGTGGTGCAGAAAGATTAATTCCCTTGGGGCCATCTCGCCTTTAAGCTGGGGGGATGCTGCCCGTGCTCTCCAGCAGGTGATGTGGCCACCGAGGTGGGAGGAAGCAGCTGCAGTTCCCTCCCCATCAGTAACAGCCAAGCACATGGCTTGACTTTGGCTCCCGAAATGATCATTAGTAATGATGCATCAAAAGTTTGTGATGAGTGAATGATAAAAGTAAACAGGACACAGTAATAATCAGGCTTTATTTATAGCTAGGTACAACACCCCTGTTGTCAATTTTACAAAGTGACTTTGAAGGAACTTTTTAAAGGGGATATCGAGAACATTTTCCCCCTCCCACTTGCAAACAACCATAACTGTTATTGATAGCATTTCTAAAATGGCAGGTACAGAGAAACAGAGACTTATTTTGTGTCAAAATTGTTTTATGGTGCCATATTTTTCCCTTGTTTAAGGCAGCACCACTCATTTACAACATTAAACAACGTGATTTATGTACTTTAGCAGAGCTTACTACATTTAAATGTTTTAGGCATTTCATTTTTACAACATACCTTGTTCCAATATAATCAATGTGCTTTTTTCTGGGGCTGTGATAGCAATGCAGTTTGTGGTTTATAGCAAAATCAATATAAGAATTAATGGGTGACGAACAAAGTAAATTGTAAAAAGTACAGAGAGGTTGGGAGATCTCCCCTTTGCTACATCGATTCCATTAGTATTAGGCTGCCCACTTGTACACAGTTTCATATTTGATAAGCAAGCGGCAGGCTTCATATTCTGCAGAAGACAAAATGGATGAAGTTCAGCACTGAAACAACTATGCAAAAGTCATTGAGGTTAAAGCAAGGATGGAGACGAGCCAAGGTGGATGCTGAAACACGATGCACTTTAGAAGCAGCAGCCATAAACATCAGATGGTCACGAACGGTGCCACTCTGACTTTTATTAAAGGCTGTGATACTTGAGAGATTACATTCTTGGCTGTTTCATACTCCTGGGTTATATGGGTTTTAATTAATTCCAAAAAAATGATGAGAAGAGAATGCTACTCCCAAGTTTTCTTGCTAGCAGATGAAAAGCAACTTTTTTTTTTTTTTAAATGCATGCAACCTAGATTTCTTGTCAGAAACATAAACAGAGAGGAGCTCTGGCAAGCTACAAGCAATGCAATCTGGAAAACGTTTTCTCTTTCCTTTGCCCTCTTTTCATTCCTGAATTTTACTCTTACTCTTGACAAGGGTACATGTACTAGGGACTAGAAAGACCCCCCTCAAACTGTTTCTAGAGCCTATTTCCCCACTGGAGACTCCTGGCAAAGCCAACGTAATGCTTTCCCATGCACCAGGAGAGAGAACAGGTTGCAGCACCTTGTATCTGCCACAGTTGGTGTCCCCTGAGAGCAGGCAGCGAGGTGCCTCTTGTCCAGTGCAGGGTGCCAGGCTGTGACCAGCACCCCCTGCACGCAGCACCCTCTGCACAGGTGACACCAAGCAAGGGATGGGCTCACAGCTCCTGTGCTCGTCTTGAGTCCCCTTCTATCTTTGCATCGCTCTGCACTGCCAGCAGCGCGGGCATGCTCCTACCGCCACGGCCGTGGCTTCGTCTGTGAAATACAGGCTGCTCCCTGCAACACTCATACACGCTCGTTTATGGAAAACTAACAGATCTGGATCAAATGTGCTTGCAGACACCTTTCCAAGTGTCCAGTTAACTCTAATTATTACTTAGCACACATGCATATTTCTGTTTTGCAGCCTGTATCAACAAATTGCAATGATGACCTTCCACACTTAGAAGTATGTATGATCATTCTTATTCTGAATAACAGATTAGATGCATCTGTTCATTTTGCTACATTACTTTTCAAAGCTATGACCCAATAAGGCAATTACTGTTCAAATCAGGCTCTAGATATCTTTCACAGCCAACAGTAAAGCATTCTGGGGTGCTGTAGCATCTGTTACTATTCTCATCTTCTCCCTTTCCTTTGGGAACATCCTTTTCATTTCCATAACCATCAACAGGTTTTAATAGAATCCAGCAAAGAGCTCCAAGAATGGTAGTCATGACATACATTTTCTGCAAGAATATTATCCTCCAAATGTTCAAAATCATCTTTACATGGCACCTTTTGTTCCCTCTTTGTTATTGGAAGTCTGAAAGTTTATTGCTCTTCGGGATGTACTTGGAGCAAAAGAATTTAATTACATTCTATTTCAAAACAAATTGTTGATACAAACTCGAAGTGTCAGTAATTAGATAATTTCACAGTGCACATTCCATTATCACTGTCATATTTAATGACTGTTTATTTGAAGAGTCCTTCTTGCATTGCAGCTACCCCAGTACTAAATATAATAATAGATGGTGTGATTGGTAAGGTTCACCCATTGCTCTCATATTTAAAGTAACAAGCTCTAGAGGAATTTCTACTCAAATGCAGATATTTAGATGGCAAGGATTAAAATGATGGCCTTAATGAAATTGGTGATAAAATACTCATTGACTTCCCAGGGTTTAAATATAATCAGTTCCTTGCAAGTAAAGATGATTAGTGACATAAACGAAGTATTAAATAAACAGTTATTATGAGCTCTAGCCTGACATCGAGTGTCAAAAGGGCTAATACAGAAAGACCCTATTTATTAATTTATGGCGCCCTTAACCCAATTAAAATCATGTGCTACATACACCAAACCTGCAGAGCAGCACTCCGCAGAAAGCTTACCAACAGCAACACCGATCTCCGCGAGTCCGGCCCGTTTCCATGCCTACCATGGAGGCAGCGGCGGTGGGAGCAGGAGTCTTCCACCACATCCACCTTCCACCAGTTCCAGCACCGGCAGGGACAGGGCAGAGCCTGCCACCTCCTTGGGAAGGGTGCCGGTACACAGCGTGAGCCGCTGCTGGGCAGGGGTCCCACTCCCCCTCCTTGCTCCTGAGCTTCCCACCTACTGCAGCCCTAAAATCCCCGGGATTTGGGGTTATTATGCCATGAACTTCCACCAGTTTATTTCCAGAGCAAAGCACAAAAAATTCTGTGGTGTTTTCTAAGTTAACAGAGGGAGAATTTTTAAATTGTTTCATTTTCTGCTTTTTCTGGTGTTTTTTAAGAGACCAACATATGCAGATAATATAATGAATTTTTTATGATTCTATTAAAATACTGCATAATTATCCATCCATGGTTTTGTCATAACTGATTTTGATTCCTTTTTAAGTTGTTGACAATTTAGATACACAGAGCTCTGCTTAAACCACGCACCACCAAGCATAGTGATTGCCGATCTCATCGCATAGGATTTTACGACTCTAGTGTTATTCAGTAAGGCATGGACCACATTTAAGCTTGCTTAGCGAGGCTGCTCTGAGGAAGCACTAGCTGAAGTATCCATCAACATGCAGTGATCTCAGCCCCTAGCAGCTGGAGCATTCAAAGGAAAGTGAGCATCATTATGGGCAAGATATTAAAGATGGTTAGCTTTCAGCACACTCAGCTTAGCAAAGTCTTGGGTTAATAGAATTTTCCGTTAAAAAAAAATAATAACCCTGCTTTACTGGTGAAGTGGTGCACTACATCTGGAAATTAGAGGAAGCTCCATAAAAGGTTTTTGGTTTAGTCCACTTACGGTGATGGAGGAGGAGCCAAGGTCTGTATCTTAGACTGATTGAAGGAACGTGTTACTATTTATTAATAGTGAGGTGCCTTTAATGACCATTAAGAAACACAGACGAGAGAAACACCCTCTACATTTTCAGACATAGCTCTCCAAAATGCATTAAGAGACTTTTTGCCCAACATGCCAAGAATTATCGTTTTTATTTTAAATTAGGCATTAATTTGAGCAAAAGAGCTAACTTGCTTATATTTCTGGTCAGTGGAAAACATAATGCCGGGTTATAGTGATGTGGGGGATAGAGGCTCAGCTCCTTAGTACAGAGGCAGCCATTGTCCCAGCACGACCACAGCACCGCAACGTGTTCAGAAATGCCCTTGCTTTTCCCATGGCTTTTGGCTTTGTTTTGGCTTGCTGCGTGGCCAAGAGCGCGCGCTGCAGCCAGTCCATCTTAGATGCCAGCTAATAACCCACATGTTACCAGCAAAAACATGTAATAACCAACTTCTCTCCCTGGTTTTACCTGAGCAACACCTTTGCTTCACCACTGGTTGTTGCAGTACTTTGAGAGATTTGGCATCTCTGAGGTTTGATCCCAAGATCAAGTTCATGTGAGGCTGGTCAAGGGATTCAGAAGTGGCTGGGCAGGAGGTAATGAAGGCAGGCAGAAAGCACGCTGTCATCACCCTCACTTCCTTAAAAAACAATAGGCCTGCAAGAAAAAAGGATTAAAATATAAAATACGTAGAGGAACATTACAGTAACAGCTATCTGAATACGCAGGACATCATCTGCAGCCTCCTTTTCCCTTAAGTAAAGAAACTGTCAGATAATGGCCAAATAAATCAGTCAGCGTTATCAGCCACGGCTGCTGCCCATGCCTGTGAAGTGCAGCGTAAGCTCTGCTCCAAGACTTATGAAGCACTCCAAAATTCAGATTGTTCTCCATGAGGCATGCTGAGATCTGGATATCATATTTCACTTTTTAATTAAAATATATTTTTCACTCCCCATCTACAGAAGGAAAAACAACATAAAAGTAATTGAGACTTCACGTTTCACATGTCAAATCATGATAGCTTTTCTTATTCACTGGCATGCCAAATAAGTACTTATAACAAGATTCACCATCAAAAGCAAGCACCCTCCTTTCCAAGGGTGACGGAATCAGGCTTAGATAAAATAGGAACCAGCTCATGCTCAAAATGAATCCCGATGTCAGGCTGCTGCACCTTTGCAAAGTCCTTCATCTCTAAAACCTGCCATACTTCATTATAGTATATGGTGAAATGCACCAGCCTCTCCAGGCATTTCACAAAAATTACCTACTAAAGCAGACAGTATTCAGAAATTAATGCCTTTAGTACCCATGAGCAGGACTGAGCCATATATCGCAGGCTGTAATTTCAAGGTCTCATTCATCCCTCCCTGGTATCAAGTTGTAGCCTTTTTGCGGAGAGCTTTTATTTCTGTGGGCTTCTCTGCCACTAATACAGCGTTAAAAGGAAAAAGCATAAAAAGCAAATAAAGGGAAGAGAAGAAAATATTTCCTGCTCTCGGAAGGCACCACAGGTCGGAAGGGATATGAAACCACGGGACATGTCCCCAGTGATGGGGAGCTGCGAGTGTCCGACGGCTGGGGACCTGTGGCACAGGAGGGTTGTGGTCCTCAGGGGGATGGACTTCATGGTGGCCTGACTGGCAAACAAGGTTTAAATTTCCCTTTTATACAAATACATAAACAACATTAAAAATGAAGCTTCAACATGTGTGTTTACTCTTATGGGGATCTTTAATGACCCTTCTAGTCCTGGGGTGGTGGGAACTCTGCTGCCCTGGGATCATCTTAGCTTTTAAAACAGGCAGTACATAACTTACTGTAACTTAAAATGTACCTGCCTCTGCCATGATGCCTTGTCAGCTGCAGGGTGATTTGGCAATGTATGCTATGCAAACTTAGAAAACACGGGACTGAGTGGTGCAGAAATAATGGTTAGTGTAGTAAGGTTGGGAAGAAACCCAAGTTGAGGAATGCCGAATTTGCCCATTACCTCAGCTTAAGAGAGCACTTTCAAGCCTAAACAATTAGTTTTCTGGAGGTTTTCTATACTTCCCTGGAGATCAGAGCACGAGCATGAGCTCCCAACACCAACCCAATTTACCCTCCACGACAGCTTTTCAATTAGTCTAGGTAGAGCAGGTACAGAAAACACAGCACTTAGATTAACCTATAAACCTTGGCAAAACTTTTCAAAAACAAATAATGAGTAAAGGAGTGCTCTTGTACCACATCTAAGACATTAGAAACCTTTTCAATTACTGACACTTAATTTTCTTATTATTTTCATTTGTTAGTTCCACCTCACTTTGGATCCATTCTTTTATTTCAACATTAAATCTGTTTAGTTCAGAGCCATGATCTGATCATGCCTAAGGTCCATGGATAGCTGGGACATCAGTCACAAAAGAAAAAGTTATTAGAAACCCCACGTTTAGCATGCTCTGTCTCATACCTACTGAAAGATTGTTACAGTAAATGCAAAACCAATGTGGCCTGACACTGGTGAAAGTTAGAAGACTAGGAGACATAAAACGCATGAGTTATTTTTTACATTAGGTAGCAAACTGAGTTCTCCTTTAACCACTTAATTACCTTTGCCTGACAGGAAAAAACATTGCTATGAAAATTAGTATTATCTTTATTATGGATGTGTCCCTGAAGATGCTGATGCACTGACTTATATATCCACGCACGGGGCCTGGAAGCAATGAAATAATTCTACCTTGTGAGCAGATGCAAAGGTTTTGTACCATCGCCAAGGATTTATTACGTAGTTTAACGGTCATTACTTAGCATCATCTGCCTCTTTATATATTCTCTATCACCATACCCATTTTCGTCTTTCAGCCTTATTATCTTATGTATATGAACAAAGAATATAAAAAGGTGACGGGTAGCGGGAATATAAACCAGCTCTAACTGGCCACAGGCAAGGCAAGCTCAGCTCCCCTGAGCAGAACCGCCTCAGCGTAAAGTGCATGCAGTGTATGACACAATTTCAGCACAGTGCCCAAGGGAAGGACAACCTGATGCTTGAAGCTAACCAGGATCTGCCTTGCCTTACTTTGTCAGTACTTTTAGACACTTACACACTCCACCCGTTAAACAAGGACAGTATCACTGCCATTCTGCCAAGCCCCAGCTCAGGGCCTCTGCAAGCTTCTTTATTTTATGAAGTAGACATTACTGATGTCATCTAGGCAAAGCATTTGTATTTTCACATGCTGGTCCTGGAGCACAGCAAAGACCAACACAGTGCACGTCTCCCCTCTCTTGGAGGCTCCACAGCTGATGCTGCTAGGCAGGAATGGGGGGGGGGGGGGGGCGGGGAGGAAAAAAAAAATCTCCTTATTACTGCTGAGATTGCAGGTCCCTCTGCTCAAAGCTGTGCAAGCAGAGGAAATAGCAGCGTGCAGGACATTGGCCCTAAACAAGCTGTTTGCTTCAGCACTGAGATAAAGAAATGGTCAGAACTATCTCTGGTAACATCTGTTGCCACTGTATGTAGAATAAATCATTAATAATTCAGAGGAGCAGGCTAGGTATCACCATGTTAGCAGTTACTTACACATGCACAAGATATCCTCGACCAGTATTCGCTTTTCCAGTATCCCCTCCACCCAAACACTCTGCAGCTAGTTTTAAAGATTTGTTGCCCCCTACCCATTTCAAAAATTATATGGTATTTCTGTTGCTTTTAGACATATTAACAGCAACTTTTCAAATTCTAGGTCTTGTAGTTCACCTAATTACAGTTTTTACATTGTTTTGAATGCCGCCTTCTTACAGTTACCCATAGATCTTCAGAAAATGTATCAGAAACAGCTGTTGGGAAAATACGTGACCTTTGCAAACTTTTCTGCTCCCAACAGATTGCAGCGTGTTGGCAAGAGCAAAAATGGCATGAAAGTCTTCAGCTTCGCTGCAGCGGCAGAGGGGGTTGTTCTCTAGCACTGTGATGCTCCTGGCAAATGCAAACACCACAGGATGACCAGTGGCATGTATGTCTGTTTGGGGTTGTCTCTTCATTTTTTTGCATGGTCCAAAATTTATCTAGTCTATAATTCATAACATTCAACAGCAAACATGCAGAAAAATGTCCAAAAATTTTAATATGCAAAAATACTGAAACAAACAACTAAGAAAAGCCTTTGACCTCCTCTGCCCAAGTAATACGTTAGCTCAAAAGCTACTGACTAGCTACTCACTGTGATTAAATTCCACAGTGCATTGACATTTGAACACTTGGGTTGCATTCAGTTTAACCCACTTAGTTTCCTTCCAAAAAATAAATCCTTAAATTGATGCCATGCCCTAAGAGAAACTTGCATTAGGCTATAATCATAGTAACATTAAAGCCTGCTTTCAGAAAGGTAGAATTCCCAGCACCAGGGGACGTACCCTAATTTACACTGCACCAAACAACAGGGACTCTGAACTGAGATGTTGAAGATAAAAGAAAAACAAAACAAAACAAAACACAGCGTTGATGGGGAAAGATGTTCACTGAACTGACTGTAGGGGCCACTAAGCCTGGTTACAAAGGCTTGCACAGGCGGCATGTGCATCCCTACAGCCACATGAAGTCATGTTGAAGCCACCAGCAGCTGGCTGGGTGGGAAGGATGAGCCATGAAAACCCAGCTGCAAAATCAGGATCTGAAATTACTGACGAAGGTTTCCACCCAAAGCCTATTATCATAGGGTTAAAGAATATAAAATGCAATTTCTTTCACACATTTAAGCATGTAACCGCCTTAATTTACAAGTCAAATGTGTGGAAGTGATGCCTCGAGAACACTTCACTCCAAGCATCACAGTGACCACCTAGGAAAAGGGAGGAGCAGTGTGGGAACCCTGTCAAAACCTGGGTGTCAGATACGTCCTTCTCAAAGCAGGCTTGTCAGAAAGCAGCCAGCTACCTTCCGCCTCCCATCACCAAGCTGGAGTAACGATCCTGGTACATTTTAATTTTACTAGTTCTTATTTTTCAATGAATTTCCAGACCCTGCTCCATGTGGACTACAATCCTTCCTTGGTGTAGGATGTTCACAAGCAACAAAGAACAGTCAGACTGAATTTCTTCAAAAGCTTTGAGATTTGGGGCAGCAGAAATAAAGACTCCTTCTGAATTCCGTATAATACCACCATGAGTGATAAAATACAGCCAAGAGCTCTTGGGCAGAGAGCCCTCTGCTCTGCTGCAGGCACCTCCATCCCCTGTGCACAGATCTTCCTCTCCCTTTCAGGGTCAGTCTGACAGAGCTTCAAGTTAGCACGAAGAGAGCTGTTTATTCCATGTGAGAAAACACACACACATTTAATATAATAGATCTTGTTTCATTGAAAAGCCACTTAAGAGGTGTGTTATTATTTGCAGGCTGACTTTCCTTTTTTTCTACTTGTCATTTCACTTACTGAAAAAATAACCCCTGTCTATCTCAGGTACATAGCTTCGAGTGACATTTTCCTGCTAACACTGGGGAGCCCACACATAAGGGTGGGTGCAAGGTTACAAGATTTCCTTCCCCAGCTGAATTCATAAAATGCAACTTTGCTGAAATGTCAACAGAGCAATGCTAAAAACAGGTTCGGGGAACTCCTGCTCTGCACAGTATTGAGTGTTTCCATGTCTGCAGGGAAAACCTTTAGCTGCACAAAAGGCTTTGAAATTTGCTTGCAAAGACCATTTTACCAAAGAGTCTCTGCAGGGCCAGCAAGGTGGGGTTAGAGCTTTGTGAAGAAGCAGACACCAGCATCTCCTAAACCCATCACACTCCTTACACTGCAACACTGTGGGCCAAATGCTCGCACAGAGCAGTACAGCAGCATGCCAGGGGCTGCAGTCACCTGTAAAACAAACCGGGTTCATCGGGAATCCACGTGAATCTTCCCGAGAAAAACAGAGGTAAAGATCTTATCAACCAAAAGGAAGTTCCCAGTGTGCCAGTCCTCAGGGGAAGACGATGTGCCAGAGATGTGCCACAAAGCCCAGAACAAATGCAGGAAAATCCCACATGGGTGGCTGCACAGAGATGATCTCTGATTATTTACATTCATGTATTTTGAAAAAGGAGAATCTTTGCTGAGGAGCCTCAAAATAAGACAGAAGCCCCTGTTTTAGGGACAGTCTGTGGGTTAATGAAGAGAGACTTGCAGCCCTTTTCCAAACCACTGCAGCACCATCTCCACCAAGCTCTGACTCAGGCCCTTCCTGCGCTACCTAAACCCACCTTGAAGCCCACCTGGAATCACATGGAGTAGCAATAACCCTCCAATGATGCAGCACCAGCCCAAGAGCCCTTACATTGCCCTTCCTCTAAAAAACACATGGTTGGGAACAGGACACCTCTTCCTTTTGCAATTCATTTGAATTTTTTAATTCAGTGCTGCTGCGGAAAGGCAAACGCAACCTCCGTTACCACCCATGGTGGTGTTTTCCTATTGCCTGTAGGATCCCTGCAGCCATGGACTTTGGTCCTTTGTTATCACCGGGTGCTGGTGTGCCCGTGAGCTGGTTGTTCCCCTGGCTCTGCCGAGCATCCTTCTCTCCAAAACCCACAGGCACAGCTGAAGTTCAGCCTGTGACAGCAAGTTCTCACATTGTGACCTGGGTCACTGTTGAGCCTATCGCATTAGAACCGAAATAAAAAGGGGAAAAAACAGAGATTAATCTGAAATAAAAGCATAACTAAATGACGTGTGAAAACTAAATTGCCGTATCACAGCTTAGTGCCCAGCCCAGATCTGGGTATTATCAGCATTTATGCTACAACAAGCCATTGACTCATCAGTGGCGTGACAGCTAACTGCTCTGCTGACAAGTATAAATCTATTCCACCACTATTTTGTATTATTAATTAGGAGAAGGGGGAGCTGCATTTGTGGCACATACAAGTGGCTCATCTACTGCCTAATGTGAAAGGTTTTATTTGGCTTGAAAAATCATCTATTTAAATTGTGCATCAAGGTCATAACACATGGGTAGTTTCATTCACCATGGCATTTTGATGGTGGCTGTGCAAGTTGTGAGCTTATACGCCACATCATTATTTCGCACACATCAACCAGAGAAGCAAATAAACTTTTGATTCATAATGGGAATACAATGGAAGCAAGCTGAAAGCCTGCCTTGAAGAGCTCTAATTAAAGGTATTAGGAGTTAAGGTACAAGCTTGCAGGGGGATAATATAAATCTATGCAGCCTCTACAGAAATATTTATCGCTATCCCCCAATATTGCTACCTGGGTATATATGTGATCAATATTCAGTATCACCTCCACTTTACCTGAAGTCTGTGCAATATGCTAAATTAGCTTTTTCTATTACCGTATCAAAGGTATGTTTGAAATTGAACATCACTGTAATTTAGCTGAAATTACAGGCAGACCAGGTCTGTCTTGATCAGTTTGCAAACTCTTCTACATTAATCATATTAAAGACATTGCAGATGAACAAATCAGCAGTGCAGGCAGAAAACTGGCTGCCTTGGAGAAAGTCCTCACATGCTGCTGACACTGGATACACAGGGATGCCTATCTGCTGCTGCAGGTAGCTGTGGGCCATGCTAGCATCTCGCCACCATGGAATCACAGAATGGTTTGGGTTGGAAGGGACCTTAAAGGTCACTTAGTTCCAACCCACCACCACCACTCCGCCATGGGCAGGGACACCTCAAAGCCCTGTCCAACCTGGCCTTGAACAGCTACAGGCCCATCCCCTGCCCCAGTCTCCCACCACCCAGCAGTGCTTCACCATCACCAACAACATCCCTCATCACCGAAGCATCACCCAGATGCTAACAGCTGGTGGCATTACACCCACACTAAATGTTTTGGCCTGATTTGAAAACAGCACGATTTCCCCCAGATCATGAAGCAATTATTTTTTCCAGATATCTCGCAGCAGCTGAAGATGCGTGGCACTGTGCAGCTGGCTTCAGGCACGCAGGGGGGCTGGCTAGCTCCCACCCCATGCACCGGCATCCCCAACAGCGGGGATGTGGGTGGCTGGAAAAGCCGGCAGCAGGAGCTTCCATGCATCCAGCTGAACTCAAGAAGCATCGACCCTGGAAGGATGAGGTAGATACATCTGATGCCCTTTCTGACCCCAGCGGGTGTTTGGCTCCTGGTTCTGTTCTTTGCTAAGAACAGGAGCTCTTGTCTTTGTCTTCTCCAGCACCTCCACCCCTTGCTGCCCCCCTCCCGCTTGGCCTCAGACATTTATTGTTCGGTAGCACTTTCTCTTTTTTCTTTCAGTGACTTCCTTTTGCTCAGGATCTTTCTTTCTGATTTTGACAATCTTTAAATTATGTCCCTAAAATAAACCTCACAATCAGCAATATATAAATTATAATTTCCTTCTCCACATGCTTCAACTATTATCTTAATCAAGCAATCATGTCACTTCACATATAGCCCCTCATTATCCGAGTCGTGCCCTGTTTGTATTATATCATCCTTACCTGATGGCACACCAAACCATCCGGCAAATCCTCAGAGCTAATGTGATACTGCGTTAATATATTCCAGTTCTTTGGTGCTGCAAGAACTGATTTCTGTGTAGAGCAATGCCCATTAGATGATGCCCAGGTGATAAGGTGGCCTTCTTTACACGTCCAACACATTATCTGACCTTTTAAACAAGACCTAAAAGAAGGAAAGTATCACTCTGCTAAATACCAAGTGACCTAGGATACCACCCGATCTTTAAAAGGAAGCTCTAAAATCAAAAGGTCTTTGCTGGGACCACTTGCACAAGTGAAACTGGCAACATTTGGACAGTTGTTGAAGACATTTCAAAAAGTGTAAGTTCTCCATGGGATGACAATGCATTTGCCTGGGACATGGTCCTTCAGCTCAGAAGTACCCTGAGCACCAGGCACAGAACACCTGACCGATACAACGCAGACTCCTGCTTCTGCAATCGCATCCGACCACTCAGCCAGCAGCAGAGCTGGTGACATTTTTCCACACAACCACTGCCCAGGAAGAACGTTTCTAACATGGAAACACCCCATTTGTATGCTCAGAGCCAGCCCACCCAACACCTGGCCTCCCTCTATGCATTATTAACGAGCAGCATCAGTCTCCAGTTTTCAGTCAGCTAATTTGTTCCCACAATCATGACTCCAAATATCACTCGAATAATTCAGCAAGTTATTTTAACTGTAGTTAGATAAGCCCGTTAGCCATCATAAATTTAAATAAATTATCCTTTTCTCACACACGGAAGTGAGAAGGCAGAGCACCTTGTCGGGTGAGATGTACCACTCTGCATCTTAGGTAGCACGTACGGTGCCTGGTGACTCAGATCTGCATGGAGGTGTGCCCCAAAGAGCTGCTCTCTGGTCTGCATCAGGGAGATGGGAGACAGCCCCAGCCACCAGCCCTGCTGCCGTGCCAGGGGACATCTGGGTCACCATGAGCACCTCAGACAGCAGCTGTAAGATCTGTGTCAACAAATGTCCTGAGTTGAATGATGGATGTACCCCAAAGATGGAGATGCTTGGCTTGGTCCTCCCCTCAGGAGCTATAGAGTTTTGTTCAGACACCTTATGTCCTTCACAGAAGCCAAACACCACCTTCTCTCCCTCGCTTCATTCCTTTGAAAAAGCAATTTTACAGTAACTCATGATTTCAGGTATATATCCTCCCTTAGGCTTCTCATTGCAGGATCACATTCAGCGCTTTGAAATTCTTCCTTCTCCCGCACCTTTGTGAAACAACAAGGTGTGCTGCTGCCAGCGCCCTGGGGCTACAAAAGGAGAGGTATGGCCAGGCAGTGTTCTGTCACCGTCACTGCTTGCTTTGATCACAGGGACTCACCTTGCTCTAGGGAAGAGGAATACCTCCACGTGACCCCAAGTTTCTTCATGCCTGCAAGGATCAGCCTCCCCCAGCAGAAACCAACAGAAGACGACACGATACTGGAAAAAAAAAAAAAAAAAGGCAATGTACAAACAACTCACCCGAAGCAGCTGCTGGAAGCACCGATTTTCATAAAAGTAACCTCAGTGGTAAGTGACACTCTGCAGATGTAAATCGTTTCTGGCTTTCAACATGCCGCACGAGGAATATCCTTGTGCTGACACACAGAGTCATGTGAGGGGATGTCACAACAAGCTAGCAACAGATTTTTGCAGAAACACCACAAAGCTGTTGTCTTTGTCACAGCAGGAAGACAGCAAACAACTGTAAATAATATATAGGAAATCTAATTTTAGTAGGCAGAGAAAAGAAATTACAATACCAGTCTTACTTTAAATTGCTGGTAAGAGGTTTTGTTCAAGGGTTGTAGCTGAAGGTGCAGACATTTAACTGGACATTAACAGACTGAGGTTTATAATTAACAGGAGGAAACATTGCAAAGGATGTCAAACCTTGGGTTTTCTGGGACTAAGACACTTGCTGACTATTAGCGATTAGGATCAGATATTGAGAGGCAGAAGCAGATTATGTCACACCTGCCTATGACGGGGCTCTTACAGCATCTGGTATCCACCACCATACGAAGCACAGGTATCAGATTCAACAAGGGCTGGAGTGGAGTCACTCGGGCAGTTTTTAACATCCTTGCCTCCACACTGATGCCATTACCTATGGGTGAAAGATGTGCAGCTCCTTAACATCACAGATCTAAAGAAATAGTTTTAAATTAAATTGGTACAAGTATAGAAGGAGCTTACTTTCAAATATTGCTTAGGAAGCGCAGAGAATAAAAAGGTATTTTTCAGTCTAGTTGTCCAATTCCTTTTTTTTAAAAAAGGAACAAAGGATATGAAATGTCTGTGAAAGGGAGCCAGCCCGTGGGTTGGGATTATTCTGATTTCTGAAGCAAACATAGAATGTCAACTGCCTCGTATCTGTAGGCTACACAGATTCAATAACCTGAAAAATGATGGACTTTTTCCTTCTCATTCATTGCTACATACAATACGTGGCAGATATACATTCACATCAGTCATTGCAGTCATTTATTTTCTTTAGCATCTCTTTTCAAGGATATAGCAGAGGGGTCTGCCTCCTCAGCCAGGGGCATCTCTGGGGTCAGCACAGTGCCCTGCCCAGAGCTCTAAATGCCAAAGCGGGGCTTTACAGCCCCTGGCGCTGGGTGATCTCAGGCAGCTTCCAATGAAAATAAAAGCCAACATCACACTTAGCCTAGCTGGAAAGAACTCTTAGACTTCTGTGAAAACAGGAATTGTGCAAGGGATTGCCCAGCCACAGCCACCCTACAGACACAGGGGCACAGGAACGCTCACAGATGCTTTCTAATCCACCCCAGTAACTCTCATGTTCCCAGCCCATTGTTTTTGTCCTCCTCTGAATGCATTTTTCCTGCCCCTGTGTCGTCACCTTCCAGCTCCCACCTTTGCTATTCCATTCTGACTCAGGTCTGTCCTTCCCTAAATTCTCCTGCTTGCTCTCCCACCCTTTCTCATCCATAACTTTCTGTCCCAAGACACGTCAGTTCCCTCCACCTGCCCCAGGAGAGCTGAGAAGTGGGACAACATTTTTGACCTTGTCCTCCGTTTCAGCACCCACTTTATCCTTCCACTCTACCTAACGCTACTCACTGCTGTGTTTAATGTTGCTGACATACCACATCTTCACCCTCCTTAGACACTGGATCCAAAGCTTTTCCTTCGTTCCCACCGTGCAGAAGGCAGAGGTACCCCAAAGGTGCAAGCAGCTTCGTTAGGAAGCCCCATCACACCCTAGGGACAGTAATAGGGCTGAAATACAGTGTCCGTGTCCTCACACAGTAGTCAGCAGGTGGAAGCAGGAGTTGAGGTTTTACCCCAACCCCGCCATGGACTTACTTAACGGAGAACGCCCTTTGAATCTAAAATGAATTGCAGACCCTGCCCGACTGTTGCAAGACTCAGTTAATAAATATTAGTGAAACGCAGAGATCCCTGGATGCAAACTGTAGTGGAGGTGTAGACTGCCACGTTTCATTAATTTCTTATTATCTTATAAGGGCTTCACTGGAGCCTAGAGGACTGCATGAATAGTGCATGAATCTGAAGAGCTTCGCTGTCATCCTCACCTTCAAATTGAAAATGTGGCTTGGGGGAATCAGGACCTGCAGGATCCCTTGGCTGGGGATCGACAACGCACCTGGGAGCTGACCCCATGCATTGGGAAGGGGCTGGGCTCTCATACCCTTTGGGAGTTCAGCACAATGTAAACCACATTTCATTGAGAGGCAAACCCTTCCCGAAGTTGGAGCGAGCATGCTGGAGTGAGGCAGGCAAGTGATGGACTGTGCAGGTAAAGCAGGGGTGGTGACACACAAGGTAGGAGGTGGCAGGAGAGAAAAGATGTTGCTTTTTAGAGGATATTCCAGTAGGCAGTAAAGCAGCCACTGTCCCGCACCTCCAGTCACTCCAGCACCCATAAGAGATTCCTTCCAGCTTCTTGCTGAGAAAGAAAGGCTCCTGGCTACCAGAAGAAAGCACTAAAGTTGGGGTTTTCCTCTTCTAGGAAGCTCGCTCCGTTTACAGATCAGATGGGATTTGGTAGGAAACACAACATTGCCACAACTGGTGATGCATCACTGAGCAATTAAGTGATCTCTGTTATTGCTTTACAGGGGCTTTCCAATGATTCTTCTAATCAGCGCAAGGTAACTAATTTGTTTGTAAGCAATTCACTGTGTTATTTTAAAGGAAAATTGTACCTCTTTTGTTTAGCTCAGCAGTTTGAAAGTTCATATGGCTGAAACATAGGAACATCTCTCACCAGCAGAGATTGTAGCAACCAGATTCTGAAAACAACATTTTAAATCACTATTGGTGTTCGTTTTATAAGGATAATAGTACTGGTACCAGCTAATTTGCTAAGACAGACAGTGCTATTGTAATATTTGCACGGAGAGTGCGAGGAGCCCTGTGTGTCAGCCATATAACCTCACTTTCCCAGCAGCACCAGCATAGCTCTGGTACCCAAACCCACACTGACACACGCTCCGCACCTTGTGTGTTTTACAGCTGAAGCCCAGCTACCTGGATAGTGCAGGTCTCCAGCTGACCCCAGCAAGAATGCTGGGCAGTGTGTGAGCACCACCAAATCACATATTTTGGCTTTGGCTGATCTTGGCACTGTACATTTTCTCTCTTGTAATTTAAAATTTTATTGTGTCAGAGATACTCTGCTACTTAGTCCTAAATACAGCCTGACTCCTACCCCTCTGCTCTCAGTTGGTGATCTGAAAGGACAGGCAAGGCTTTAGAAACCGTCATGAATATGCCAGCTGCTACCCAGGGATGGAGCCTGTAATTCTTGGGCATCCCTTACCTCAAGCCCTCGATGCAGTTAACTAAACTAGTTGATGCTGTGGCTCCGAAGAAATACTGCTATGGGAGCAAAACTATCCGGTGTGTCAGGCCGATGGTCTCTGAGGCTTACACAGCAGACCCAGTGCGACTCCCACCAGCGAGGAGGCAATGAAAACAATGGTTTGAATTGCTTTCTCAGCACACACAGTGCAGCTGCCTTTCTTCCAGCTGGCAGAGAGCACCAACCCCAAGAGAAAGCATCCCCCCGTGGCACTATCCAGCCTGGCTCCAGAGCCCTCCAGTCCACTCCAGCGACTTTACATTGACTTTGGCACATGTGGGGTGAACTCGATGCAGTTTGCTTTCCCAGCCGACATTGAAATAACTTTGCAGCAAGCAACCCACAGGCACCTCGTGCTCCATTTACCTCCCCCGAAACAGAAAGACTGTGCAAAGCACTTTTCTCCATCCAAACATATCATGGAGATGCAGTAAGCATCTTTGCTTCCTAATTGAAATCATACATCACTTACTTAAGTGATACTAAATCAGACGCAAACACCACTGGCAATTCAAGCATTAATAACTAGTCCCCTGCTCCAGAGACAACAGGTCCTCTGCCAGCATAAACCTCGTGGCTTCCCGTGAAGCCAGCCCCAGACGTGCTCCTGCCATCCTGTCCCACATCACCACTGCCATGCACGTCGGTCCCACAAGCAAGTCTTTGCTTCAGTTGTCATATGCATTTCCATTTTAGCAGCTCAGTGTAACAGGCAGGTTGCATTTTGCAGCAATGGCACCTGTGTTGGAGAACAGCCACCACCTCTCCTCGTTCCCCCCAAGAGCATTTTGCCCCACGTCTCTCCCTCGGTCGGCAGTCGGTGCTGGCAGTGGCTGCAGCTGAGCCCTGCCTCCTGAGGGGCAGAGGAACGGGGCAATGGCATATCTCTGCTGGCTCTTCCCCAGGGCCGTGGGCTGTGAGACCCCCTCCTGCCCACCCTAGAGCAGAGCAGACCGAGGCCACCCCGATCAATCACCTCAGAGAGGCAGAGGCAGCCCAGCCCAGCAGCCTCGTGCAGGGGACAGAGCGGTCCCCGCTCCCCGTCCCGCACCAGCCCCAGCTCCACAAGCCACATCACCTCTAAGGCAACTTTGACTCATGGGAGCCCTTCAAGTTATTTTTATCCAGGCCAATGATCTGATCCACAGCTATTAGAAGCAACAATTGATTGTATTTCATTATTTAAAAAAAAAAAAAAAAAAGACACATTTTACATTGGAATTTTAACTCCACTTGTGGTGAAAAAACTCTTTTGAGAGAATCAAACAAGCTCTAACTCAGCTTTTAATATGCCACTTTTCGTGCATCTCCTGGACCTCTCCTGTAATGATTCTCCCTCACCGCTGCTTTCAACAGATCCAAGTTCCTACTCCACACAAAAGCTCCACAGCTTTAAACACGAAGAAAAGATCATCTCGGTCCCATAAGAAGCTTTTGTATTGCTTTCTCCATTAATTTGACTTCTTATACCCCAGCAAAAAGGGGAGCCCTGCACGTGGTTATGAATGTAGCCGAGCCAATATGCCACAAGTAATTAATTTAACAAACTTTTCCTCTTCAAAGAGACCTAATCCCCCAGCCGGCCAGCTTGGACCTTGGCTGGCGCTGCTGGCAGAGCTGCTGGTGGGAAATGGAGAGTTAACGCCACAGAGCTTTCTCATCTCTCTCCCTGTTAAGATCTGCTAATAAAGACGCCTATTTAGTTTACCTGTCCTGTGTGGCTCTCCTCTGCTCAAGCCCCATGTCATTAATAATAAGAGTTATTATGAATAATCTCTGTCAATTAACTAATCTACAAGACTATTCAAATGGCCTTATGAGCTGCAATGTAATTTGCTCGTTACCGAGCCCACTCGACTGTTGTGCCCCTGTGCCAGAAGAAAACCCGCTGCCTGACTTCGCCTCTGCCTCAGAAACAAGGCAGCTTTTCCCTTACTTTGATTTTCATTTCCCATTCAGCTATTAGAAGAAACCCATTCATCAAAGCTATAGGTTTTCCCTCTGAAAACCTTCAGCATTTAAAAGCTTTTGACTGAAATATAACATATTAATGGAAGTGGTGATTGCACAGCCCTCTGCTGACCTTCCATAGGCTGAAATTGCTTATTTTGCTAAATTTATTTGCTACCCATTTATCAATCTAAATCTAAGGTGGTTTTTAAAGGTCATAAACCAAACAGCCACTGAAATATGATTAAAGAATATGGAAATAAATTACAAACTCATAATGTTATCCCTTCCTGTGACTTAGTGGCAGAAGCTCAGATGACGCATGGGAACTTGTGTAACGTCTTGTGTATTTGGGGATTCATCTGCCTGCGGAGGGTGGCTCCAGCTCTGTGAACTGGCAGGGCGCCACGCTGTGCCTGCTGAGCCGGGGCTGCGGGAGGCGAGCTGACGGCCAGCAGCAGCCTAAGGAAAGGCTTTAACTTTCCTGAGAGGCAAAAGTCTCTCCTTGGTGACCAGAGAGCTTTATTAACGAGGGTTAATGCTTTGCTGAGGAGTTACCTCCCGTTGAATAAGCAGCACAGGCGTTACCACGCGCAGTTCCTGGGCTGCCTCCAAAATAATTAATGGAGCATTAAACTGCCTTAACACTGCAGGATTAGCACCGAACCCAGTGAAGGTTATCGGAAAAATGAGCGCATCTGTGTATCTTCTGCCTGGAGGACAGAAGGAAAGGTGAATCTTAACATGAAGGTTTGAGGCACATGGAGCAGATTTGGTTACGGTAAAATAACGGGGTTTGGGAAGAACTCTGTGGCAAACGCCAAGGAGGAGGGGCTCGGGGCAGAAGGAGCAGCAGCAAGCTGCCCCACACAAGCTGCTCAAGGAGCATCGGCAGGTCTTAAACAGCACTAATTAGGGAGCAATTGGATAGAAGCACAACAGCAGCGGCCACGCTCTCTTTGCCAGCTGCCGCCCAGCCGCCACCCATCGGGTGATCCGACCACCGGCTCCGGAGGGCGAGGGGCAGCGCGGGGGTCTGTGCCCAGGGCCAGGCATGGCACAGGGCTTCTCCAGACCCAGCCAGACCAAGGAATCCCTCAGGCCCACACGGGCAAAGCTGAAATCTCCTTCTCCAAGATGTAGTAAAAGTAACTGGCAAATGATATTGGCTGAAAAAAACAAGCTGCCTGCTCAGAATTAGGCATTAATTCCTACATGTCATTGAAACAATTTTGACTTTATTACCAGAAGCTTCAGAGAAACGACTGCGCAGTCACTGGTGAATTTTAATTCTTGATGAACCTGTAATTGCTTTGCCCGGCAGACTCTGGTAAGTGCACAGGCAAATGTCTGCTTCCCTGCAAAAATCAAACACCAGCTCCAGAAACACGGTGCCATTTTTGCTCGATATCAATCAATTTCCCAGGGAACATTTTTCCATGTAACAAAAAAGAAATTTTTTTTTGTTAAAAAGCAGATCTACAAAGAAAGACCTCCAGATCTCTCTGGCAGGAGTATTGCAGGTAACGCTAGCGAATGATGCAGCCTGAGGTGCAAAATACGCACAGCACAGCTCCCGAGCTGTGATCACTTGTAGCTGTTGGGTTTGGTGCCTTTTTTCTCTAGTCTAAATTGATTAATGAATTATTAATAAAAGAGAGACGTGCATAGCAGAGAGACACTGTTTTATAAAGACCTCTTTAGAGACAACAGGATGAAGATAAAAATAAGCAAGGCAGTAAAGAGGCAAGATGAAAGCAACCAGCAGCCTTGGGAGTGTATTATAAGTAACAATAAACCCAACAGATGAACAAGAAGGCAAGCTACTGCCTGACACAACCCCTGCAAGGGTGCTGCATAGATGGATTGTTGAAAAAAAATATGTGTACCCAATACAATATTACAGTTAGAAATATAACCTTGCACACCAGACCAGTAAATATTAAAAATGTGCACGCATGCAATCTCAGGATTGCTTTCTCTCTGGATTTGCTCCAAGGCAAAGGATCCAAAGATAAAACAGAGAGTGTGAAAGATGTCTTACAGCAATTAAGAAAAACAACAGGGCTTGTGACTTGGCTAGAAAAAAAAAAATCCAGCTTTTCCCCTCCGTTTCATCTAAATAAGCAGTTCAGCAAAAGCCAGTGCAGCTCCTGCTTGCCTGAGCTTTGGGGAAGCTTTCTGCTCGCCTGCAGCATCCCGCAAGGTGATCCCTCTCCTCTGCTGATCCCCTTGCACGTAGCAAGGACTGGAGGTAACATGTCAGCCTGCCCCATAGTCTAACATTCTGAAAAGGATTTTCTCTGCTGTCTGTTTTCGCTAAATTTGTAGGAATATCATCCCTTCAAAGTCTCGACTATTATTAAATAGGGTTAAAACACATTAACTGGTTCGGAAGTTGCAAGATGGAAGGATCCACCCTCACATAAGCATGTACCCTGGCAGCCTGATAACACAAGTGCCATTTCTTTAGGAAACCAAGCTAAAAATATAAATTGGTCCATGCTGTGACCTGTATCACTTCTGCCAACTTTTAGCCAGTTTTTAATTCTACACTCTGCAAATCCAAACTATACAGAGGCTATTCTGGGCTTCAGGAATTGGAAAGGGACCAGATGTCAGGCAATTGATTGTACTGACACAGATCCAGAGGAATGCTTCGGTGGATCAGACCCAACTTTCATAAGATATTTCAGCAATTTCTCCAAGTCCAATTAGCAACTGATGCGTAATACATTGAGAAAGCTTGCAGTTACAGAGTGTTTTCCTGTTAACACTCTTATTACCTGCAGAGTTTGAGATGTTGTCAGCTTAAAATCAATTGTAAAAAACTATATCCAAAATAAGGGTCAAAAGAATGAATGAATAGGCATAAAGAGCATTTTACGGCTGTCCATAACAGAGCTGCAGCAATAAAAAATAAGTGAATTAGAAAGAATACACAGCCATTCTGAGTTATATGATCACAAAATTGTGTCTTGATTGACTCTTTGCCTTAATGCTTGCATTGGCTGGCACAGTTGGATCACAGAATTTCCTTTGAATATATTAACATTTATTTAAAAAATGATCAATTTTGAAGTTATGAAATGCCTCTCTAATTTACTACAGCGCAATTTACTGCTAGGGAGGCAACCACTTTTCCAGACAAACACCCTGGGAGTTCACTCTGGCGTGTCAGTTTTTTCAAGAAAATTATTTGTTTGAGTTTTATAATAATGCTTCTGGGTGGTAGCTGGGGGAGATGGTGGAGGTTCGGCAGAAAGATGGTAGTGGCTGTAAGGATCGCACTGTTTCTTAACCCCAGCTCTATAAATAAAATAAAAAGATTATTCCACTGTGAAAGCTGCATACAAGAAAGAATCTGACAGCAATAATTTTAAGTCATTTTTGAGACTGTCACACAGATAAATTAGGGGTTAATCCTGACCTCATAGGCATGCTTGGGGGAGACATTCAAAATAAGGATGTTTTCTTTCTGTTAAGTACCTGTAATGATCATAGATGAACCAGACACAGATGTAGAGCATCCTGTGCCTCCAAGTCCTGTCCAGCTTGTCCAAAATAAAATAAAAAGTCCATAAGTCTCCACCCTACCAGCCACCTGAGTGTCCTCCTACCACCAAGTGTGTTTGGGGCTCAGCTAGATGAGTGACAGCTGTAGGTCGAGATCCACACGGTACGCGTTTCTTTTGATTCCTGCACAACTGGAATTACAGGAATTCCTAAGGCTCCTGACTAAAGCAGCAGATAGGGTGTTTATTTGGTAACGCGCCTTCTTCCAACTGAAATAATAGCCTCATCAATTAAACATACAACTTCAGAAAATACAAGTTTCCAAGACAAAAGATCTTCTACCTCACTGCTGGGATTTTCCAAGCTGCCAGGGATTCAATTGCCAAGATCTCGGTAGGAACTGAAAAAATCAATTATTGACGTTGCAATCTGGTGCTTACAACAAAGCTGTTCACCTTGCTGGAGATCTGGCAGCCAGAGGAAGCGCTCAACAGCTCTGAGAAACATCTGGATGGGGAGCTCTGATCACAGCACCCCACTTCCAGCAGCCCCAAGAGACACCACCCGGCCAAGAGGGCACAGGGGGGAGTTGGCTGGATGTAAGGATCTCTCCAAACCACATGCTTTCCATTTAATATCAGTAAGCAACTTGCAATGCGTTTGGCTCCCGATCGTAACTATCCCAGTTGTCTCGTTAAACATTTTGTGTTCGTTTGGAGACTCAGCTTTAGTGTATGTTGCTACTAATTGCCTTACTCCTCAGCTGTGCAACAACAAACCTCCCTGAAACAGTTTCCTGTTAGCACCAGACAGGGATTAACTAATGAGCCAAAAACTAAGATTTCCTTGAGATAATATTACGTAGATAATTAAAAAGCTACATCCAAGAAGGACAAGCTTTTTCTTAGCTGAGTTCCAGCTTTTGGCTTGGTTATTCCCCAGTCACACATTTTCTTTCCCTCTGCCATGTCTGAGGCATAACAAATCATTGAAATTGGACGTGCATCCAACTAAGTAACAAAATATTATTGGTCTTATCTTCAGGGGTCAAGAAGAACACTTACCTACTTCATTTACCTATAAACAAATACCTAACCTGAAATACCAATCAGTCACTAGGTGCTCACCCAGTGGGATGCGATGCCACGTACGTAACCAACTAACAGTGTGCAAGCTGGCTGTAAGGCAAAGAGGAGTGGGGACAGAGTCCCTTCCCTGGCAGGGCCCCTACTTTGCTTAACAATTAGTCCACAGTTCAAACAGTTCAATAACTCAGAGAGAGAGGTGAGAAAAGATGGGGGGGGGGGGGGAGAAGAAAAAAAGAAGGGGAGAAAAAAGAAGGGGAAAAAAAGGTGCAGAAAGTTAGAAAGAAAGTAAAGGAAAAGCAGTGGAAGTGTTTAAACTGTCTCTGAAGCTATCATGCTGCCAACTTTTATGGGTGTAAGATCATCAACTTGTGCAGCTGGAATGTCTATGGCCACACTCAATACAGGATGTATGACAGAGTGAGGTTGCAAAAGCACCTGATAAAAACATCATTGGTACCAGCAAGGCAGGAGCTTCTATTAGATCCTGGCGTCTAACCAAGCCTCTCCTGGAGCGGAGCTACAGATGGAGACTATAAACACCAGCAACCATCACCACCGCCTGCAGCAGCATGGCTTTCCCCTTGAACAAGCCTGGAAGTTAAATGCACAATCCTTCTTGCTATTCTAGCAAGTGATGAGCTTGAGCTGCAATAGCAACAGAATATGCTAACTTATTTTGAGAAAGTGTCAAGCAATAGAAAAATCTGTGTAATTGCAAGCAGGAGCAGAATGGAGCGAGGAAATGAGACTGGCTGTGGCCATCTGCTCCACAGAGGTGATGGTGTGGCCTGGGCAGGCACATGCCATGGAGGAGGTAGCAATCCTGCCCTGGGAGAGAGAGGGACGGTTTGGTAAGGCATCCCTCCAAGGCTGGAATTAAAATAGGCAATTAAAAGCTAAATCATTATGCTGTAACCTAACGGGTATTACTCAGAAGTGAATAAGAAAATGATTGAACTGGACCACTAATAAGCATCAGCGAGGCTGTCACTGTCCGACCGCAAAGCCTGAAATCCATGAGAGACTGTTCTCGGACTCCAAGCGCGTTTGGGATTAGGCATGGCCTCTTCGTGCATTCGCTCACATTGTAGAGCCGTGAATCCAATTTCACAGACCACACTAACTCTTTGAAAGGAACTTGTCCGTATGTTCTTTACACCAGCTTCTGCGCTGATCCCTTTGCAACAGCACTCATTTTGTTTCCCAGATTCACGAGGTTCAGAAACTGGACCTCAGGAAACATGCTAACCCGATTCAAACAGACCAAGAAACGTCTTCCCAGATAACATATTAATATCTTTTTCCATCATAGAAATCACTAGCACACATCCATAAGATATCAGCACATGTCCACAGACAGGTCTGAGCATCAGGCTTCCTTCAAAGAAGGACAATCAAAAAGCTCTCCTGGCTCGCATCAAACTCACTCTTTCACTGTATTTGATAATACTTGTTCTTTATGCACAGACAGGAGACGAGGAAAGCAAGGTATTATCTCATTACTGACACTGATCACAGTTCAGGCACTAAATCCTGCCTAAGAGAACATGCATCAAAATATTCATAACTTGATTGCATGAGAAGAAACTGTTATCAGCCTGCAGCGCGGAGAGGCGGTGTCCTGCGACATTCAGGAGACGACGACCAGAGCGTGCCCTTCAAGTTTTATGACTGAGGCCAAAATTTGCCAGCATTTCATTATGATCTTATTAATATTATGAGATCGGGGAAGAGTGTGGCAACAGGCAGAATAGAATTTTTATTATTATTATCATTATTGTTATTGTTATTATTTCAGCCGTATACCCATAACAAATCAGCTCTATTATGTCCCCAGGCTTTCTCTTTGGCTTCCCTAATCTCATTGCTACTACATAACCTCCAGCTGGCTTTAAATCTGACTGCCATGTGCCACTTCCCTATTTAAATCTCCTTGCTTTTTATCGGCTTCATTTTTTAAGTATATAATTTACATTTTGTTCCCAGTGGATATAATAAAATGTCCAAGTGAGTCATTCTCATTGTCTCGCCACAACATGAGGAAATCCCAAATGATGTGATTTCTTCTTCACTCAGCCTTGAGTTACGGGGGACAGTAAAAGCCAGCTTAGCCTGGCTGCATCAGAAGTTGGAGCACTCGAGACTGTTTTGTCCTAAATAGATCAGGGACTGCAGGTTGTCATGGGTTTGCATCTATTCACATCTTGGATATTGGGCATTTTTCCACTAGAACAAGGCACAGATTTCTAGCCCATCCTCTTGGCTGCTACCTCACTGGGGTGACTTCTTGCCCCAAAGCATGGCCAAAACCTCTGCCTGTCCTTGCCCAAACATGAGCACCAACATTTCCCAACGCCTGGCAATAAGGAATTGAGTAATCCTTCTCCTTCCCTTTCCCTCTGGCTAAAAAAGGAGCAATGAATCTCCTGGTATAAGCCACTGTTGGCAAATTATATGTGTTTTCCAGCAATTATGGGATAAAACAGATTCATTCAGTAAATCCAACCACTTTCTATCCAGACCCCCACACCGCAGCTCTTCAGTTGAGAGCCACCACTGCGGAGCAGGGACCTGTCATGGCAGTTTCGGGCTGCCTTTCCAAAAAGCCCCAAATTTGGGAAGCAAACAAGGCCAGCCTGCCCCACACCTGACTGACCAGGGCCAAGAGAGGTCAGAACACATGGGGTTCGCCCAACTTCTGGGGAGGTCCTGGCAGAAGTCCTTCATGGGAGATGTTAAGAGACCCATCAGCTGTGCCAGCAAGGAAGAAGATGCTGTAATTTGCTGTCTGTCCTTGATGTGAATCCTCCCAGGTACAGGAAAAGGTGTCCAACTTAATGTCCCAGAGACCGCAGAACAGGCAAAACTGCCTTTCCTGTGTCATATTTTCAGAGCATTATTCCTAACAGACTCCATGAAATCTCTGGCACATCTTGAATACAAAACCTGTGATTTCACATGGGAAAGGAGCGATGAGATATCATTCGTACAGGAGAAAGACATTTGACGACATCAGTCGTGCACCCTGCCTCCCCGAGTGAACCCTGTCACTTCAAAGAATTGTTCAGAAGAGGCTTCTGAAGACGACATGTTCACGGTTCCCACCACACTGCAAGTCTTGTCCAGCCTGGATTTAGATTAGCACCAGCACACACTCAAGCCCTGCTCCTCAGAGAAGAGCATCAAACCAGTACACGCACTGCAGCTGTGAACTGGAACCAGCTGACAACATAGCAGCCTCTGTGGGGCAACGTGTTCCTGAACTTCATAATCTTGGGAAATCTGATAGTTTGGGTGGGAGTTTACCCCTAGGATTTAATTCTTCGTTGCCCTGTGAAGCTGTGCAGCCATTTACATACATGCCAAACACACACCAGACAGATGTGAGGACTTGCTGCTGCGGCTGCAAAGCCCCATGACAAATTCAACCATTTAAAAGTTCCTAACACCTGGGTTTTGTTAAGTTTTCTGGTAGCACGGCTTTTAAAACTCTGCTACTACATGCTGGGGTATGATTAAAGTGTTTGGTTTTCCATGGTAACATTACCCATCTATAATCTTGTTCCTTAGCGAGATCTGAGCCAACCGTACTAGTAATTTCCTTTAATAATAAGTCTTCAGGAATAACTCTGCCCTTTAAACCTGAAATCCAAGGCAACACGTGATTGACAGATATCACGGCTTTCAGCTAATTGAATATTCTGAATGCTCAGCTGTGGCAGAGTTTTTGAAGGAAATAATTGCAGATGCCAGGCTCCCTGGGGCAGTTCTGCCATCACCTGAAGGTGTGGCGCAGCCCAGGGGTGACTCTGCCGGGTGGTGGGGCTGCTCCCCCCATCTAACTGGAGGTAAATGGAACTCCACCCTCAATTGCACAAAGCAATTAAGCATGCTGTGCTAATTAGTTACAGCAAGGATGATCTTCTAGACAAGGAACATGCAATTCCTTGTAAATGACACTGCCATGGAAGTGTTAATTTTCTTTTAAGAGCAAGCTGCCTGGGTATAAATCAGATGCTGCAGCCACCCCAAAATACAAATTGCCATGCAAAGATCACAGTTGAAGGCAGGGAGAGCGAAGTGCTGCAATATTTTGCACAGACTAGATAGCCTTGTAACACTCATGAGATGTATCACAGAGATGCACTGTGCCATATCAGCTTAACTTTTTTTTTTTTTTTTAATGGTGCGAAAGCATGTTCAGTACATCACAGCTCTGAGCCGGGTTTAGGACTTTGGACAGTGCTGTAATAAAATTATTTGCAGGGAACTATAGAACTGCAAAGGAAAGGCACATTGCCACTTTGCAAGTGTCAGAGGATGAGCTCTTCTGCAGTTTGTCACAAGTTCAGCCCTGCTGCTGTCACTGCTGCTCTTCAGGAGGGAATGCCTTTGTATATCTTTTCAAGTACCTCTGTATTTTCAAACACCTTTGTATTGGAAAGCCCACCTCCAGCACAGATGATCTGTTACAATAAATCTCAACCAAATCAAGTGTGCTGCCAACAGGAGTTGGAAGGTGTCCATGTTCTTATTGCACGCACACGCTACATATCCCATTGCTATTGTTCAGTAATAAATGTATTCATAGCTCATACCAGTTCCCTGCCTCGGATTCAGATAGTGTTACAGCCAGAGAAGACACCTGTGTGGACTGGAAAACACATACCTAATATAACAGTCTCTCTCCACCTCTGTAATACAGAAGAAGTCAAGTGTTATGCACAATTCCGCTGCAAAGATCTCGTCTGCTCTAGGGCCTCCAGGTCAGCCGTAACCTGGGGTCTCCCAGGGCTCAGCAAATCCTTGGGCTGAGCTTTGAACAACAGGCTCCCGGGAAAGGAAGGGAAAGAAAAAAGGCAAAAGTTGAGTTCCTGAAGGAAAAAAAAAAATAAAAAAGGCTTTACAACATTTGCAAAACTAAACCCACTCATTCAGCAATTGAGCCCTGGGAAAGTTTTAGCCGCTCTGCGCAGAAGGAAGTATTTACATCTTTT
Organism: Falco rusticolus; assembly: GCF_015220075.1. Lineage (NCBI taxonomy): Eukaryota > Metazoa > Chordata > Aves > Falconiformes > Falconidae > Falco > Falco rusticolus. The sequence continues at coordinate 3,142,909 of NC_051194.1, forward strand.
AGTCGCAGGATGCAGGTGGTGATATTCTGGAGAAAATTACAAACATATTGTAGGCATCTTGCAATTTTATTGCTGTGTTATTTTAAGTAGATCTAGGTACATGGCAGCACACCCAAGCCCAGATGGCCGTCATTAGGCACAGAAGTTGGAAATAACCCCTAAAGGCAGCTGCACTGACAGGATCAGGCTGTGGTCCCAGCCCTCACACCCCCCCAGGACCACGCCAGGCTGCCTTCCAGGCAGGGTCACCATCCCGCAGCTTAACGAGGGTGCGTGGATCAGTCCTGCAGGCACAGGAAGGCTCATCTTTCTGTTTGGCATCAAATAAAATACAAGTCGCATCACGTGTGTTAATGAACACACACATCACTGGCAGGGCTACTGCATAATTTATCACCACAAATACCGTCTATCTCCAGAGTTTTCATAATTCTCATATCTTTATAAATAAAGTGTTAGCCTGCCTAAAAAAGGGAAAGACAAAAGTTCAAATGCAAGCCATAAAATGCAGTAAAATAAAGAAAACAGTAACTGGAGAGGAAGGGATTCAATTGTAATTTTGCAGCTTTCAAATGCCACATGTTCCTGAAATTCTAAATTTTGTAGCAATTCTACTCAGCACACGGGGTCTGAATCATGCCCTGAGTGCAGAAGGGGAGGGAAGCTCTGCGATTAGACTGCAACCGAGACACACTTTAGCTGTGATTACGTAAAGCCAAGTGCAATGTTCCCCACTTTTTGGTACACTTTGCAGCATTAGAGGCTCAAAAATTTCTTTACAATTATAAATGTAGTGAGGTAAGGGTTCTCATTTTTCTGTACAACACCTGCATACTTCCACATGCAACTGTAGTACCTGAGTATTTATTGCAGCTACAATAACTTTGAAAACTGTTGGCTCTTGCACTTTTCTTTTGGCCAAAACTCTGCTAGAAGCAACAGGCTTTTGTGTATCTTCAATAGAGGAAAATACCTGAGGGTTTGCTTTTTCTTCCTTTTTTTTTTTTTTTTTTTTTTTTTGAGGTTTGATGGTAAAAGGTGCTATGTTACACATATCATTTTTGTAATGAAGACCTCTATCTGACCAGTGACTCCCACAACAAATGGTAAATGCTTGTATAAAAATCTGTAAATGTCCCACTTGCCAAACAGAAGAAATTGTGACATTCAAATATTCTCACCCAAGAGCAAAAAGACAGTCTTCAGCAGACCAGAAGGGAAACAAGCAGATTACACCCCCAGAGACAGGAGAATATGCTTGGAAAAGCTTTTAAGTATCTCAAAAGCAAAGGGTTATTTGAAAACCAGCATGCCCGTTGGACATCTTGACGTGAACATGCTGGTTCCATCAATACCTCTATAGCAAATATTTCAAGATAATCTTGTCCCGAAATAGAAAAACTACCTACTATATTTGAACGCTGCCATCACCGTTGGGTTCCTAACAGAGAACTAAGGTTCAGCATGATCACACCGGTGGAGCTGTGTAATCCTGGGGCTGGAGGAGAATACAACCGGGCTTCGGAGGGTGGTGACATTCTGGGGGGGTTGCTGGTACAGCATAAGCACCCCCAAAGTCAGCTGCTTGTTGAGTACTGATGCAAGAGCTACCTGGCCATCTCCTGCTCTGAGCAGCAATGTGGCTCCATCTTCCCAAGAAGGCTTCCCCAATTTGAAGGGGAACACAGCCAAGCCCTTCCCTGAGCCAACAGGGCATCTTCAGCCATGCCTTGCAGCAAATGCCATGAATAGAAGAGAAAGGCTTGTTTACTTTTAGAGAAGGGGCATCTTTTTGCTCCTCTCATAGGCAGCAGCTCCCACCCATACCCCTAACGGGGCATCCCTCCTCTTGGCAAGGTCTCAGCAAAGCTGCAGTCACAAGCCCTGGAGATGGGAGGAAACCACATTCTCCCAGCTCTCAAACCAGGGCCAAGCAGCCAAACCACCCCCTGGTTTTCTGCATTTTCTTTTATTTTATCACACAGGCAAAATGTTTCCCCTTTGCTCCTCACCCTCAGTGGAGCCTCCTGCAGAAACCGCTGATGTTAATCCCAGAAGTGATTTAAAGAGAGGGGGGGAAAGCTCTGTAAACCCAAACAAGAATGAGACCATCTGGCAAAAAGCAGCAAAGCCTGTTAAAAGCCCACTTTGCCCTTCCTGCAACTCCAGCACAAGCTGTCAGTGGCATTTCAATAGGAACAGGTTTCATTTACAGTGCTGCACGCAGTGCTCTGTTTAATTTAGGCGCTTTTTTTCCCCCCCTTCAATACTTGAAGCTGGTGGGATTGCTTACGAAGTCAGGTATAATCCAGCTTGAGTAACAGCATCAGAGCCTGGACCATCATCTCTAAAGTCTGAGCCCTCAATCACCCAAGCATCTGTTTGCAGTTCAGTGTACAGAAGGAATTAAACAGCACTCAATGCAACAAGGAGCTGAGCAGAAATACGCAGACTTGTTCAATCTTGCTGTGTTCCTGGCACTAAACTCTTCCTGCAATAGTCACCCACACTCTTGCCCTGCCTTTCGAGCACAGCCTGTCTCGGGTCAGGTGGTAGCACCACCGCTAGATCAGCGGAGAGATTTGGTAGGGCCTTTACTCATTACCACTATTAATATCAGGACCTGAGAAGCTTTATGTGACCTTTGGGTCATAGAATATCTCAAGGTAGAAGGGACCATAAGGACCACCGAGTCCAACTCCCTGCTCCTCGCAGGACTACCTAAAACATTCCCAACCTTACCATGGGAAAGCAGCACCACATCACTCCTGCATCCATCACTGGATGGAAAACAGAGAAGCCTAAAGAAGCTACAATGCTTTTATTAAATGAATAAATGAAATTAATTCATTTCAGTCCAAAACTTCTAAGGATATTCAGTTTATGCAGAGAAGATTCAAATATTTAGGACAAGCACTAGAATAATCATGAGTCACCATCCAACATCACTCCGGTGCTGCTGCTGAACCACCACTTCTTAAACTATGTGTCATCTCCAAACTATCCCAAAGTCTCACTGGCATATTTTTAATGAGAAACCATTTCTGCTGCTGATATTTCCACCTCTGGATCCTGCTTTATGGTTTAGAACTGGCATGTTACAAAGAAATAAAGCTGGAACTCAACCAGGAGGCGTGGTGGGAGCCATGGCGGTCATTTTCCTTTTAATAGTTCTTATTAACCTTTGTTAGGAAATCAATCACATTAATCTTGGGAAAAGAGGCGTGTTAATGACTGCACCAATTTAGTGGGTGTTTTATCTTTCATATTCAATTTTATTTTTTGCAGGAGCATAAAAAGGAATAGTATCAAGGCCTAACAGGCTTCGGAGGTACATCAGACTCCTCTGAACATCAGCAAAGCTCTGCTCTGAGCACTCCCTCTTGGGAGTTACTACTGATTTTAAGAGAAGTTAATTGCTGCTGTAAACATGAACATGAATCTCCAGTACAGGGTTGGCTTTAGTCACTCTGGGACTGGGGTTTCTGAGGACAGGGGATGGGAGACCCTCTCCTGCTCTCAGCAATCACACACTGAACACATCACCTGAGCATCTTCTGCAGCCTTCAGAAGGGTTCGTACGGCCTCTGATGGCTCAGAGCCATCGGGGACCCACACAGAGCAGGGCAAGGCTGGAAGGCAAAAGGATGGCTCTTTGATACCGCAGGTGACGTACAGTTCCTGCAGTGCTGCTCGTTGGTCTGGGCTCTTTTCCAGCACCAGGCACTGCATTTCCTTTAGCGCTGGGGAAGGAAGGAAGGACGGACTCAACTGGAGATCACCCAAGATAAAGCAGCTGTTGAATAGCTGGGGAATCGTTATGTCTCTCCCAGACGGAGAAATGTTTCTTCCCTGTTCTGAGTGAGTCTGCCACAGCTTCTAAGACACATTATGGCCCAACATTGCAGCTCCACAGGCATTAGCAATTCCCGTATGACAACTGCACATGTGTGTAATTGGAAGAAGAAACGGCTAAGCAAGTAATTAGGCAAGCAAACTATTTACAGATATAAAATAACCACTTTTCAGATACCAAGTTCAACAAAGAAATGGGTAGTAGCAGCATCCATGTAATTAATCTATTAACTAGTGTTTTGGAAATGTATTTCTAAATCTGTATTTACTCAAGCATGTAGCAATCATTCGTATATTGCTCTGGAAAGGGTTAGATGATGTCAGGTAAAATTCATCATATTATAATCCCATAATTAGCAACATTTTTTCTTTGTATTTATTTCTGTTACCATGCAGTAACATTTAGGGAGAGTGGTGCCTTTCTTTTCGATTGTTTTCCTATTGCACAATAATGGGAATGTATGTCGAGTTGAGAAAACAGACTTGTTTTGCCCAAGGTTAGAGAAGATCTCTGTGATTTTCAAAGTTGGAGTTTATTTTGCCCAGTCCCACAGAAGTAAAGACTTTTTCTATTCATATAAACATACTCTTACAGCTCAGGTGGATTAATACGTAAGAGCTCATGATGTTAGAGACCCACATTTTTCAGGAGAAAAAAAAAATAAAAGGTCTGGGGATGCAGTGAAAGAAGAACATAGAATCATTTAGGTTGGAAAAGACCCTTAAGATCAAGTCCAACACACTCAAAGGAAAAAAACTCCATTTCCAGAGGGTTTTTTAATTTAAAAGAAAAAAAAAAAAAAGTGGGTAAGCACCCCTCCATATCGCTGCTGCCCTGGCACAGAACAGCAGCTCAGTTCACCTGCTCCTTACCAGCAGCACTTGCCTCCCAAGCAGGGGGGTCCCGGAGCATCATCCCACCACATCGGCACCCACAGGTGCCACCAGCACCCGCTGGCCCAGGGCTGCGCTTGGGTGATGGGTGCAGCCCTGGCCCCCTCCTCCCCCAGCAAGCCTGAGGGATCACACCGGCTGTCTCACCGCGTCAGCTTGTGTCTGAAGGGATCCCAACGCCGATTTCTGAACTTATTTTGCACTTTTTCCATTTTTTTTTTCCTGACTGGAAGGCTGCGTTGCATGGCGCAGTCACACTCCCCCCTGCTGGCTGCTTCTCTGAAAGCAGGACAGCATCAGGAAAAGCGGGGGGAAATAAATTATTTTAATACCTAAACTGATGATTATTTTCCTTCTGGGTATTACTTAGAGAAAAGTTGTCCTCAGCAATGACAGTTTCACAGCACCAGCAAGGTAAGCTTGCTCACCAGTTAAAATACCTTCTTCTGCTTGCCTCGCCATGCAATTCTTTCTGTAATACAACTTCAATTCAACGCTTTACCTGCTCGCCCAGCAGCCGAGGCCGGGCAGGGAGCAGGCAGCGCTCCAGGCCAGCGCCATGGACGACAGAAGGATCCTTTTGCTCTCACAGCCACCACCTGCCCAGCAGCAGAATGCTTCTCATTTGTACTGTGATACCCATAATATTCACACTGAAATGAGACAGGATGAGTGTAGGGCTTTCCTGGGGTGAGCAGATAAAGAAACCACCCAGTGTTTTGTCCTGACATTCTCTTAAAAATCAGCTCCTTCTGCAAACCAGTCCCATGCAGACCAAGGCTGACGTGGAAGGACCAACCTTGCTTCTCAGGCTGCCTGTTAACATGCATCCACAGACAGGCCACTGAACTCACACTTCCCAGCTTCTCCTGCGCACCCAGGGCTCAGGATCCTGGGACCCTCCAACATGGATGGTCAGGAAACCTCTCAAATCAGCAAAACCCCATTAAAGCTGCCGCACTGGCACGTGACTGCGAGGGAATCGGGAGTCAGGCATGCGCATCCAACCTCCTGCAATCTCTTGACTTCCAGAATGAGCAATCATGCATGGAGCTGACAAAAGGAGCAAGTTTGGATTCCTACAATGTCACATTCAAGATCATACTCTCAGCTGTGCCATTCACGCAGAAAAGCCTGTCCCACCAGCTTCAGCCACAAACAGTTGGAATTTGCAGTATATAAAGTATACATAGCTGCTCCAGGGCTTTCCACCACTTCCAGAGCCAGTGTGATATTGGGACTCTCAAATCTTTACATCTCACTACTCTCCAGAAGGACCTTCTTCACTCAGTTCCAGGCAGGAAACGAGATCCCAGACAGGCACATCTGCACAGCCCGTTAGCTGACAATGCAGCAAGCTTTTTGGTCAAAGCTCACCACCACCTAAACACCTCATCACAAACCACGCAGCCACCACAAAGGACTCAACATGCTGCCACCTCCCCTGGAGTGACCGAGCCACGTGGGAGCACACCGCAGGCACCGCTGCACACAGTTCTACACCTTTATTAAGCCAAACAACAAAGAGCCCAAAAGAAGGCTGCCTCTCAAACCGCCCCAACACTGCTAAGATAGTGTGTCACAGAGCCTTTCCATCATTTTGCGGTACGACCCAGCCCAAACCCTTTGTACTCCGATAGGATCAAGGACAGTTTTCCTTCTCTGGGAAGCACCTATTTAAATGCAGAGGATTTTTCCCATAAATGATACTGAAAACATGACATCACTGCTTGGATGATTGTGGCTTAATTTCCACACTATGCCGTAACACCCTTTACTTCCACCTTCTTTCCCTCCCCAAAGTGGAATACAATTCTCCTTTCCTGAACATCTGGTATTCCAGCTGTTGGGATTCACAGGCAGCATGCATTAGAAATTAAAATCTATTCTAGATTAACTTGTAGAACTTGTCAGCTAATACCAAAAAGACAGTTTTTAAATGTTGAAAACACTTTGCATCTTTATAAAGGATAATCAGCTGTTCCTTGCTGGACTGACTGCAGCTCAAGAACAGCCACCCTGTTATAATTTAATCTGGAAATTTAACAGAACTATTAAGAATAAGCATGAGTTATCCTTAAAAAATGCATCCTAAAGTGAGTCATCACAGCCAATTGTAATGCAAAAACTATGCCATGTAGGTACTTTTGAAAGTTTTATTCACTGTCCCCCACCCGCAAATAAATGCAGGGACAAAAAGGACTTCCATCAGTCACAAGTCACCATGTGACACTGGCAGACGAACGGCAATAAATTGCTAAAAAAATTATCCAACATGACTCCACTGCCTTGCAGCACCAGCTGATAATAAGCATCATCTTTGTGATCAACAAATGCAAAAGTCTCCCAACTCACGGTATCTGAATTTGAAATATTTCAGAATGCTTGGTACATCTGTGAACCTGAACCTCAGTTCTTAACCCCATCAGCTTCCTTAAATAGCTTAATCGCATCTGTTTCAACATTGTTTACAGAATGGTACGAAGTGATTAAATCTGGTTTCACTTAATCTTTAATAAAACCTCAAGAAGTCCACCTCAATAAGGATAACAAGACCTTTGTATTTTGATTTTAATAAAGATGGGAAATTGCCAGGATTAGTGGTTTTAAGTGTTAATAACTTCACAAGGCAATAGACCTTGTAATTAAAAATAAGTTTAAGGGGGCTGCTAAATGATTTTGATATGATTTAAGGACCAATTACAGAAAAGATGTCATTCTTCCCTTTCTAATTAAATATATTGGAAACAGTGAAGCTGAGAAGTTCTGATGTTATCCATTTTTTATTACAGCGAGGACATTCATATGCTCTGTATCAGAAAAGTTTAACAAAAAAAACAGTATAAGGACTCGTCTTTAAAGGACACTTGATTGTAAAAGAAAAGGTGTAAGAATGATGTTATTAGTTCTGCTGCTTTGTGGCAGCTGGGATATATGGCCTTGAAGATTACTGCTCTATCAGCCTTACATCAGGATTTAGCACTCCCATAAAGCTACTCAGCTTTGCAGGAGCACGAAATGCAGCTTCAGTTCGGATTTGGGGCAGGAGAGGGAAGCACCAAGCAGGCGCTGCGGGCAGCAGGGACCATGCACACAGCACCACCGCAACAGGGCGGCACCACCCCTTCACCTCCCCACTCAGGGATTTCCCTCCAAGAAAACTACCACAAAACAACCACCCAAACCAAAAGAAACCTCAAATCCTCAGGCTGACCTGGCCTCTCAGCAACAAAAAACACTATGCAGCAACCAGCCGCTCCCCCGGACTCTACAAGGTAAAACAGTCTTCTTTGGGTTTGGTTTCACAAGACAGCTTAGTAACAGCTTTACAACAAACCAAATCAAGAGTTTGCCGCTACTGGACGGGGAACATCTCCATCTCTCCTAAACATTCCCATCACTTGCCTTGAGCCAGCTCTGGCACTGGCCTGGCTGCACAGTGCCGTGGTTTAACCCCGGCTGGTAATTCAGCCCCCAGCACCGCTCGCTCACTCCCCCGTGGCAGGATGGGGGGAGCACTGGAAGGGTAAAAGTGGCAAAACTCACTCGGGGGCTGAGATCAGGACAGTTCAACAGGCAAAGCAAAAGCCGCACAGGCAGAGCGAAGCGAGGAACCCGTTCACCGCTCCCCAGGGCAGCCGGTGCTCAGCCATCCCCAGGGCAGCGGGGCTCCATCCTGCCTAACAGGGGCCGGGGAAGACAAACGCCACCACTCCGAACGTCCCCCCTTCCTTCTCCTTCCCCAGCTCTATGTGCTGAGCACGAGGCTCATGGCAGGGGACATCCCTGGGGTCAGGCGGGGTCAGCTGTCCCGGCCGTGCCCCCTCCCAGCTCCTTGTGCCCCCCAGCCCGCTCGCTGGCGCGTGGGGTGAGGAGCAGCAGAGCCCTTGGCTCTGTGTAAGCCCCGCTCAGCAGGGACTGGGCAGCCCTGTGTTACCAGCACCCTCCCCAGCACAAACCCAAACCAGCCCCGTAGCAGCTACCGGGAACACAATTAACTGTCCCAGCCAAAACCAGCACAGTGGTAAGCCAGCTCAGTGCCCCAAATAACTGCAAATCAAACCAGGAAAAGCAGAAAGATTAAAAAAAAAAGAGGAATTTTTACAGTGTTAGAACCTACTTACCTTCCCGAGCAGGGCAGAGTGGCAAGAAGCAGGAGCTGACACCTCAGGGTATCAGGCACTCAGCACCCCAACCTGCAGGCCCATCCCACCACCCCTTACAGCCTCCATCTCCCCAGCAGCAAACTGGGAGGCCCTGCTCCTTGCTCCTTCCCTCCCAGAGCAAGAACAGCTGCTGCTCACCCTGCCCCCCACCCCAGCCCGGGCAGCACCTGCCTCCAGGTCTAGGCAGGCGACTGAGGCCCCAACAAGTTCCAGCTGACACCCAGATTTCTCCTTGCTCTGCATACCAGCCCTTCACGGACAATAAATCTAACAAAATCTCGCCCCCTGTGGCTCATGGCAGTTTCCTAAACTGACCGTGACCTGGAAAACCCCTGACCAAGGTTTTGCCCACCTTGGCCTGCAGCTGTGCAGCTCCCCGTTACGAAACTCAACAAAGATTTCCCAAGCCTGAGTCACAGCTGCAAAAGCATCCCCCTTCTCCTTCTAGTATTAATAGTAGTCTGTGCTAGAGCCACAAAAATATCCCTTTCCCTTTTCTAATATTTTTGTAGCATTTAAATTTGTTTAAGAGATACCACATTTTTCATCTCCACATTGCAAATTAATTTCCTGTAACTCAAACCACCCTGCTTAGATAAACCATTCTCTGTTCACCCTGTACACAACTGAGCCGCAGCCAAGGACAGTTGACTTAGCTGAATAATATGCACTGGTGCTAAATGAAAATTAAACTATAAATATTTTAAAATACCTGATTTCCCAGATAGTAAAAGTGAAATGTATCATTTGTTTAAACTATCCTATTCATTCTTTCTTTCCTTATTTCACAAAACCCAACCACTAACAAGAACCTACATAAATAGAGCTTCAACTTTCATCTTGAGAAGTTTAATCAGAAAGCTCTTCAGGAATATTTTATTCCTTTTATCAGAATATTGATGGAACTCATAATTCACCTTAATGTGAGAAAGTTTCCTTTCTTCAGTAAAGAAATTCATCAAGACATTTCTTGTTGGTAAGATCTGACATAAATCTGCTTGCTTTTTCCTCTATTTGATCTCAGCACTTTATAAATTTTTTTGATTGCCTGCTCTTAATTTTCCACAAGCAAATTCAATTAAAGAAATTAAAAACCAGTGCTCAATTCTGATTACCTCATCAGCAAATGGCTCTTTTATTGCACAACAGATGACATATGCCCCACTCTCCTGGTGCTGCTGCAGCTCTTATAAAACTGGATCATGAGAAATTTTTCCCTCTTTACCAGTACTATTAGGAAACAACTACTCAACCCAGCAAGGCACTTACCCTGTTCAGGGAACAATCCAAGGGCTACTGCGAATGCAAAAATGTCCGGGGGGGGGGGGGGGGGAGGAAGTGGCAAAGTCATTGCATGCATTTCAAATCTTCATCTGCACAAGGGCACAGTCCCTTTTTTACAATACCAAGATGACAAAATGACACACAAGTGTGCTGGAGAAGCAATTTAGCACAGCGTTAACAGGGTGGAGGTGATAGTTTTCTCTATTTTCTAGCTTTGTTTCCGGTATCATCTCACTACAAGTGACGGTGAGCGAGTATACACCATGTCACACGGACTGGATGGCAAGACGTCTTTGGTAACAGGCTGATTATTTAGCATCCACCTTTTCAGGACACAAATAACCAGCATTAATTGGTATTGCAGCCTCTATGCTATGCAGCCATTATTAGCTGAATGCTGGAGCAGATCAGCAGCAGACAGGTGTTAAGAATAATGATATTCCACAAACATCATTACCCAAATTAATTCACTTAGATGCATACACAAACTTTCTGCTTCAGTATGACCAAACGTACCTCTTGGGGCAACTTGCTACAATGGCTGTCAACCTGATGAGGAAAGTTTCACCCCTGGTATTTAAAACACATCAGCATCCTAGAAGAGAATCCACTCAGACAATTCCCCAAAAGAAACCCACTGTTTAAAGAACTTCAAGGGTTTCAAATCTATGTTAATTCTCTGTGAATTTAAAAACATTACTTTCAAATAAACTGCCCTTAGTACCATTAGTAAAGAGCCCTTACCAAAAAATATTGGCATAAATATTTCTAAGAACTTTTTCTTATTTGTGAGATAAAGAGGATGTGCACAATATCTAGAGCAAGCAAAGAGTAACTGCTCAGCTTAGGTGCTTGGAGTGAAGTACCCAGAGTGAGGCAAAGTGGCACTCTGCTCAAGAAGATGCGCGTGCAAGCTGTGATTTCTTGACCTCAAACATCAGCTAACAACTCAAAAAGTATCTCAGTACTGATACAACTATAGAGCAAAAGGCTCAAGGTATGATTTCCTCCTCTAAGGTAGCCTCATGCAAGAGAATCTTCAAAGACAGCTAAATGGACTTTTCAAAAAAAAATTTATTAACATCTGCATTACAGCCAAAGTGAGTTGCAGTCCATTAGGTCTAAATACTGTCAGGTGCAGCTAATGAATACTAAATCTGTGGGACAGGTATTGTCACAGCACAGCTGAACAGAAGAGCATTTTAAAATGTGATGACTGCAAAACAAACTGCGAAGAAACAGGTTTAGTAACCAAGCTGATGTGAGGCTTTTGAGCCTTCCCTAAAAACTCACAGATGTTGCTATTAGCTGTGTGCACTCCTCCAGCAAAAGTTACTGGGTTTTGAAAGAGTGGGTTTGTTGGAAAGAACAGCTCAAAAGCTGGAAAGCTAATAAATTTCTCTCCCTACAGACAGTCTTTTCAAAAGGACAAACAATTTTAGGGAGGACAAGGAAATGCAAGATTCTTCCACCAACATATTAATATATAGTCTTCAAGAGGACACTGTTACTCATGCAGAAAGCCTGGAAGAAAAACATTTAGACTGGTTTGATTCAGCTAGTTGAACTGTGTTTCAAGAGCTCTGGAAGACACCCAAGATGGAATAAGGTAACACATCTATGAACTCCAGAAACCAACAAAATACACTTTATCTCTACTGATTTAAAGTCAGTCAACATTAATTTTCTGCATTTTTAAAACACTATTCTGGTTTTGTCGTCAAGTGGCTAAATATGTAACATCTGCCTTGATGGCCTAATTCACTGGATGGAAGGGACAATTTTGAAATTATTTGAAAGAAAACTTTTAAAGTGGGTATCGCTGTACTTCTGTGCAGTCAGGCACTTTCAGTTCCTCAGTCAGTGCCTGTGTAAGGCCAGTGGCACTAAGCTGAAACACAAGTGTTCTGCAAAGTGTGAACATACAATTATTTACTGTCAAAATCACGCCACTTTATGAACAGTATTTCAGGAGAAAGCTACTGAACTTCTTGGATGCGAAAACATTAGCCACCTCCTCCAATTCCAGTGCTTCAACATCCTAAATACCTTTGCAAAGTAATCTCTCCCTTTGGATCTTAACCACAACAGTGTTACGCTTTAATGTGGGTATGTTCAGGTAAGAGTTTCAAGTATCTTCCACAAGAATTATTAATTCTACAACTTAAGTAACAAATTACTTGTTACACAACTCAGCAATTCCTACAGCTTAGAAGATTTCATTTAAGCCTTGCTATGTAGTTTACATGCCATTTAACAGATGCATAAAACAAAATTCCATGCACCCCTACACAGAGCTAATTTCATCAGTAACAGAAAAGGTGGTTTTGAACTGGTTGTACAATCCCAAGCAGAAGCAAGCTCTTTATCGTAAGGTACTGTATAAAAGCAGTGAAACGGTTAAGATAAACACAAGCTTATTATCGTCATTTATTTTAAAAACCTTATTCAAAATATTATGTGATACAAGTCCAAATATGTTAAAAATTACTGCAAGAAAAGAGTTTGGGGGTATTTTGTTTGTGCTTTACTTCTTGTGGTTGTGAAAATAATGCATTTAACAGTAGGATTTAGAACTTTTAGCACTTGATTTGTAAGATCATATCATGCCTTCAGATTCCACATGCCAACAGCTCTAAAGTTGATTTTCCAAAATGTTACATAACCACTTGAATACCAAGTCATTAATTATGGGGTTCTGATCCAGCGCTATTTACATATTTATCAGTCTGAAAACTAAATCACAAATACAATGTACAGAAAACTAAGATTTTATATTTTACAACTCATGAAAACATAAATAATGGAAGTACAAAAGACAATGTAAAAAATACCCTACTGTACCAGTAACTTGATTTACACTAATGCATAATGTCTGTCAAAAATTAAGAGTGCACTGTCCACAGACTGGCAGTCCCACACATCATTACTTCCATCTGCCTGTTACCTGGGTCAGAATAACAACAAAATAAATTATTCTCACATTTTCAGGCTTCTTCCATTTATAATACAGCAAACCACATAACCGTTTCCCATCTGTCTTAAAATTCCACAGAAAGCTTTGATGTATTGAAAGCCTGTCAACTATATATATTTTAGTAGGATTATTCAACAAGGCTTATTTTCCATTCGTTAATTTTAAAGACAATGAAGTAGTCATAAATATCATTAGAGAAAAAACATGGACAGACATGAAGCTGCATACCTTTACAAAGATCTTGAACGTTTTAAGGAAATATATGGTATATAACTTCTGAAATAAAATGGGTTATACGTAATTATTTTCAAATTATTTACTGCATGAACACACACAGAAATTATGAAATTGCCACACTAGCTATTCTGCCCAAAATAGGATCAAATTATGCAACAAATCAGAACCAAAAAAACCAAGATGCAGCATCAGGATTTAAGCACAGAAAAAAGTAATCATATTTTAAGTTTGCAATACAGTGGGATTTATGAGCCACATAAGTGATTAGCAAAGAGATCGTTAATTTGATTTAGTGATGCCAAAGTCATTAATTTATTAGACCTAAAATATTTTATGCTTATTTTTTGTATTACCGCTATTACGACTGCTCCAGACAGAAGGAATGATGCTTAATGAATGGAAAGAGCACTGATTATTAAACTCAGCATGTTTACAGTTGATACAAAACCTGACCAAAGTAGCAAACAGATGTATCATGCCCTTGATCTTCCATGAGATTTAATCTCAAAAACATCCAGGTCAAAGAGAGTACATCTCATTTCAGCACAAGCAGCATATTTAGAATACCTGAATATCATTACATGACTAGGCAGGCAAAGAGTGTTAAGTTCAGCAAACTCAAATCACAGTGCTTTCAAAATACATAGTCATTAGTTATTTTCAGGGAAGGCATTGCTTCATTAACATTTTGATCTAAACGATGATATTCCACTGTCCTGGAGCACAGGCCATCCCTCCATCTTCGGCTCTGGACCAATAAGAAGATCTGAAAGAAAAAGCAGCCGATTTACGTAATGCTATGGAGAAACATTTTGGTTGTGAAAGGCAGCTTAACAGTTCTATTGATACCTTTTCCACCCCTTGACCCTGGCAATGGCATTACTGTTGCTCTAAAACACGGCACTGGCAGTCAACCATTTCCATACCATCCTTGCCATCGAGTCACTTACCAGCAACCTCAATTGCAGTTTGGCAATAACATGGCATTCAACCCGTAACTCTTCTAGCAGATGATGTGTGCCGCTTCAGAAGCACTGCATATACAGGCTATTAAATTATCTCCAGATGGTGACATTTTTTAGTTTATTCATCTTGCCTATTCTGGCATTTCAACCTTGTTAAAAATAACTGTATTACTGGTGCTGGAACAAAGGCAACAGAAGCAGCAATACTGGAATGTGATAAACTGTTCCTTCATTACAGCTCAGTGCCCCCTTCAGGAGTATCAGCAGAGCAAGAACAGTTAAAGGGGCTATATGATAAACTACAGCACTCAAGTAACCAGTTTTAAATGTCTATTACCTTCACCCTATTTAGCCTCCTTTCTTACTGACATTATCAAAGAATCCACTTTACTAGACAGCGCAACTATACGGGCAAAAGGGGAAATGGGACAATATAAGTGGGCAGAGGGAAAGAAGGAGGCAAACCTAAACCAATTTGGTGCCTCACGCAAATACATGCCACTATCTACATACTTAAAAAGTACTAGTGTATTTTCTGCTCCCCAAATTATTTTTAAGTGCTAAAAAGTAATACCAACAGACAGCTTTTCAATTACTCAAATGATACTACAAGCATTACTTCACTTACGTAGCAAAGAAAAGGCATTTTTTAATCATTCATTTGAACTTCACTCAAAAGTAAAATTTTCAAATGTAACAGTCTTCAACACTTTCCCCTATAAAAAACTGGCAATGCGCGTTCCAGATAGGCCACTGCACTGTATAAAGCAGAAGTTTGGGGGGTTTTTAGCTCCGTTCTTTTCAGAGCCCCCCAAATCCTCGACCAAATCAGTGCACTCCACAAGAATAAACCCTACATTTTCCTCGTATCTAAAAACTAACCTATTTGTTGGTGGGGTTTTTTTGCTTAATTTCAAATTTGAGCATGCATCTGTACTGGGTCTGGCTGGGCTGGAGTTAATTTCCTATGCTAGCAGTACATTTCGACACAACACTAATCAGGCTACTTTTGAGATAACCAAGATTTAGGTTGTACTGAAGAAACAGCTACCTGAAAACACTAACTTGGACCTTCTCTATGTAAAACTACAGAGTGTTAAACATTTCCTAAAAGTTTGTAATTAAGTTCTCAGAACATCTATGATACAAAGACCACCTTAAAGTGAGTACTTATTACAAGGATTATCACAGTTAGAATAAGAACATTCCCATGTCATTTGGGATTAAACCTTCCTCAATGTGCTGTTTATAATCCTGCGCAGAAACAAAATTAATCAGCCACCTTCACTCCACTTGGGTCAGGCCTCATTTATAGAGCTCATGCTGTATACTGCCAGTGCCCATTAATGCACTGACTGATCACTGATGTTATCAATTAACTGATTTTCTAGCCTAAAATGTTTGACTCGAGTTAATTTTCATCATGCAGATAAAAATAACAATCATGATCTGCATATTAGTACCACAACAAGGCTAAAAGGTCAAAGATTTCATTCTCCAAAAAGCCAAGTTCCTCTTATTAAAAAAAAGTGTAAAAGGCAATACAATTTCATTTTACAAACTGTTTCTCTCAACTTTTCACAGCACACCTACCTTCCTCTTATTGTGATAGGTGACATAAACAACAGCTACTAAGAAAGCAACTACAACCAGATGAAAAAAGAAATGGCCGTCTTCTTCTTCTTCTTCTTCTTCCAACCCTGTGGCAGAAACTTCTTTTATCTTCTCATCAAGGGTCTTGATATCCTCATTGTAATTACTAATGGTGTCAGAGTCATCATCTTCTGGCATGTCTAGAAGATCTGGGTTGTATCTGGAATTTGAAGTCATTTCATAAGGACCATAATCATCTCCTCCATCTGACTCTATAGTTTCTTTTATGATGGGTGGTGAACTATTTACTGTGTCTTTCAAATCTGTAAGAAGATCCTCTTCCTCAATTTTAGTATCTTCAGAAGCATCAACATCCATTTGAGATATTGGACTAGCAGTCACCGCACGAGAAAGAACATACGGTGGAGAATCACCTTTTGCTGTAGATGGTTTTACTGCAGTCACCGGATTGATTTTAGCTGTTGTTGGAACCACCTCTTTTTTTGTTGGGCTTGCCTCTTTTTCTGTTGGGATTACGCTCTGGAAGCTGTCTGTCAAATTTTGGGATCTACTTAGTGTTTCATTCTCACTTTTAGACGAAATATTTTTCTCAAGCATCTCCACTTTCACAGAATCTGAGAAAAGGATGAGAAACAGTCAATACTACGCACAAGGCACTAACTTCTCTTGTGATATTTCAGCTATAAATAAAAATTATTGCAAGGCATTGACTTCACAGACAAGAAATCATACGATGAACAGGGCATATTTCACACTGCAAACTTTTTAGACTTCATATGCAGACATACACACTCCTGTACTTTGGCAATTTCTAAGTCCTGAGTGGGACAAGAATTAAAGCTTGGAAGCACATGTGTTCTAGGTTAGTGAACTAGAGTGTCTCTGAAAAATTTAGCATGCATAATTTCCAGACTCAGAACTTCAGAAACATGTCCTCCCTCCCTCTATGGATTTATGAACTCTTGTAGAATCATATGTGATTAGTCTTTTCTCCATCATCAAACTCTCCCACAGAATTTGCTGAAATCTACAGAGGAAGAAGTTCTCAGTAAGGCTACTCCTGCAGTTACACGTTTTTAATCTTTCACCATTACTTATTTCACCAACAAAAAATGAGAATATGCTACATGTCCCCTTCAGTCAGGACACAACATCCTAGCATCTCTTCCCAGGCACTTATTTTTATTGCATTTGTACACACAGAAAAAGATTTCCATCCTTATGTTAACTCAAATGAAACTACTGAATCACAGCTTAAAAAACAAAGCTGAAGAAAGGACAATCTGACTGCACACGCTCCTGTAGGAAAGCCTTTTGCTGGCAGCAAATTATTGTAATGAAGTCAGCAGCACTGCTATGTAACAGTGCACCCTCAGGCAAATTCAGAATCTCTCCAATGCTAGGATGGCTTTGCAGAATCTACATAAAAAACAAGGTGAGCATTAAAACCACATGCAGGGCCCATCATCCCTGCCCTCTACCCAAAGGAAAGTAAAAAAAAGCAGGGGGAGGTTATAAATAGCCAATGATTTTTTAATCCTAAAAAAAATAGCAAAGAGCAAACTATTCATGTTTACAGCATGTCACATCCAGTTTCAAATCATGGGGCACCTTAAAAACAAAGAACACATTTTAGACTTTCAGTACACATCGTAATTTAAATAGTGGAACCATACCTACCTTGTATTTTGGCATGCCAAACTTTTTAAAATTTTTATTTTAAAAAAGTAACAATACTTTCATTAAGCACTCCCAAGGAGCTCCCTAGTTCACTGGAAATTTACAGATTCTAGAAATGAAGCATTCAACCGCTTGTGTCAAATTACTCATAAGTAAAATATTGTACAGGGGACACTGAATCATGTTATTCATGAAACATATTTACAGAGGATCAGTTACAACAGACTTCTTGTATACATGGTACACTTTTCCAGTATGAATTACCCTTTAACCAACTGTAAAACAGAGGAGACTCGACTAATCCCATATGAACTAGACATTATGGTGCCTCTCTGCTAAAGTCTGAAGTCAGCTGCTTTACATTTAACACTGTTGATGTTGTTGAAGAAACTACTAGTCTGAATTACCATATCAACAATTAACTTGTTCAGTTCTTGTACAGGACAGATTTAGAGAATTCTTATCTCCCCTCAGGAGTCAAGCCAGCAAATTGCATACATGGAGATAAATATAAGGAAAGGTATCTGCAAGATAGTTTAGCATTTGTAACTAGCTGGCATGATATGAGTGAGGTAGGTAAACCTCATTGCTACCCTCACCAAACACACCAAAAGTACTCAAAAGTAATAGCTAAACTGTCTGAAATACAAACAAGCGTATTTTTCCAGAGAAACACACTGCATGTATCCTTACACTTCAAATTATTCTTAAACTCATTTTAGCATGAAAGCTTTAGAAGGGTATGTGCTTAAATGCAAAGGACTCCCACTAACTAATGCTGCAGCTTCAGAATGAGAAATAATGATTTCCTATTATTCCTGAAAGAAGTTATTTTTTGTTTTAATAGGAGCAGCAAGTTTAGCAACTACATTACAACTGATTTATATCTACCCAAAATTATTTGGCATTATAAACGGTGGTTGCACTGTTTGTAGTTACACAACACTGTCAGATGATGTTGGACATAGATGCCTGGACTCCAGAGATGCCTCAGCTTCAGAAATAGGTATCAACGTTCAATCATGGTGACAGAACTAACAACGCAGTCCTGTGAGTAAATGCTGTAGATAAAAACATCCCATCGGGTCAAAATTCACTTCCAGGTAAAGTTGCTTTTTAGAAAGCACGCTATTCCATGATTTTTGTAGTTAAAAAACTCCTGGTTTCCTACAGGTTTGTGTCCCACATCCTTAACCTCTTCCTTCATTACTACCAACCAATTAGTCGAGGTGAGGGGCAACACAAGCAGAGCTGGTTTGGATATACTTACTGACAAGCAAGAGAGGAACGCACACCTCAAATCAGCTCCCTTCATGTCCTTAAATAATTCCCTTTCTTTTCACTGCCCAACCAATACTCCACCTAAAATAAGGAGGAACTCACTGCACCTGAAATACCTTATTTCTTATTAGCATGCGGTTTTAGTTGGTCTGTACGTTGAAGGGATGCAGGAGAAGGAAAATGGACTTAACGAAGAGTCAACTCATAGAAAAACATCAACAGATTTTCTCGGGGCAGGGGGGAGGCTAAAAACAGACACCCAACTAGAATAATTAGAAAAGACTATTTAGTCTGATGAGTGAAGTAGTCAGCTAAACTGATTTTCACAGACCAAACCCAGGCGAGCGCCTGGCCGCCAAGGAGCAGCACTTTAAACGGCGCTCCCTCCGGCCAGCCTGCCGCCAAGTCCCTCAGAAAAACAAGAGAACAGCCGGCCGAGACCGGCTCCCGAGGCCGGCCGGCCCGGGCTTGCCCTGCACATGGCCGAGGCGGGCAGGGCGGCCGCCGGCGAGTGGGGCGTCCCGGCGGGCCCCGCCGGCGGCCGCAGACACCTTTAGGCCCAAAACCACTGGAGACGAGGCCGGTGAGAGACCGGCGGGCCGGCCGCGCAGCGCCCACAGACCGCCACCCACCCACCCACCCAGGCAGCCCGCCAGGGCCCGGTCCGCCCCCCGCCGCGCTCACCGGAGGCTTCCTGGCCGCGGGCCGCCAGGGCCCAGCCTCAGAGCAGCAGAAGGCAGAGAACGCGGCCCGCCGGGACGCCCCGCTCACCGGCGGCCGCCATCTTGCCAGGCACCCTCCACCGACGTGGCGCTGGCCCCGCCTCCCGGCGCTGGGCGGGAAGGCGGGAGCTGCGCGCCGGCGGGGCGGTGGCCGCGCATGCGCCTGGGCGGGAAGGGCGGGAGAGCGCCTCACAGGAGCTGAGGGGAGCGCGGCGGCGCGGGCTGGCATGGCGCCGTGAGGCGCGCTGGTAGCGCGGCCTGACAGAAATGGGGCGGTTTCCGTCTCCTTCCTTGAGACGGAAATTGGTGTTAAGGCTTGAAGCCTCCCCACAGAGCCATTGCCCTGGGAAACTGTTCACCAGCGTCTGCATGCTGCGTGACGGCTTCATGCTGTGGGGCTCACAGAATGCTATTTGGCAGAATTAGATCTAGGAAAAAAGCTTGCTCGTTCTTACCCTCAGTGAGGCGTTTCAGGCTCCAGGAGAGGGCTTGAAGCTGATCACCAGAGCACAATTTCCGAAACACAAGATGCCTCAAGCATGAGAAAACCCAGAGCAATGGCTTCAAAGGCTCACGGGGATGCTGAGGGAGCACAGGATGCACACAGCATACAGGAACGTAAACCTGTTGTGAGCATGTGCCACATTACTGCAAGCTGGTTGTACATGGTGCGTTTTGATCAGTGAAGGCTAATTGCCTACTTTTCCCTAGACCTTAGGTTAAATATCTAAGGCATAGTAGGAAGTACTCAGGAATAGCTTGTGGTTCAAGGGAAGGTGGCCAGCGTTGCACAATCTGCAGCTGTTGCTGAGGCAGATACACAGCCTCACAATGTCGTAACGCCATTGCCTCACCAGGCACATCCTCCTGTACCACAGCCTCTTGCTGTCTGCATGCCACCCACATTGACTGCTTACATACGAGAAAATAACAGTCTTAATGAAAAGCCACTGAAGTTTATCCCAACTGATAGCTGTTCATTGCTCGCGCCTATTCATTTACAGAACGATAATTCAGCTTAGTGAATTCTGCAGTGAAAGATAAACAAGTCATGTTATCTTGTTTCCTTTGTGAGCTAAACACATGCAGATGTGCAGTTGTCAGAGCTTAGCGAGCATTAAGAACGTGGCCATGTCTGGAACTTGTATCTCCAAAGTTTTTTATTTGTGTGGTACAAAACATGCACTAAGATGCTGCCAGTCTGCTTCTGGAACCAAGAATTAATATGAAATTGTTTTCACAATTAATACAAAGACAAAGTAAAAGGTGGCGTTTCAATATTTTATTCAAGTTGGGTTTGGGTTTTTTATCCATTTTTAGCAGTGTCAAGTACAGCATTTTGGGGTCTAGTTCCACACAAAATGGAAGACTGTCTAAAAATGTACCCATTTAGTCGCTAAAAAAAAGTGGTAATAAAACAAAACTCCATTTGAAATTTAGTGATACAACTATGTGATTGCAGTTACAAAGACTCTTCCCTGATTATGGTCCTGTCTTACAAGCATTCCAGTCAGTGCAAGGGAAAGGAACCACAACACAGGACAGGCAGGATTGGCTGAGTCACATCAAACCTCCTCTGCAACGCACTTAGACAAGGTGGACAACCTAAAGCATTCTGGAGACAGCTGTAGGTGTAAGATAACCAAAGACGACAAACCATTGATGAAATACCTATCTAAGAAAAAGAAAAATTAAAAAAAAAAATCCCTTTTTCAGACAAGCTTGCACATCCCATCATGAATTGAAACCTTAAGGTTGGAACATTCTGCTTATAAAATTTACAGTACAATATAGTGATCTGCAATTCTGAACAACTCAGTTTCTTACCACATCAACGTATTCCTTGTGCAGTCAATGTGTTAGTAAAGGTAATCAATACCTTCCTCCTTCCTACCACATGGCAGCTGACAGATATGATGGGCAGTAACATTCAAAAGAAAAGAAAAAAAGCCTGGAATTGGGAATTTTTTAATGCTTTTGTCTCCATTTCTTTAACAACATCATTTTTAAAGCTTAGCTGTCTTTAACCAGGACTAACAGGACTGATACTGAGCAATACTTGCATCCCAGACAAAACATTGAAAGGTACACTATATTCTGAAGGTAGCTATGCTGTATTTTCAAATTAGTGATTGCAGAATCACTCCTTATGCTTCAAATTCCAATCCTAGACCAAGTTTGTGACCACCTGCGTTGACGTTCTTGCCATCCAACAAAGCTGACAACGTCAGTTTGATACCTGTGAAATAGAGAAAAGTGAAAGAAAAGACAACTCTTAACACCTGGACTGAGCTTTATGTTCAGTAAATGCAGTCTGTGTTAACTGCTTTAATTTACTGGCTAACAAGGGTAATGTCATTTGGCGGCTAGCCTTGTAAGGATTGGGTGTTTTAAAACAATGTGCAGATAACAAATCTTTCTGAATTACAGAAGTTATAATAAACCATGGTGATAGATTCTGCTTTTTATCACTCCAAATAATTAAAGCTGAGTCCGTTCACTGCTGCTGGTCTACTGATTAGATCCAGTGTTATGAAAAACTGGGACCTTGATACATACCCACCTTTCTAAAACACTTTAAAATCTAGGTATGAAAAGGCCCAAGCCCTGTCTACTGTAGTACCTCATTTCAGTCTGCTTGGTATTCTGGCAACAGATTTATATCAAAATAATTTTACAGCAGTAAGACTGTCCTCGTCCTGGACCAGGGGACCTTGAGAAAGTCACATTTTTAAGCAAAACAAACTCAGTAACAGGAAGCCTCTGAAAGTACTAAAAATGCATTTACTTATCTGTGAAACACCCAATTGTAGATAAATTTTGTGCCAACATAAAAGAGTATCTGACTGGTCAGTGGATGGTGGTCTGGTAATTCTGCTTCCAGCAGACATCCAAAATGGACAGAGCAGTCCCTGGAAAAGTTCATCACTGGCTTGCCAAGCAGAGCAGCAGCAAACTTACGAAATCAGTCACATTTTGTCAACAGAAAAACTCTTATGTATTTCAAGATAAAAAAGTATCACTTCATTGATCCTGAATTTCTTCTGCATAGACCTACCTGGCTTTAAAGTCTGAGTGTAGCCTAATCCAATCAGACTGGAGTTGTTCACTTTAGCCTTAAAGGGAAAAAATACCATATGTAAATAACTCAGTATCTTTCTTCAAAGTCCTTCCCACTTGAAAATTGAGTAACACCTTTTCAGCATGTAAAGGATTTCATGTTTTAGATCCCAAAAAAACCTAGAGTTAATTCTGCCGTAACACAAATCCAGAATCTCAACAAATTTACAGTCACTATAGAAAATAATGTGTTTATTAAAGTCGGGTTTTATTTTTTCAAGACTTACATGAAAAAATTTTCAAAACAGTGCCCAACCATAAAACATTCTGTGTTGCTTTTAAAGAAAATCCAATAGTTGCGCTTTCGTGCTGCCATACACAAGACAAATAGATACACATGCCAACTGCGCACAATCGAAAACTGAACTGCATCAAAACCACACTTCATGATTTAAAATTGCTTCACATTTCCAGTATGAGAGCCCATTCTTAAGTCACTTATAAATGTACATGCATAGCACTCACAGAAAAAGAGGCATCTGGGTCAATCTGATACTTGGCTGCTATTCCAAAGCGAGTGTTGCTATTACCGGCTGTCCAAGCAAGATTAACGGCAGTTTCCAGTTTATCATTCACCTTCTGGTAAATGGAGCCTCCAAACTCCGTTCCATCATTCCTGGAAGGAATGCATTAGTCTAGTTTTAGACTGCACCCCAAAACAGTAATCTCTTTTTTTCCAGTAAGATCTGTATTTGTAGAACATTCACTTACACCTCATTTAATATCTCTGTACCAACTAAGATAGAGACATTAGGCCAGACTGGTTATGAAGTCGTTTTTAAATACTTAAATTCATTGATGGTCACTGTATTTCAACAAACAACTTATGAAGCTGAAAAAAAGCCATGACAAACTGTCAAAAATAGACCAGTGATGACAGCTTCCAAATCTCCCTCCTTTGTAGAATGGCAGTCTTTGTAGTGAAGAGATTTATTCTTCCGAGCATACCTCTGAAATAATTATTTTTCCCAGACATCGTCTCCCAAGTGCCCTGAAAGGGCTGCACCCTGCTCACAGAGCCTCAGCAGTCATCCTAAGACTGCCTCGTCAGCATGCTTTTACCAGACACAGATGGACCGTACCAGAAGGGAAGATGCCAATTTAATGTCCAAGTCTATTGGCTTTTGCAAATGAATACCATTTGCAATTGTCCTTATGGTACATCTGGACTGTTGATGTCTGTACTAGAAACCGAAATGAAACTAGTTTTACTTTGCAGAGAGCACTGGCCAACAGCTGAACGAAGACAGCCTTCTAGCACTGCTACCGAGTAGTACAGCTTCCAGTTACTACTGACACCAATGTCACACAGGGAATAAAGTCTGGTAAATAAAATGCAAAACGTTAGAGCATGCAGATCATAAAAATAAGAGCAAAAGACTTCTAAAAGCCTTACACTCCTTGTAAACCAGTGAGCATCTGAATATCCATTTTTGTTTATTTTCTTAAAAGAGGATATAAACTACTGCACAAAATGGGCTTTAACCACAGGAAGGCTTCTACAAATAAAATACTTGTGAATATTTCTAAACTATGAAATAATCTGCTTCCAATTATTAAGAGTATACCAAACCTTCAGTGATTAAAAAAAGGGGCAGATTCAGAATCTTTCCATTTTCACCCCTTTGGCCTGATATTCCTGAGTTCACAACAGTTGCAGAAACAGTAGTGATATGCCTATTTAAAAGTTCAAGCAATAGCAGCAGGCTTTTAAATTGTTAGAGCAATTCTTCCAGAAAAACACTACAATACTTACTTCAGATAAGACTGAAGCTGACACATAACTGCATGTGCTTGGCTCTCAAGAAAAGGAGGGATTAAAAAGGACTGAGGAGAGCTGGTTATACAGGCAGATTTTGTGCAAGGTTCCCACACAGCTCTGTCTTGACCTGCAACATTAGGGGGGGCGGTCTGAGCTATGCTTAAAAAATTAGGAAAGGCATATTTAAAACTAGAAATTATCCAGCCCTACCTCCCTTTAATTGTTATTATTATTAAAAAATAATAATAAAGCCAAACCTCTTTTTAATTCTAATAGTAATAATAGCACTTTTCAGATGTAGATTTAAAAAAAAAACCCAAAAACATTATCCCCCTATGAAAATTAATATATCAAGGCACCATCAAGGAAAGCAACTTGCTGAAGTCCCCAGCTGGTCTGTGTAATGTCAGGAACAAACTACAATGCTTCAGGCCCCACCTAGTTAAATTATCAACCCTGCCACAGCGTTCCCGTGAAACACTGAGCTGTCCAGACGTAACCCAGCAGGCTAGCGACGGGCGTTCCCTACACAGCTGCTTCCGGGATTATATAAACACTGACACATTTCAAAGCTGAAACGTCAAATACCTAACTGATCTATTAATATCAATAAATAAGATTTCTATTCATATCACACATTTATGGTTTTGCCTGTCAATTGGTGGAGTACGAGTATTAAATAGAGAAGGTGTCCTCCTGAAGTTTATTTATCATCCACATACAGTAATAGCAACCTAAGAAACAGACCCTCAGCAATCCAAGGAGCCATACAGTAAGATCTGAGCTCCTGCCGCTGTTATAAAGTTAAATTCGGCTGTTGCTTCAATCAAGAGTAATAACAATTACAGCATTTTATAGCAAAAGCCAATAATCCACTGTTTTGAACGTCTACAGTGTAACAAAGTTGAAAGTCATTACGCTTGAAGAAATAACTCCTGAGTGAAGGGGGGACCCCGAATATTGTTTTGATTAAACAATTTTGATGAAATTCTGCCCACATTTTCTTGCTTTGGCAATCCTTCAAACATACTGTCTGGGCTGTGAAAGTCCAATTGTTCTGTAAGGCAGTGTGAGCTTCCTAAACCACATGTCTGCAAAACAGCATGAAACAGAACAGAAAGCCTTTGAAGAAGCAGCTCCAGGAAGGCAGAACAGTTGTTCAGCCCCCAAATGGGAACAGCCTGCAATAGCTCTGCTACATGCAAAATATCCAATTACCCAATGGAATGGGAAAGAGGGGGGGGACACGGGGGGCAGGGGCAGGGGGGCAGGGGCGGGGGGAATGGATTAGGGTTTGTCTAATCTTTAAAATCTGTCTTCCCCAAAGGCATACATTGCTTTTTTAAGAGGAACAGGAGACAGAGAAATAAAGGTTTTCATGGAATTTGGTCCTGGTTTCCCACTGTTCATACGTTCAGAAAGGACAAATGCTTGTGTAAATTGATTATTTAGTTGTAACACTATAACCATATGCCTTCTAGTATTAAAACAAACCCAGTTCTTATTTCTTCCAATCATTCCCTTTTGCTTATTCTCATTCATCCTCTGATTAACTCATCTACAGATAAAACCACCATTTTTGTTTGAGTTTGACCTGTGCAAATGGAAAGTATTGCTTTTATTTCACAAAGAATATTTTGATAACCCACCTCTTCTATTATTCAGCTAATAGATTCTAACAACCCTTATCTGTTAGAAAGACAGACACTGGATGCTTGGGTGCTTAGTGTGTTCCAGTTCCTTCCATTGTGCACTCCCTCACCCACATATTTCAAAGAAAAGCTAATGGAGCTAAGAAAATGCAGCTTCCCATCTTAAATGCAGAAGTAATTTCAAATCCACCATTCCCTCTTGCACCACTGCTGAACCTCTGTCCCTTTCATTGTGCTAGTAAGCAGCAAAACCCTTTCAAATTCCTTTGTAATGCCCGTCTGCCAATACTTACACATTAGTATGAAGCTGGAATTCATCAGTCTTATAGCCAACAGCAAAGTTGCTCTGGGTTACTCTAGACTTTGTTGTCTCAAAAGTCATTTGGTAACCTGCCAGCCACCCCTCGTAGCCAACCACCAGGGCTCCACGTATCGAAGGACCAGCAATATCGAAATCCATGTCACAGCCGATGTTGATGTGTTCCCTTTTGTACCCTGTCTTAACTTTAGCACTCTTTTTCCTACAGAGAAAAGAAAGAATCTCTTATCTTTGAAAAGCTACATTCATAGGTAGCAATTCAATCAAATCAGTTGCTTTAATTCAGTGTAACAGTTCTTGAAAACAAAGTCTAACCTCCAGAGAGCAACATGGTATGTCACCTTACCTTTCACGTCTGCAGAACCCTAATTCAGCTACAGTGAATTATTTGCAATCAAGCAATAAAATGTGGCACAGTGCCCCAAAAAACACTCCTGGGCTGCGCTCTGAAAAGCAGCAGCACAATAAACCAGACGGGAGGTGACAAAAACAAATCCTCATCTCCAACTAATCTGATGGTTTTGGAAGGTTGGCAGGTGCGGGTAAGGAATGGAAAGTTTCAGGTTTGCCGTAGAAAACCAACAGTGGTTGGCCTGTGCCAAACAACTTTTAAACAATCCTAATGAACTCGGTAATTTCATTTACTGTGACAGATGTCAAGAAATCACTACTTTGTCTCCAGCTTCCTGAGGGAAAGTCTCTGCTGCTAAGGAAGTAGTCTGCTTCAGTGGCTCTGACATCCTCTTTTCTCCTTCGGATGCTTTACGAAGTGTAATGGTTACAGCCATTAGCAAGGCTGCCAGGTTAATACAGAAATAAACTTTCCGGAGTCACTTGTTTCTTTTTATACTACTGGCCAGAACAGTGTTTTCTCAAGTGTCTTCAGGTCGGTTTACATCAAGGGTGCAGACCCTCGCAAGGCAAGACAGTTGCGTCCAATATATTCAGCTACTCTTATTTAAGATGTCTTTCTTCTCTTTTTACCTTCCAAGTGTCTTCTGCCTTTGACCAAATCTTTTACTGAAATCTTTCGGAAAAAGTCAGGCTAATCTGAAATTGCAAATCAACCTTTTTTCTTTTTTATTTCGTTAAGAATCCTACCAGTTAAGAAATAATTATCAACAAACACTAGAGATCATTCTGGTTAACAAACACACAAAAATATGTAGTTAATCTAGAATTACAAGTGCACTGGAACCAGTTGACAATCCAGGACACGAAATCTAAGAGAGGGTGAAACCTCCACTGGGACTGTAACCCCAGCAGCCTGCAGTGCAGCGTGCTGCTCTGGGAAGCTAATGTGCAGAATATTTTGACTCACTGGCAGCACTGCTTGCAAAAAGATAATCAGGGGAAAAAAATAAACCAACATCTAGACCTACAGCTGCTGCTTAATCCCTCTGGCCCACATAAAGCGTGGCGTCCAGTCGCCCTGTCAGAAATACTTACATACCACCAAGGCACGCTGCGGCCAGCAAGAATTCAATGATAAATTCAGCTCGGGAGAAGAGCCCAATTACTGTTTTGAACTATTAGAGCCATGACCACCTGGCTCCCCAAGCTTGTTAAGCTCTGCATTACAGCTGACTTGTTTAGTGCTTTTATTCAGACAGTAGCTCATCCTTTGACACAGCCAGAAATACACAACAGGAGTGCAAACAAAACCTTTTCTTCACACCCTAATTCTGATTGAAATTTTCAAGTTTCTGTATGTGAAAGTCTGCTTGCTATA
Source organism: Falco rusticolus (assembly GCF_015220075.1). Lineage (NCBI taxonomy): Eukaryota > Metazoa > Chordata > Aves > Falconiformes > Falconidae > Falco > Falco rusticolus. The sequence continues at coordinate 3,171,169 of NC_051194.1, forward strand.
GCTTAGGATTAAAAGGGGATTGTTAATACTAAGATTTAAATCAGATGTACATGATTTCATCATACACAGGCTGATTATTAACCCTCTTGATATCTTAGGACAGGAGTAAATAAGTAAGACAGCATTCCGGGAAACTTAAAATAAAAAAAAAAAAATGCCTTTTTTTGTCACTTAAGCTTACTCACTTCTTACCCAGTATTAGGAGAGAAGGAGGAGTCAAAGGTCAGCTTCAGGCCACGTGCAAGCTGAACAGAAAAGAAATTCACTGGTTGGATTTATAATTGGAGTTTGCCATTAAGTGAATTTGCAAATTACCTCTTCTGAGCCAATAATTACCTGATCTTCAAGAGTAATCTCAGTGCCTAGCGTGTTGTCAGTGTTCCACTTTTCTGTGAACATCAATCCATATTCCACCCATTTGTATTTTGTTTCCAAACTACCACTAACTTTGCTCGTTTCTGAGTTTGCTGAACCTGAGCTTGTAAACTCCTAAAAGGAAAAAAAAAATATATATATATACATATACACACACACATTTTATATATATACACGTGTATATATTTGCAAATAGATATATATTTACATGCAGGCAAATACTTACACTTGTAGAATATATCAGTCATTACAATTTGGGGTATTTTTCAATACTGCAGAGTTCTCAGAAGATTTAAGTTTGCTAGTCATTAACATCAACGCACTCTTGCCCCCCCAAAATGTCAACGTCAGGGAGAAAAAGCAGGGAATGGATACGGGACAGGAAGGTGGACAACTCTGGCCACCAGCGTCACACAGACTATGGTGCTATACCAGCTGGATCTGTGCATCAGCATGCAAGTCTGCAAACGCTTTGCAGAGGTATTCTGAATACACTTTAATACACAGTTACATTGCAGCTATCCTTGTTCAGTGACTTAAGAAAAAAGTGCAGCACATTTAGAAACCAGCATATTCGTATTTCTGCTCGTTCAATCCAGTGAAGCAAGAGGGAGACACTGACACTTCCTCCAAGCACAGGCCACGGCGGTGGCCTCAAATAACGTCATTTTCATAGTAAGCAATTACCACGGCTGCAAAGGAGCCCTTCGCTGTATTTTCTACTCTGATTTGTGCAGAGTCTTGTATATTATAGAACAAATAAACGCAAAGTAACTTGCAAGATTATAATACAGCTAAAAAATGATAAGGGGGGAGTAAGTGATACATATTTAACTTTTAAAAAGCAATATACAATAAACACAAGAACACTGCAGTGTTTTGGATTTGTTTCCAAAATATTTGTTTCCAAACTCACCAGTCCATTTTCAGATTTTGTTTTCAAGTCAAGTTTTATTAATCCAAAACCTAGAAGTAAAAAATTTATATTTAATTTGAAAAGCATTTCCAAGTTACTTCATAAAACTCCCTTCTAAATCACCTTGAACTACTAAAAAAATTAACTAAGGGTACAGTTGTCAAACCATGTGTTTTTATGAAGCAGATTATGCAGTTTATACTTACTTAAGATAGCACTTGACTGATTAATCCTACTGACCTCAGCAATATAATTGGGACCAAATTAGTTAATAATATCTTCATTCACACTGAGCAGCATTCTGTTCATAAGCAGACTACTGACACCAGTGATCTTATTCATGATACAAGGAAACAGTCAAAATAAAACACACAATTTTATATTTCCAAACAGACAGCAGTCCTATGGGGAACAGAAGAATTCTCTGCAAAGAAAAGTAAGCTACCCTCCCTTTCCAGACCGCAAGGGCAATATGAAGCTGTGATAGAAAATTCCCTGGATTTTAATGGAAATTATTGGAATATTTATCAGGGGAAAGTAGTAAAATCCCAACAGTTTCACGAAGTAAGTAGATAGTGAAAGACCAAATTTATTTTTGCTTTATTTACCATATCCCTTGGTGAAAACATCTCTGGCGGATTTGCCAAGATCAGCGTAAGCAGGTGGAACAGCCATTTTCTAGGGGTAGGAAAAAAAAAAAGGGACATTACAGTGTTCAGAAATTTAATTCATGTATGTAACAAGAAACTTATGCCCATTTCAGCCAGTTTTATTTTCTATCCACCATCTATTAATTAAATACAGCCTGAAGAAAGTAGCTATAGCAAATAGTGTGATTTGATTTTGTTCATTAGCCAGGAGAAGCAATTACCATGCACTTGCCACTGAGGATGAGGAACAGGTTGCTGAACAAATATGTGTTTTAGAGAAAGAAACTGTCTATGCTTTTCCAAAGACTTAACTGTTGTTCCCTTATCAGTGTTAACTGCATCAACAACTTCATTTTTTTAAAGGCATTTCTCGGAAACGTTTATCTCGTTTTTTCCATGGATCTACACATTCTGATGCATAGATTAGGGCCCCAAGTCATCCACTCAGGAAATCTATCTGGGACAAGCATCTAGCACCACGAGCATCTCTCTCCCCCTAATTCAGAGCAGCAAACGGCTAACACTTGTGTTAGCAAAATGGACAGTCATTCTTCTGCTTCACTCTTTGACTTTACTACTGCTGTTAATGGGTTAAGAAGTCTCCTTAGACATTGACCTTTAAGTGTTCTTCTGTTCATCAACTGGGAAAAAAATGAGCTTGCTGAGAAAAATTAAGGCTGAATGGATGCTATGCTGTGAAGTCAGGCAGTCAGGAGGGCAGCCACAACCCCACTGCAGCAGCCAAACCTAGACCAGAGTTCCCTGCAAAGCCCAGAGCGAGGCACCAGCGTGCACGCTGCAGGGGCAGCTTTCTCCACCACGTTTTGTTTGGTAGGGATGCCCACATTGCCACGTAGGTCCTCACTTTCCCATCTGCAGCAGGCCCTGACCATTCTTAGTTCAGTGGCCTCCTGCAAGAGACAGGAATGGATCCCATTTTCTCAGCCACTGAGAAAACCATCTTATCGTATACAGAGAAGAAAATAGGATCCCAAGAGGAACAAAGCAACCACATCCACATTCTTATCCAAGTGTGGTCATTTGTTCTAGGGAAGCAATGTCAAACAATCTGAAATGGCGTACACCTTCTGTCATTATAGACAAGATTTCATAATTTTAAAAAAGCAAAGGCGATAAATCACACTTATAAAGCTGTTCCTCTCGATACCAGACGTTGCACTAAAATTCCATACTCCCAAACTTTCCGCTTATGCAAAAGTAATAAGCAGTTTATTATACAGGCATGCAAATGCTTAAAAAATATCCTGCCAATCCTTCCTCCAACCTACTCAATGTCAGCAGAAAACTATTCCTTTGAACCACAAACAAAACAGCTAGCTCTGAGCATGAGGGGGCTCTTAGCAGGCTTTTGGCTGTCAGCTTGGGTGCAGTTCTCTGGGCAAGCACACCGCCCCACGAACGCCAGATAGGGAGTTTCAGCAGTCACTCAACGCCTCAGGCACTCAATCCAACAAGTTGTTGCCTGTTAAAGCAGGATATAGCTATTGCATAAATGAAGAATCCCTATCCTAGAGGGAACAAAACAAATCTGGTGGCTAAATACAAGCAAACGGTCTTCTCAGAACACAAATAAAGTAGGATACGAAGGTGCATACTATGATGTAGTTTCAGTGGCAGAGACTACCTGGAAGCATGTCATCTCTTTCCAGTTATAGTTCAGTAATAAGATGCAGCCCCAAATACATAAGCAGCTAAACAGTTAATGTAAAAAAAAAAAAAAGGCGGGGGGGGGGGGGGGGGGGGGGGAGTATTTCATATTCCAAAGCAGTTTCAGGTGCTTATATTAGACCTAAATGTCTCCCTCCATTTTTTTGTACAAACATGAAAGCAGGGATTTACTGTTTATACACAAAACCAGCCTTTAGGAAAACAAAAAACAAAAAAACCCCAAACAAACAAAAAAAACCCCCACAGCATATGCACAAAAAAAAATACCAAGTATTAAAAGATTTCTTTACCTAATTCCTCTGCTCCTTGTTCAAGTCACTAGAAGCAGAGGACCATGCCTTGCTTGGGGATCATCCCTTAAAGTCAGAGCCAAGGCAGCACTTGGGAGAGGGATGGCAGAATTCACAGAGGGCTGTATGTGTTCAGGAAACACTTCTTCCTGGCCAGAGCAGCTCGGTCTCATGAGAACCCTCTGATGGGTATTTCCATTTGGCATCATCAAAAATTAAAAACGTTAAAAATCCCTACACTTGAAAATCAAACAAGCATTGCTTTGGAAGAAAATGACTGCTCTGCCAGCTACACTACGGAATCCACCAGATCTATTTTATCAACAGGCCCTTTTGAGTCACTTCATAAAATCAAAATATTTTCTTGAAGACTGAATACTGTGTACTTTTGGTTTGGATTTTGTAGGTTATGTGTTTCCCTTATCCAAGCCCACGAAGCCAAGTTTTGCTCCCGCTGACACATGTGTATCCCCACCGGCTGTGGCCGAGCTGTGACAGGCTGCTCCGCTGCTGAGCCTGGGCCATGGCCGTGGAACAGTGGGAGACGTCAAGATCTCCACTTAGGCAATTACTATAATTAGGGGACAATATTGAAAGCCAAATCCCTGTCGGTTGTAAGGCAAATCATGTAATGCACACAGAGTGTGGTGTTTAAAATTGCTGAGTGTGGAAATGACTACGAACTATGTACCTGGCGGTTAACCTTGCTGTTGTCAGCCAGAGCAAAAATAATTATTTCTGTTTGCACTGGCTAATTGGAAGCCTCTTGTTTAACAGATGGAAAGGAAAACTGATTACATCCTGTGCAAGTGCAGGTTGTAAGACAAGCATGCTTAACAGGGATTCAAACTCTTAAAGGATCAAGGAATGGCCGTGGCCAAGTGCCCTTGCTTTTCACCAGTGGAACCCCAGCACATTAACTCAGATTAGTCGGGACTGAAATGCATTCAGTGCTTTTATCCTTGTCCAACTGTGCAAATAGCTCAGTGACTACGCACCTCAATACCCACACAAAGCAGGCCATGCAGAACATACCTAACACGTTCTAAGTTGGAAAATACCTTGAAATACTGTAGCGCAGGTCATGACTGAAAAAAACCTGAGCTGAGGAGTTACCTCCAGGTGCTGCTGCAAGCACAGCCTCCACAAATGCCTCATTGGAACTGCCACAGGGAGAAAATAGGAAGTTTCCTTTGGAGCTGCAGGACCCAAGAGCCAACCCTAATGATGATTTCATTTAAAGACAAACACGTCCAGCAGGCCAAATTTGAATATTTTCCAGTGTCACAGATGGCAAAGTTTTCACCCTATGATGCAGTTCTGGGCAATTAAATCAAAATTAGCCTAACAAGCAGCAAATCCCCAGGGGGTGCCCTTGGCAAATATAAGGACTGGCTGCCGACAAATGAAATCTTACCTCTGCTCGGTAACTCTCTTACGTGCCTAAGTTAAAGTTTCCCTAACACTGACTTATCAACTTTATGATATTTACATGAGGGAAAGGAGTAATATAAAAATTTAAGATAAGAACAAAGTCCACAATAAGAACAAAATTCCCATGAAACACAATGGGAGTCTATCAGATGCAAGGCTAAGAAAATAAAAAGGTTGGATTTAACCTTACTCTAGCCATATTTTTTCCTAATAAATTTGAATCCGTGTACCATTTCTTGATGGTAACAGCCGATATGAACAGTCCAGCTCCCCATCTCCACAAGCAGCACCCCTGAAAGGACGGTAACTGCAGAGCTGACACATAACAGCTGCCGGGGACACCGGCATGAGGGCTGGGAGGGACCGACTGCATCGGGTCATGAGATCAGGTACAGTCTGTCTGCAAGAGGAAAAAAGTACACGAGGCTCTCTTGCTTCAAGATAAAAAAAAAAAACAAAAACCCAACTGATTATTTCTCATTTATGTCCTTAATTTTTTTAAAGAAAAAAATATTCCTTGGTATGAAGCAACTTTTAAGCACCTTTCTGGAACCCCAGCCTGTGCAGTGTCATTTCACAACCAACATATGTTGTATCAATAAACAGACCACGAAGGAAGGTGCTTTTGCTCTGGGGAAAAACAGGGCGCAGTTCTCTCCGTGTACCATGACAGGCTTGCTGGGGTCACCAGGTCCGCACGGCACCCATGTCCCTGTCCCACCGTCCAACATCCCGGGCTGCCAGGTGAGCACGGTGCTGGCTCCACAGTTTGGGTTTTATGATCCAGATCACAAATCCATTCAAGTCATGACTACAGTCTGCTTTGAGTCAGGTTCAGAAGCCTAATTGTGATGAGATTTAGAGACACGCATAACTGTAAATACATGAGTAGTCTCACTGAGGTCAAACATCAAGCTCGGCACATGCACGAGTCTTTTGAGAAGCCAGTATAAGCATGGGATTTGTAAATACCCTGCATTGTGGGACACAGTATTTAACAAGACTTTTTGCCCTAACTTGCTCCTGTGCCGACATCATGTAATTCATGCCCTAATTATGACCCAAAATACAGGACTCTGGAATCCACAATCTCTTTCATGCAGGCATTAGTAAACCCATGCAGCATCCCTCTGACACTTGCCAGATCACAGCCTTCCTACCGCAGCTTTGCTTTTGAACTACGTACATGATGGAGCAGATTTTGTTTCTAAAGATTGGTTTATGCAGTATCTCTGCAGCCAATAAATATACAGAGGAGATAAACCCCTTAAAAGCAAATGTAAATATTATTATTTAGTCTATACTAATATTTATGGAATTAAAGAAAGAGCCTGCTCTTAATTGTATGCCTATAAATTAAGAATGGCAATGCTGCATGGCAGCCCCTTATTAAACTATCACATATAAGTATCAATTAAACAAAGTTGGGGGATATTGCAGCGTGCTGTAGCTACTGTAGTTACCAAAACTGCAAGGGAAGAACAAAGAACTACATACCCTATATGTTAAATTAAACATTTGCGCTAATTACCTGTTTCTTTCAAACACCTGCAGAGGAGGGGGTGAGCAGCACTGCTGTCCCACCCTGCGCCACCAGCACAGCGTGGGGGCAAGGCTGGCACACGCCCCAGCAGAGCGCTCAAGAAGGGACATGTCCCTCGCTCCCAGCCCCGCTGCAGGAACACCCAGCACCAGATCAATGGGGATGACTAACTAAAACGGCGTGTTGTCTTCCAGCGCAGTCTGACAGCTTGCCCCCCTCACACAGAAGACGAGCACCCACCGCACTGGAGCTCAGTGACGGAGGCGGATGGATGGGTTTTACTCTACCTGCAGCAGATGCCAAATGCCAAGAGGGCCTGAGCTGTGTTCCTGACTGCATCCCACAGACAGCCCCGGCTGGGGACACCGCTCCCGCTGCCATGGCAACCGACAGCGATGTCCCACACACCATCGCACCCCCAAAAAAGAAAAGGTGCAGACTGTGGCTCAGCATGAACCTTCAACGGAGAGCGATGGGTGGAGGCATTACTCTGGGATGTCTTTTCAATAGTGCAAATGCCTTTTTCTGCAGGAATTCTGACGAAATTTTGTAGATGAAATGCCATGAGGCAGGTGATTATTCAGCCATCCAGTGCACCGAACAAAACAAACTGCAACACACTTCTGACCCTCCTAGACCATCTGAGAAATGAGATGGGATATGTTTTAACCGGTACCACTATAAATACTCCCACTGTAATATCCCCCAGAGAAACGGCCCTGCGCTGGTCAGTAGGGATGAGTCAGCTCCACTTTGCTTTCAGAAAATGTTGTTACTATTTTTTTTATTTTTTTTTAAAAAAATGCCTGAAGATGGAATAAGTCTTTCACCCTCCAGCAAGAGTCGTTCCTGTTGAGGGCTGTGACGAGGCAGAATGGAGGCAGCTGCACCGCTGCTGCGGCCGCACTGTGCTCCTGGCTTGGTTTGGGAGTGGAAAACCAAGTCCTCACGATTTTTAAACTGACATTATTCCCCCCTGCTCCAAGAGAAGAGCTACATCGTGAGAACAAGCAGGAAAAAACGAAACAAAAATCAGTTTGGCTGCCTGGAGTCGTTTTTTTGGTGCACAGAGTTATAGAGCCACAGAACGGTTTGGGCTGGAAGGGGCCTTAAGGACCACGCAGTTCCAGCCCCTTGCCACGGGCAGGGCCACCGGCCACCAGCCCAGGTTGCCCCCAGCCCCGTCCAGCCTGGCCTTGTCAAGATGAATTTGCCAACCTGCCAAAACGCCACTCGACTGCGTCCAGGTGTGGTGGAAGGGATGGATGCCAGCGCCACAGCCATGCCGGACCCGGCCAGGCACGGCCATCTGCCACCTTCGACCCCGGGAACGTCAAGGGCGATCCCCACCGGCGCCAGCCTTCCTGCAGCCCCCCGCCCGCCTTTAACCCCCCCGGCGGGGGCAGCGCCCGGCTGGATGGCCATGCACGCTCGGCACCGCGACGGCACGGCGGGGCGAGGCGGCTGCGGGGCAGCACCAACTCCCGGCCACCCTGCCGTGTCACCGCCACCCTGCCGTGTCACCGCCACCCTGCCGTGTCACCGCCACCCTGCCGACCCCCCCGCCTCGGAAACAGGCCCCAGTTCCGTAACGGCCAAGCATTATGTAAGCGGCCAGTCCCCCCCACCCCGACGTGCCCGTGGATCGCGGCACCCCCCCGCCCCGGCCCGCCGCGCATCCCCCGCCCCAGCCCCACGGCTCGCAGGGGGCGGCCCGGGGGCGATGCACCCCCCAACGCCCGCCCTACCGGTCCCGCCGCGGCGCCCGCAGCCCGCCCCGCACTGCCGGTGCCGCCTGGGCCTCCTCCGGCGGCTGCTGCCCCTGCCCGGCGCCTCCCCGGGCTCTGCAGCGGCTGCTGCGTGACGGCGGGCGGGGACCGGCGGGTGGGGACGGGCGGGCAGGGGGCGGGCGGCGGGGCGGGCCTTGCCGCCGCACCGGGGCTGGGCCGCCCTCCCCGAGCGGCTGCCGGAGCTGCGAGCCCAGACCCCGCTGGCCCCGGTGCGCAGCACCCACGGGGTGCCCCGGATCCCAGCCCCGGGCACGGCACCCCCGGGATGACCTCGCTCCCAGCCCCGGGCACGGCGCCCACGGAGTGACCCCGCTCCCACCCCCGGGGTATAGCACCCGCGGGGTGACCCCGCTCCCGGCCCCGGGGCACGGCACCCGCGGGGTGACCCCGCTCCCAGGCCCGGGCACAGCATCCCCGTGGGGCCCTCGCTCCCAGCCTCGGGGTATAGCACCCCCGGGGTGACCCCGCTCCCAGCCCAGGGGCGCAGTACCCCCGGCACGCCCCAACTCCCAGCTCTGCAGCGACCCCCACGCCTCCAGCCCCCCTGGGTACCAGCACTCATCCTCCCCTCCGGCAGAAACCTCCTGCATAGATACAATTAGTTAAATTAGAATTACCTAGGCTTAGCGCAATTCTATCTCCCCGGCTTGTTAAAATTCTCATTCCCAGTATCTCGGTTGAGTCAAGAGTGGCGAGAGAGGAGGAGGGGAGTTTGGGGGGCAAGTTTGCGCAGATGAAGCCACGAGTGATGGCGAGGGTCCCAAGGAGCTGTGGGCAGGTAGGCTCCCCAGGCGAGGACCACCCACGGGGTGCAGAGGTGCTCCCCCGAAGAAGGGGTTTTACATCTCCCACGGCTCCTGCTCAGAGCCAGAGTCAGCCCACACAGCTTACAGGGAACTTGGAGCTGAGTCGGGAATAACATTTTCCCCGGTGACAAAGGTCAGTGCTATCAGAGGCAGCAGAGCCTGAGGCTGGGCCGCTTTCAGGGTGAGATATAAAACCAGCCCTTGGCTGGTGGAGGCTCCTGGAGTGCTCGGGGCATCACCCCCAAGATAAACAGGAGCATCATCCCACCCAGAAAACTGCTGGTGGCCTTGATAGTCACCCTTCTGGCCTGGGCATCCAGGGGAGACTTGTGTCAGAAAAAGAAATCATTGCTAACAGCTCACAATCCCACCCACGTGAAGTCTTATTTAGCTTTTTTTAATTATTTATTTATTAAATAATTCTTTCTTTCCTACTCTTCCTCCCTCGCGCAGGGGGAAGGGATGGCGAGAGATGGTTTCCCGGCTTGTGCCCTCACCTGACTCATGCCTTTGCTTTCCCAGCATCTCCCCACCAAGGCAGCACTCCCTGTGCCCACAGCCACTGGGTGCCCCAGCACCCCCGGCCGCCCAGGCCAGAGTCACCCTCCTCAGAAACACGACTGGAGCACGCACACACACGGTACCGGTGAACTCTGAATCAGGGTTCAAACTAAACAAACCTTGTGAAGGACTTCATGTTGAACATGTAATTGAAGAGGTGTGAGAGGTTAAGTGAGGTCTCTGGCGTTTCTTGGCATTCCTGATGCGGTGGCAGGGAAAAGGGTTGCATATAGCCACACACAGACCTTGCAAACGCAGTGGTGGCAGCAAAGGCTGAAGTGATTGTGCCTGATAAAATAAACCCTAAAACAAAGTGCACAGCCTGCCACCAGGATAGGAACCCATGGAAACGAGGTCTCTTTCAAATTTGGAGACTGACTTCTAACCACAGTCATTTCGTTGATCCAGCTTCCGAGGCAACCCTACAAGCATGGGTTCTGTAACCAGAGCACAGGGTAAAGAGTCAGCTTTGGGCAGCCTCTCAGCTCTCCCGCTCGCAGCAGCCCATGCCTTCCCTCTTCCCCTGTGTTCTGGGGCTTGTTGGAGCCTACTCAGGGCTGGCTTCACTCCCAGTCCCATGAAAAGACCTACCCCAGCAAAAACAGCGGGGCAGCTTTCTGCTGGGGCACATGGAGCCCCATCACCCCAGCGCCAGAGGAGCAAGGGAGGAGAGGGGGCTGCCAGCACAGAGGCCAGTCCCCGGTGGGGAGCAGGAGCACGGGGTATCCCCACCATCCCTTTGGCTCAGCCACAGGGCACACTTTCATCCAAGCAGCAATTCCTCACCCTGCCCCCTGCCAGAGCGCGACCCCAGCTCTCTGCCCTCTGCAAAGGTACATCACATGATAACGAGCGCAACGTATAGAGCTCTGCCTCCCTGCCTTGCTCCCTCCCCTGGCATCATCCCTGCTGCTGCCTCATCTTCTCAAATACATTATTTTATTACCTCCAAGCATTAAAAGTTCTTTTAGTGCCTGCAGGCATGCAGGGATTTCAGCCTGTTCCCTACAGCCTTTCTCTAGCTCAGGAGATTTTCACACCACGAAGGACTTGCAGTGTGGCCAGAGCCGCGCGCGGGCTGAGATCCATCGCAGCCAGCATGTGGCATGACCAGCCTGCTGCCTGCCTGGTCCTGTTGCAGGTGCTGACGGAGGTGGGGGGCCAGACGGCTCATGGGATGTCCCCTCTGCTGTGGGCACAGGGAAACATGCGGCTGGCACCTGCAGCAGCAGTAACAAGGCAGCAGCTGAGCCCTGACCGTGTTATTTTGAAAATCCATCTTGCGCACTTGCTATTTACCCCACTTTTGACTTTTCTGGTTTTCCTCCTTCAGGGCTTTCACTCCCGGCAGTCTCTGAGCCTTTTCCCTCCACCAGCAAGACCAAGAAGAAACCATCCAGACCCCTGGCCCCACACTCAGCCCTTCCAGCCCCACGGGCACGCTCAGGGTGCTCAGGGGCTCCTTGGAAGGGTGCCATGGGTTGAGATTAATTTTCACAAGCTGCCTCTGCAGTAGAGGCTGAGGCGATGCCGCAGGTGGGCTAAGAACGAGATGTTTAATACCTGCACAGAGATAATTTTTCATTCCTTTCTGGAGCATGAATCTACCAAAAGATGGCAGCAAATCTCCTCGTATGGAGCTGGGCATCGGCGTCATCTGCTCTGTCGGGCTGTGCTTTATACTGGCTGTGAGCTGTAGATTATCCTGTCGAGTGCCAGATGAACTGAAGGATTACACTAGATGGTCTCGAGGGAAACAATCTGTGCTTGTGACTTCGGTTTACATTTTAAAGACTCCCTCAACTGTATAAGAAATCACCAAAATGCTCCAAGTGTCAGTTCTCTCTTCTGTTTGGGCAGCCCATGGGTTTTGGTAATGCTACACCTTCCTTTATTTTACCAGGTGAAATTGGTATAATGGAAATGGAGTAAAAGGGAATCCATCATAACAGATTTAACAAATAATAATGCCTCACATAGTTCAGATACAAGGTCCATCTAAATGTTCCTTGCCATCACAAGCTTTAGGTCTCGAGCACTCAAGGGAGGCTTGTTTAACACCAGTTTGCTGGAAAATCTGGAACTGCCCCACCCTTTGTTATATAAATCTGCGTGTCAGCCAAAGGATTATTTTTAAGCTGTGTCCTATATCACTAATGGATATAGCCTTCACCCTGGGTCTGATACTGTTTCATACCAATTGCACTGGGAATAAATGAAAGTCACTAGCGTTTTGCTGCAGGTACCAACACCACCAGGTTCCAGCCGTGGGGCTGGGCTCCCTGCCGGCTCTGCCCTGGACTCCTGCTGGTGGGGCACAGCTCTACGCCTGTTTTGCACAGCAGTTTGTGGTAGGAAAGTGGGAGACACAGGAGGATCAGCCCTTTGCATCTCAAAGTATGCTTCTGATTCAATTCCTTCATCAAATGGCATCAGTAAATACTATTTTCGTTAATCGCTTTTATATAGCTAAACTATGCAAAACTGTCATTTCCTCCCAAAAGAACCTAGCTGCCTAAAATGAAGCTGTGAGAAAAAATTGCCCTGCTGTTCATTTGCAGCTTGTGATTTTTACATGAACAGCTAGGTCTAATTCAGCCTCAGCTTCACTCATATCATGTAACATGTTTGAACAGCTGAAAAACTCATCAGCCATAGATCCAAGATGTATTTGTTTGGGAGCGTTTGATTTGGCCCTCTTTAATAACAAGAATGTTTTCAGCTTGTTAACTTGCAAGGAATTAATTCATAATCAGTGAAGAACATGCTGATGGAATGATAAAATAAGCGCAGACGCCTCGCTGTTCAGCATCACGCTATCTAAACACATCTTCATGCCTCTTACACTTATAAACTCAAAGCAGGTTTTGTTGCTCAGAGGCAAGCCCTTGCTGCCTGCTGTTCCCAGGTCAGAGGACAGGCTGTTTCCACCACAGAAAACATTACAGCGGGGATGCTCACACAGGTCCAGTGCTCCATGGGGCATCTGTGTATCGTAATAAACAATTTCTACCTTGACCAGTGTAAACGGGCTGCTTCTGGTCTCTAAGAATGAACACAAGCAGCTATTTGCCACCATCAGCCCAGCCAAGTATCTGTGGGCATCAGCAAACAAGCACTTGTGGGGGGTTGCAGGGCTGCATGGCTTCACCCCTCACCCCGAGCATGGCACTGCTGCTGGCTGGGACCCGGGAGCCACGGGCAGGCACCACGGGCACAGACCCCTGTGCTGCGCCGGCTGCAGCGGAGCCGGGATGTGCCCAGCACTCTCACCGCCAGCCCTGCTCCACAGCCCTCACACCCGCGAGCGTCACTGCTCCCTCCTTCCCTGGGCTCTCAAGATCACAGGATCATAGAACAGTTTGGGTTGTAAGAAACCTTAAAGACCACCCAGTTCCAACCTCCCGCCACAGGCAGGGACACCGGCCACCAGCCCAGGCTGCCCCCAGCCCCGTCCAGCCTGGCCTCGGGCACTGCCAGGGATGGGGCACCCACAGCTGCTCTGGGCAGCCCGTGCCAGCGCCTCGCCGCCCTCACGGGGAAGGATTTCTTCCTAACATCTCGTCTAAACCTCCCCTCTTTCAGCTTAAAGCCATCCCCTTCATCCTATCACTACATGCCCTTGTAAAAGGTCTGTCCCCATCTTTCTTATAAGCCCTCTGTAGGCACTGGAAGCCGCTGTAAGGTCCCCCTGGAGCCTTCTCTCCCCCAGGCTGAACAACCCCAAGTCTCTCGGCCTGTCCTCATCGGAAAGGGGCTCCAGCCTCTGACCGTCTCCGCGGCCTTCTCTGGACTTGTTCCAACAGGTCCACATCCTTCCCATGCTGGGGCCCCCAGAGCTGAACTCCTTAAACTTCTCAAAAATGGTTGAGTGGTTTAAACTGGTTATTTTCACAAAACAGAGTATGGGCCAGCTAATGGTGCAAGTTTTCCTTGAGGATCCGTAACGTCTGGGAGAAGCAGCCGGGACAGGCAGGCTGTGGGTACCCTAGGGCAAGCACAGGGGAGGGGGACAAGCAGGTTCAAATGTGGCTGTGCAGTGGCAGGGATTCTGGATGACCAGCAGAGATGGCTCAGGCCGGAAAGGTCACTAGTTGTTTCCATCTGTCCAGTCCACCACCTGCTTGGAATTTCCAGCTGCTGCTCAGCTACTTAATCAAGATATGGACCCACAGTAGTCATATTCTGCCCTAGCAAGATAAACCCAGCCAGAGCCTAGTTTTGCCCAGCACACCAGGCTCAGTCCTTCCTGATGCTGAGAAAACCACCATAGCTGGTAACGAAGAAAAGAGATGTAATGAATTGAATTCTGCGGATGGATGCTGTGAGGATCAGCACATCTCTGGCACGATGGAGCCCAGTTCAGGCTCTCTCCTGGCTGCACCTAAGTACCCTTCATCAACCCAGCAGGGGAGGTCCACTGAGAGAATAAAAACCAGTTCAAAGCACAGGAAAAAGGCTTATTTTCATATTTCTGAAGTAGCACCCAGGAGGCTGACCAGCGATGGGCATCCCTGATCGGTGTGCTACCCCAGCATTGTGCCGTGCAGTCTGCAGTGGGCTTGGGGTTAGCAGGGGTGGGGGGCATGGGGGTGTTACAAGCCCAGAAAGGGCTGTATTGATTTTTAAGGAAGAAAGCCAAAAAGCAGAAAACAAAAGGGAATGGCAATAAAAGCTAAACTCCCCCAGCTTCTTTTGATCTTGAAGAATAACAAAGAGATTGACCTGACATTATTACGCCCCTCGCTCACTCCCTTTGGGTTATGTTTTCATTTCCTGTAACCAGCAATGATCAAAGCCAAGAGCTTTTCCATCACTGTATATTTTCCTTCTCACCCTGAACAAAAGTTGCAAAGGCTGCAACGCTTTCTCTCGCGCCTGTCCTGGACCAGTAATCTGCTTCAAACAGAGCTGTTTGCAGGAGCACAAGCTCCCGTGGTCTCGGTAACCTCATCTCCACACTGCAGAGGCAAACCTGCACCTCCCCAGGCAGGTACGCACCCTCAGCCTTGGGCGCGGGCTGTCAAAACAGATGTCATGGCTTTTACAACTTGTTTGGGGAGAGCTGGAAACTTAATATGTCAGATGAGGCTGGCTGGAGCAGTTGTCTCTGAGGACAGAGCACGAATTATATCAGTAACCATGGGGAAGTGGTGAGTGACTCAGAGGCATCAAGCATGCCATCATTGCAAGGAGCTGTGACTGCAGGTGCCAAAGAGATCTTCAAAGAAGAAAGGAGGAAAGAAGTTAAAGTCGTGCCCTCCCAGCATACATTTTTTTCTGCAGATGTTAAAGGATGTGGCAGCGTTCTTCGTCTCTCAGGGAAAGGAAAAATCAAAATGAAAGTTTTCACAGGCCACAGTATTTTCTAAATATACATGATTATCTTGTCTTGAGACCAAAGTTAGAGAAGCGGCAAAGATATGGTATGTAAGATAAATAGGTGATAAACATAGGCCAAGCAAAATGTTATTTGTAGGCTATTTAAATCTAGGAAGCATTGGCATTAATTTGGCACATAAGTATTCCTCATTGTGGTTACAGAGCTGCAAACACAATTATTAGCAATACAGTATAACGCTTCTCTTACTTGCCCAGCACCAGACTGCTGAACAGAATTGGAAGAGAAACGATTCATCAAATAAGGTACAAGCAGTGGGCATGACAGAAGCTGGCCCCTAGATTAGAGATTTTTCTGGCCACTGGCTACTGAACCTATTTGCAAAGCAGAGTGCAAATAACCTTTCCAGCCTCACCAGGAAACGTGTTTGCAATGAAGAGGGAACACAGAGACACGAAGCACCTTGTGGTGAGACCAGCCCAGCCCCACGGGGCTGGATCGCAGAGGGGATCAGGTGCAGTCAGGTGGGTCACTCTGCAGGCACCGTCCCAAAACGCAACCTCAAAGCTGATGGCCAGAGCCACTGAACACAGCCTGCACCTCTCTGCCGGGTGTTCCCAGGCAAGAACGTGGTCAGAAAAATTAAGATATCCGGCATCCAACGTTGAAAACTGGCTCAAGAGAAACCAGCCCTCACACATTCAATCAGCAGATATCAAAACTGCAATCGTGGCTCATCCATGGGGCATTTACCAGGGAGCTGCGGTGATGGATGAGAGATTCAGGGAAGGAAGAATCTGCCAAGGCTCGCCGCTGACTGCCGCTGTTGGCACAGCAGCAGGTTTTACAGCCATGTAAAATGTTCGAGGAAAATCCACCTTGGCAAACAAGAACTGCTGGAGCTAAGAGGATGCTTGTTTTTGTCATCTTCGCAAATGAAGTTTAAGCACTAGAACACTGCTGGAAGCAAACAGGGGCTTGGCAGCAAAATATTCATGCTGGATTGACATTTGCAAAAAAAATAAAATTTGCAAGTGGTTCAGCTCTATTTAAGTGATTATTTAATCAAGTCATATTTAGGATGCCTGACTGAATAATCCTGCAAATACAGAAAAAATATAACACGTTTTTTTAAAAAATAAAACAAAACTAAAAACATGTGCTCATCAGCCACAGTGTTTCTTCTGTGCAGTTAAACCAAATGCATGAGATCAAATGTAGATGTGGCTGGGTTACGGGTGCACATCCCCAGCTTTAAATGCAGCTGTAGTTTCAGTATCCTCTAGAACAGGACACATAGGTTTAGACTTCAGGTCTTTAAATTCCTTCAGATAAAACTGAGTATATAAATGAGATCTTCTCTAAGCATTGTCACAAATTGTCCCTGCTGTTGCTGAGTGGACATGACTGTGATTAGCACTGAAGAGGATGGTGGGAACTACCATCAGACTTGGACAGCAGAATAATTTTACCTGTTTAGTGTAATAAGCAGCATTCATTAAATTACTGGGTGTCCTAAATAAGAGGTACACCCATACAGAAGGGTGTGCACAGGGTTTCTATTGGAGTATATATTATTTTATATACAGCTTTGCCATTTGAGCTACTTCTTCCTAAGGCAGCAAGGAATATCTCTGGTTCAGGAAAGAACAGCCTGTACCAATGAGTTGCATTTTTCAGTTTTCTTCCCACAGAGCCCTGCAGAGAAGCAAAGCACACACGGAGGGGACCAGAGATGCCCAGTGGGTCCTCCTCAACTCCCCACAGCTTTAGACCCGCCCTGGGTGTTATACAGGAATAGCCAGAGTTCATTTCAATTCCGCAACACACGTGTTTTTCTCTTAAAAAAACTCAAAATATTAGGACTGGCCAACAACTGACTGGCAAGAATAGTAGGGATGTAATACTAGAAACTCGAGGGGAAGGATTACATGGTCAGGAGCCTGCAAGCGAAAAGACCTTTCACAGCCCTTTGAGCAACTCCTGGCATCAGATTAAAGCTGGGTATCAAGTGCACTTGTAATCCCATCCCTTGCAGGAACAGAACAGCATTAGCACAAGACAAATTGCCGTTCGCAATTGAGGCTGGGGGCTGCTCTGGGGAAGAGGGTGGGTGTTGTTTTTTTCTGGAAGATGAAAGAAGATGGCTCAGCTGCAAAGGGGTATTCCTCAGAGGGCACAGATCCTGCTGTCGGGGGAGCAGGCTGTGCCACGTTGCTGAAAAAGTCTGTCCCCACATCTGCTCCAGGCTCCTCTGAAAGGGGCTTTTTGTGGTCATTACAGTTCACACCTTCCAGCCAAGGATCGCACGCAAAGTGCTGGCTGGGAGCTTTCCTTTCCAGCCTGCTTTATGTTTATGAAAGCACCTGAAAAAAGGATTCGTTCTTAAAGAAATATTTTCTAGAGCTGGTGATGAGTGTTGCTGGTTGCCTTGGGGTCACCCCACCGAGCCTTGCAGGGTGGATCAGTGGGTGGCTCAAGCCAAGAATCCTTAAAATTTCTGGTTTGGTGTTTATATAAAAATAAAGGCAGGTGCAAGGTGCAAATGCTGCAAAATGATGGCGCAAAAGATTTTGCATATTAGGTCTATGTGGGAGAGGTGAGGAGGGCTTCCCTTCCACGTTGGAGGGAAGATCAGAGCAAAACCTCCACCTCCTTGCTCAGATGTAGATGAGAAAATAGTTCAGAAGCTTCACTACACTAAGCTGAGCTCAGGGCAGCCTTTTTGTGGATCCCAACGGAGTTTGGAGCAGACATTTTTTCCCGAACACAAGCCAAAGCATTACCCGATGTCTGGCACTTCGTGCTGAGGCTGGGAGCAGCCCATCTCCCGGGGATGCTGGCCTCGAGAGAGAGCTCGACAGAGATTTGTTTCCCTTTCTGCATCCAGCCTGGATTAAGTCCAGCACGCAGGACAGTAAGAGCTGCTTGCAGAGCATCCTGTAAGGATGTGGGTTTCTTTTTTGGAAGAAATTCTGCTCTTTGATCTACTCCACCTAAGAGAAGGAAAGGGCAATTTTCCTCTCAGCCCTGAGAAACATCAGTCACAGTGTGGAAATACAGTTAGATTATTGTGAAAGAATAAGGCAGAAGCTGACAATAAACACTGACTCCATACACACACATGCACGCACTCATCAGTCTATTTCATTGATTATAATTAGCGCTACCAATTTCTATTCTTTTTTGATCAAAGGGGTTTATTTCTGTCTGTCCAAAAGCCTCTTTTTGATCTTTGGTTTTAAACTTTGATTGAAAACTCTAGTGACAGGAATTCCTCCATGAGTTCACCACGCCAAGCCCTGAACAAGGCACCTAATAAACAGAATAGCTCCTCTCAGCGGACGCTGCAGAGGTCCTGTTGAGCAGCAGATGTTAACACCAGCCTGGGGGCAGTTTTGGAGCACTTTTGACACTTGGTTTCAGCCACTTCAGGCCATAACTCTGATGCACATCACCCCTGTAGTGACAGCGGAGGGACAGATGTCCCAGAGGAAGGGGACCAGCTGCTGAGGGCCATGCAGTGGGACAGCCACCACCCTGTCCCCTGCCGCCACCGCCCGTTAGACCACTGCTATTCTGCACTTTTAGACTTCACTCACCAATATTTTTGGAGGCAGTTATTTATACAAAAACAGAATTTATAAGATATGCTAAAAGAAAATCCTTATAAAGATAAAGCATTTGTTTTATTTATTATATGGTATTTCTTGGGCTTATGTTTAGTGCTTGCAAAAGAAGGGAGAGTACCTGCCCTACCCTGCTCCATCCCTGCGATGGAGAGAGCAGGAGCAGGAGGTGGCAGAGCCACGCCAGAAAGCAGAACAATATTTAATGGGGCTACAGGGCAGGTCTGGGTGTGTTGTATCTACTCCGACAGCAGAAGCAGCCACAGAAGTATAAAAAAAAAAAAAAAATAATGCTGAGGGAAGAAACCTCACTGCCTGGCTTAATCTCTGCTAGTCAGGCAAGAGCAACTCGCATGTGCCATCTAGTGATGCTGATATTTCATATATCGAGTTCCCTGAGCAGGATCAACAATATTCAGAAAGGCTTGAGGGTCTGTAGCCTGGAGGACGGCCACCAGCAAGGCTGCGCAGGCAGCCACGTCCGACAGCCCCAGGCTGCCAGCACAGCCCTCCGTGTGGACGGGCTTAGGAGCGACATGAACCCAGACCCCACAAAAAAACCCAAACCAAATTTCCCAAATATAGTAGCAAGGCTTGCATTCACATCTACACACTCTTCCATGCAAGCATACAAAAAAATATACCTGGCAAAACCAGAATCACTAAATATCTAAGAACTAAATAAATTTAACTATTCTATAACCAGAATAACTAGTAGCTAGGAACTAAATAGCACAGAAGGCACCAATGCTTAAATCTGAAGAAAACCAAAGATTTTTTTAAGAGCGTGTTAATCAAAGATGGTCTGGGACCATTATCCAGGGGCAGCACATACATGCGGATCAAAGCCTCAGGGCTGTGTAGGATTTATAAGGGCAAAGTAAGAAAAGCAGCAACCAACCAGCAGACACTGGGATTACCATTTTAATTACTGGAAGTGGGTTTGAAGGGCAAGGACTGAAGGAGGATGTGGGAATAACCATTAAAGAAAAAAAAAAGAAAATGTCTTGCGCCAATAGGCTTACTGCTGCATTTGTCACTTGGACGCAGAACGAGTTATGCAGTTTCCCATCCAGGCTGGGGAGGAGGTGGGCAGGGAGATGCCGTGGAGCCAGCAGCCTCTCCCGTGCTGATGGGCTTGAGACCATATTATGTCACAGCAACAAGGGATGGAGAACCATGGCACTCGTTGCTAAGTGCTGGCAAAGAAGCTCTTCCTCAAAAGCTTATTAAAAATAAAATAAAAAAAAACAATGGGACAAGCAACATGCTCCAGAGCACCTAACAGCACAAAAAGCAAACCAAGAAGGTCAGGGCAGAGAGTGACTACATAGGAGGGCAGGCTCCAGTGTGTTTTGGGGTGGATATTAGAGGGGTGCAAATCCAGCTGCCACCTTGAGACATTTGCTCAGACCTGAATCCATGGCCAGGCTGGGCAGTGTCACTTGAAGAAGTAAAACTGTGCTGAGGGCACAGCCCAGGGCTCCTTTGATCCCAAAACCTCATTAGATGCAGACAAAGTGCTTGTGTTGAGCTTTAATCTGTCCAAACAAGTTCCCATATTTACCTATAACTGCATTGTTTTTCAGGCTCCCACATGCTGTCCTCTATTGCAGGATACTTTCAACCTCCACCGAGGCAGTTACATCTACTCAGGATTGTTGTAGCCCACCTACTACTCCAAGAAACACCTTCTCCAAGCGCAAGGCACAGGGAGAAGAATGGATCAGCATTTTCCTTCGCTGCAGGCAGTGCTCAGCCTTGGCGCCCTGAGAAGGAAAGCTGCTCTGCAAGACGTGCCTCCAGCCACCTTGAGGAGTTAGCTCTTGGGGACAGGACCCAACTCTTCCCTTGGCTGTTTCAAATTCTGCAGCTTGCTGAGACCTTACCTGAAACCTGGAAGACACCCCCAGATTCTTCCTAAAACATTTAATGCCCTGCTCCTTCAGTAATAAGATGAACAGTTCTACTCACTTTCAACCCCCAAATGATTGCCCTTTTCCCTGAAAGAACTGAAGATTTTATCTCTCATTTCCCTACACACCTACTCTTACTTTTCTTTAAGTTTATCCCTGAAAGCCCTGAATTCCTCTTGCTCGCTTTTCATGGCCTGCAGCTTTTCTTTTAACATTAAGAGCATTGTTTCTGGCAAGACATTAAGGGGCTCATCAGCTGCCAACCTGAAAGCCCTAAATATCCCATTTGCATTCATATTTTGATAGCCCCTCCATCTCTGCTGCGATGGTGTCTCTCCCTCTCCAAAAGGCTGGCTGTCTCTATCCTTTTGGCCCAGGCTGGGATCACACCTTTCCTCTTTCCACCAGAGAGGACTCCAGCCGTGACAGTTGCCCGCTCGGTGAGGAACAGGGGATATTGCCTGGCCTGGACTTCAGGAGCCTTACTTTCTTCTGCCTCAGGTGTCTTCCCTTGCAGAAATCTCATCTCCTGGTGAAAAGCTTGGCTTCCCCATAAAACTGCAAGTTTGGGGAGGTGTTGGTAGGCTGCTCGTGAACTCAGAGATGGTTTCTTTTTCCTTCTGTATGTTCCCGTAAATATGCTGCCTGTTTCCAGCAGCAGCTGGTGCTCCCCAGAGGGCTGTACAGCAGGGTGCCTTCAGCATCACTCTCCGAGTCAGCTGCAAGGTTTTAAATACATCAACCACATTACAGCCTGGCATGGCCTGGCTGGCTCCACATCCACAAACACCCACCACTTGTGGAGCAGAATATTGCTCAACTGTCTTCACCTGCAGGCCACATCTCTCAACAGATGTGCCTCCAGCAGCGCTGTTGCCTGGCTCCTTTCCCTCCCACCCAGTTCAGAGCTTCCCCCTGCAGCTCCAGCAGTCCTCTCCCTGGTTTCCACCACCACACATGTCCCAGCCTAAGATTTGTCACAGCAGGGAAAAAAAAAAAAAAAAAAAAGTCTCAGTCTGCCTTTGTTTCTGAGTTATAGGAAATGCTTTAAAGCAGGCAAAACCAGACCTCCAGTGGAGTGTGAAGTGGGATGAAGCAAGAACAACTCCCAGAACTTGTGATTGCCCGCTGATATTTTTATGTCACCAGATTTTATTAGGTCTTGTCCCCTTATAAATCAATTTCAGGACTTCAGCAAGAAGATTTGAAATATGAAGTGGAAGAAGGTGATTAAGAGCAGCCATAAAAAAAAATGAGCAGAGCTGTCATAAATTATGGGCAGCACCATATATCCTGCCAATTAACACTCTGGGGAGAAAAATATCACTTGGTTTTAGCTCTCCTGCATCCCTTGGGGAGATCGGTTGTCACAGCTCTCCCTCAATAAGTTCTTCATAGATGGAGGCATGAGTTAAATTAATTTGTTCCCATTTTAGGACCAGTAGGATTTGCACTGACAGCTGCCCACATTTGATGGGTATCCCCGTAGCTGCTGTGAGTTTAACCTCATAATTCAGAGATGACAAGTTAGAAATTCCCCTAAGAGTAAAACTCAACGTTCATCACTTCCAAAGCCATGGATGGTGTTTCCCAGGTTGCAAGCTCTTCCTTGTTTGAGTCTGCAGCGTGCAGGGCAACCAGGGAGGAGAAAGACTAAATTCACTTTTCTTTTTTCTTCATATTATTGTGGAAAAGGCACCTCCTGAGCCTAGCTTTGGAGATGGGCACCAACACCAGCCCTCATGCCCTAGCCTTCCTGGAAGGTGCCCTGTTCACAGGCTCTCACAGATCATCCGCAGCAGTGGCTGGCCACGAACATGTGCAGTGCACATACGTTACCGTTTAAACCCCAAAGTGGAAACAGGTTGTGAACGTTCCTGGTACAGATCACACACAAGGCTTCTTCTTTAAATCAAAGTTTGACCTAGTTTAGGTCTTCCTTTCTCTTTCTTTTAGTTCCTTGGGCTGAAATGAGCTCTTCTGGAGTGGCCCAGTGAAGCCGAGGCTGCCCTGTTCCTCCCATCCCACTATCCTTTCCATCCAGCTCAAAGCCTCAAGCTATGGAGCTGGCTCTGCCACATCTCCAGCCCCGACTCCTCACACCTCTGCCCACACTCAGCAGTCATTAAGCCAGACACTAAGCCACAAGCACAGCCTGGGATGAGACCGAGCAGCTGAACAGCTGGCGAGAGCCACCCAAAATCTATCCCAAAACTTCTCCAAGCCGTACAACCAGGAAAGCATCAAAGCCAAGGCGCAGAGCTCTGGAGCCTCTCAGACCCAAGCAGGCCACAGGAGAAATAATGCCACACTGTCTTCTTGAAAGAGGAATCACACTCCTCGCGTGGGCAAGGAGCACATGGCGGAAGCAGCTATTGCAGTGTGCTGTGCTGTGCTGTACGGCAGGCTTGGGCGAAAGTCACGTTCACAACTGTTTTCAGGAATGGTGTCATCTTAAAGAGACTAAAAGCTTTTAGCTTTAGGGCAATGAGTTGAGGTTTTTTGGTTTGGTGTTGGGGTTTTTTTTGGTTGGCGTGTTGGGGGTTTTTTGTTTGGGGTTTTTTTGGTTTGTGTTAGTTGGTTTTTAAGCCTGACTAAGCAGAAATAATTCATTTAAAAGATGGCTGCTCACTGGGTTTCTTCAAAAAAGGCAGCACTGTCCATGCAGAGTTCCCTTAAAAAACTCAGATCTCTCCAGCCCCTGAACACAATTGTTGCATGGGCAAAGCTCACCTTTGGCCAAGCTGCCAGCCCCAGCGGTGTGAGCTGGGTGGCAGCAGCACGGCCCGAGCGTCACTGGACCCAAACCCTGCTCTGTGACCAAGCAAGCAGCCGGTGCTGGCAGGGCTGGAGGAGGTCGAGCAGCCAAGCTGAAGCACTGCTTGCCCGTACCCTTGCCATTATAGTAGAGTTGGTTGTTTTATTCTGGGTCAGTGACAGTCCCACAAGATTTAAAGGCCCTTTTGTTCAGCCTCTCAGAAAAAAAACAAAAATTATTTAATGGCAGCCTCCCAAATTTCCCCAATCTCATAGAGACTCACAAACATCCTCTAATACCTCTGAAATAAGGGAAATCAATCATAAAATCCTCCTCCTTCACTGTACTAGAAAGGACATGAAAGCAATTTCTCCCTCCAGCTCTTTGCTGGCCTCAGCTATTTCCAAGCAGGAGTGGCGATGGGGCGAGCCAGGCTGGGACAGACACAGCCCGGGTTACGAGTGTGACACCGTATGGAGGGACGGCTCCTGCACAGGAACACCAACCAGCTCTGGCAAGGTGCCTCCGTATTGCACAGCAGCACCACAGAGGGTTACTTATTTGCCTGTTTTTTTAAGTTTTCCTCTCTTAGGAGCAACATTAATGCCATACCAAAACCTGAAGTGCATGCAGCTACTTCCGACACTGGTAAAACCCAACCCTGCAGTTCTTTGAACATGTGCCTGGCATCTTCCTGAAGCACTTGCTCTACATCTTCCTCCTACTCTTCCTTTTGCTTCTGTAAATTCAAATTAACTACTTAGAGGAGTTATCTGCTTTTCTGTGCTTAACAGTAATATAATCTCTAATGAAATGGCAAAAAAGCTTCAAAGATCAACTGTGTTTTCAGGTCTGTGACATCTACCACATACCTTATTCATAAAACAAATCCGTGTCTCCCTTTAAACTAGCTTGTGAATTGCTGAGGCCTTTTTATACTACCTTAGTCAGATTAGAGATCTTAATTGAAACTTAAATGGTACATGGTCTTTGCAGGCTGTAGGAGCTAATGAGCAGTTTCCATTCAATTTGATCAAGAAATATTTAGGCAGAGCTGGACAAAACCACAGTCTTTACAGAATCGTGGCTGTGTGTCAGGCTACAGCTGCTTCACCCGACTCAAAACATGCGTGCTAGCAGGAAGATGACAAGAGCTCCTTTTTCACTGTCTTTCACACACACACCCCCACCCCCACCCATCTCTTGTCATCTCTGCATCTATACCTTGCAACAGCCAGAGTACTCCTGGCGGTGGGTACACATGGGCTTGAACCGCAACCAGACATCCCAAATCCATTGCAAATTACTGCTGTTGTAATAAAAGCTTCTGCTGGGTTTCCTGGCATTGCTAGGGTCTGCTTGTGGTACTTGGCACACGTTCACCAGCTGGGACATAGCCACTGCATCACCTGCTTTCTGCACTGATAGGATGTAGGTCTCGTTGCCCTTTTCTGATGAGTCATGCGCTTTGTAATAAATGTCAAGAGCTACCAGCTCATCGTATGACTTCTGGTAAGCCATTTACCTTCTTTCTAAAGGTAGCACCTACCAGCGTGGCACTGACAGGGGCCAAGTGGTTCAACTCTTCAGTGTGTCTGAAAGGCTCACATAGGAAAAAGTACAGGGCCAAGAACCGGGCACCGCTGCAGAGGGACTTGCTTTGGTTTGATCTTTGCAGCATCCGTCAGTGGGATAACACCGGCTTCACCGGGTCTCTGCCCTGGGCAAAGCCAGGGCTCCATGGTTCATGCCCAAGGGTGGCACAAAGTATCAACTCCACCACCACCTCCTGGGCTGCCCCTTTGCCCCTCGATGCCAAAATCGCACGCGACAGCCAGGGAAGAGCAGGGCTTTGCAGCTCCAAGTGATAGGCACGGGTTCCCCATACCCCTCCGAGCAGCGGCAGCGTGAGATAGTCTCCATTGTGATCCCCTACCACTGCTGCTTTTGCAGCCGCTAGACATAAGTAAAATACGCAGTTGCACCATCACAAAACCTGCTTCCCAGATGCACTGGGCACAGTGAGGGACCTTTTACGTTCTCCCAAGTCAGGAGTCTGCTGCTGTTAGCACTGTGGTCTACCCAATGCTGTTTACTCCGTTACAAGCAAGCAGTTTGCATTGATGGTGCGCATGGCCTTAAACATCCATATGTGTTATAGAAACATTTGGACTAATTAGCAAAATCCACATCAGAAAGTGCAAGTTCCTGCTATCCCTCCCATTTCATTATGAGTACAAGATCAAGAGGTTAGAGACCAGCCTTTCAAAGGTTACCAGCACTTAAATACTTTGGCAATCTGGCCCTGAGCAGTTAACATGAGGCTGTGCGGCAGCTGTGTCAGAGCCAGGATCTCTCAGGAAGAGATCTGCTGCAAATACTGGTTTTGTTCTTACAGACACAACCCTCCTATATCTTCAGTAGCAAGCGCATTTGCTGATATACAGAGAGGTAACCGTAGCAGGGAGCAGAACAAGGTCACACAGTCTAAGAAAATCAGATTTGATCCTCTGAATACACCCTAGAAGTGCAACCAACCCATTTCCACTGCTCCAACAGTCTTACTCAAAGCTCAGGCAGGGCCAGAGTAAGGCATTTTGAACAAGAAGGGTATGATCTTTTTAGACACTTCTACTGAGGAACTTCCGCAGGATGGAAACACGCGATACCACAAAAGCCATGAAGTGCCCTTATGTACAATGGAAGAACTATTCCCATGAGAAGACCGTAGGTGTGCGTGTTGCTGAGCCCAGGCATGTCTTCTAGGTCAAGCAGTGGGTGTTATTCCCTGTCCAGTAAAGGTATCACATGCTCATACCAGCCTTCAACTGTGTACGTGGCAGTTCTGCCTATCCTATCAACCAACCACTTATGAAAAAAAGTTAAAGTAACAGCAGAGGGACACTTTTGGACCCTACTCTCATGCACAGAAGTGGCAGAGGAGAACTTGTGCAGGTCTGTTTTTACAGACACAAGTGGGAAGCTGGATTTGCCAAAGAAAATCACTTTGCTCCTCCAAAAGAATTTTCACGTGAGGTTGGCCATCAGTCTCAGCTCAAAGTACAGCTCCAGGGGTGTGTTATGCTGGCACGGTGACGATCTCCTTGCCAGGTTACTTGGTATTCAGGATCTTGGAGAGGGGAGCAAAGCTACCCACTATTTCCTAAAGAAAAATGTAAAGGGTCGTTTTGTTTTGATGTTTCAGTATTGGCTTTCAAGACACGCATTAGGAAATACAGGCTCCTACAGAATTGTTTTTAAACTGTGCAGTTCGCCCCATTTGTGAAAGGATTTTGGATCTGCTGCCTAGTGAGACAGACGAGCTTTCTTCTGCATGTCTGTCACCTTGCCAGAGCCTGGGAGCTTCCACAGACACCAGCACAGAATCGGCATCCCCTGGTGGGTTGTTCCTGAGATCCTGATCCTGCCACACAGCTACTTTGACCCTCGTCAGTGTGTTCCTTAAAGCTTGTAAGTACAGCTGAACACTGGATAAAGCGTAGCAGTGGACATTACTGTCATTTTAAGCCATTTTCCTTATGAAAGATTCTTTCACAGGTATCCTTAAAAATTACATTTAGGCAATTCTCAATAAGACCT
Organism: Falco rusticolus; assembly: GCF_015220075.1. Taxonomy (NCBI): domain Eukaryota; kingdom Metazoa; phylum Chordata; class Aves; order Falconiformes; family Falconidae; genus Falco; species Falco rusticolus. Next base: position 3,198,467 of record NC_051194.1, read on the forward strand.
CTATAAATTCCTGGTTACTTGCTCTTTGCTGACTTTCTCACTACCAATAATTATCATGGTTTGCCCGCCTTCCAGCAGAACCTTTCTTACTTTCCTAATTAAAATTCTTTTGTGGCCATCATCTAAGAACTCATAATCCAGAAAACTCAAGCCATTGCACAAACCAGACCCAGTTCATACCTAATGTAAGCCCATTGCAATAGAGTCAACAGTTACACCCAAAACCAAAGAACCAAAGCCTGTGAAGAGCTCCTGGGCTCCTCCAGCCTGCCTTTCTCCCACTGGGATTACTCTCTAGCAAACCTCCCTGAGATTCATAGCAATGTAGTTTTCAAGATCTCATTTCCAAGGGCACATCCTGTTATTTCATCTGTAGTTTGCTTCTCCCCACCCTTAACTGCTGCTCCACACACTGTGCTAATGAATAATGGTGGCATCCCAAATGCTGAACCCCTTCAGCATCGTAAGCCGTGACCACCTTAAGCATCGCTTGGCTAAGCTTGCTGTATTTGGCTGGTTTAACCTTTCTTCTCCAACACCCCAAAAATTTTTGCCCTTCTCACAACTTTTAATTAGCCAAGGAAAAACTCCAAACCCCAGTGATGCCCAAACCTGAACACAGCCACTGATGAGGAATACGTAACGTCATGTGGTAGTGGGTAATACCATGAAAATGCCCATTTGCCTGGATAACTGAGATTCATTCCAAAATCATGCCTAACATGGAAACTAACACGCCACCCCAATGCCAATTATTAGCTTCAAAGGCAGCAGCACAGACTAATGCTGTAGACAGATAATATCAGACATCCCTATATTAAAGCAAACACAAATGATTTAATTTCATTTCAGATTCACCTGGAAAATTCTGGCTCTCCCATTTATTGTGCTGGTCCCCACGTGTCATGGGAATGGCAGCTGCTGTGTTTGCCCATCCTACCTCCGTCCCAGCTGCCACCGCTGCCTGTTTGCTAACCTGGGCTGGTGGCACCACGCCTTGGCCAACTGTCAAGTCTGTCACCACAGCACACACTAATAGCAGGTATTGGCTGTATTAAGGTGAAATTAGGACTCTTGGGGAGAAGTTAATCATGAACTTCAGGTATTAAAAGAGAAAAACCGAACTGGCCTCTCACCCGGGTTACAACGGAGTTGTCATCTGATTGGTATTAATACCAACAAGTATCAAAGAAGTTAAAATTTTATTTGGGCTGTACAGTGAAGTTGCACGATGTCTTCTGGTTCAATCCATTTTTAACAAGGCATTTTATTTTTCAGTTTAGTAGCATTTCAGTAGCTCTCAGGAAGCCTTAACTAGCTTGTTTCATGGAATAACATGTTGCAACACATGCTGGCTGCATGGTGGATGACAGGCAGTCTATACTGACTAATCCATGTGGGTCCCGTTGGAGAAACCACTCAGGTCAATGGGAATTGTCCAAACTGGAACCAGCTGCTTGTGCAAGCTTTTATATTGGCCTGGATCATTTCAAGAATTAACTTGCACTTGCTCTACCTCGTGTCAGAGGATCTGCTCTTCTCCCAAATACTTGTGTTTCTGGGTCCTGTTCTGTGAAGAAAACATTCAGGGAATTATCCCAGCCCTCAGCATCCCACAGTGAGTTACACAGGATGATGAGGAGCAGATAGACCGTGCTGGAGTCCCACACCACATGGATTGTGTGGAAATGCAAGGAATGAGTATAGTGCAGTTAAAAGAGAATATCTGCATAATGCATATTTACCTTTAATTGCCAAGAATAAATTCCATGAATGTTTTTATGCGCCTTTTTTCCAAGGTTTCTGGCTTGAGTTCTTTACAAAGTGACTGTAGGTCTTTCAGCACAATCCTGAGCATCTGGTTTCATTCATTAAACAGTTTGCTTCCTCATAGGATAAAAACAAACCTGGCAGTTGACATATCTGTGCAGAGCGAGAGCAATGCCAAGCCATCGTCAAAGCTACTGCAGTTTGAAGTTGGATCTAGACCTGACAAAATACCCCACAAGCTTTTCTCCTCTTCCCTCAGCTAAAAGCTGATCCCTCTGACAGCAGCCGCTGCTGTGCCGCCAGCATCAGAGATCTGAAAGTGCAAATGCACAGGCAGCTCCAACAGCGCACAGACAGAGGGGCAACAACTCCATAAACTCATGCCTCAGCCAGTCACTGCCTGGCTGCCAGAACACTGGTTGTAAGAAACCCTTGTGCGACGGGGATGGAAGCGGTGCTGAGCTATAAAAACATTACAAGGCTTATATAAAGTGACACAAAAACGTGGAGTTTTGTTTATATTCTCCCCTGACAAATCCTGTTGAATTCTATAGGACTCAATGATCCTTATTCATGTGATGGTTATAAAACTAGCAGAAACTTTGTAGTTCTATTAAATTCTACAGTTCCCTCCAATACTTGGGTGTCAGAGGGACTCTCGAGGGTGTGAACTGGACATCAGGAGTGGCCAAAGTCTCTGGATGCCTCTCTTCATGTGATATAAATCTTTAGCTATAAGGGCTCTCTAGCAATTCCCTCTGCAATTCACGGTCAGACAGAGTCAGCGCAGGGTCTGCATTTCACTTAAGTCCCCCTTAAAGTGTGAAAAGAAAAGAGTATTGCTCCAGACTTCGGCAAAGCAGCCAATTTCGCTCCGACAGAGGTAACACCACCAGCTAAGGCATATCCAATGCATTGCCTAGCCCAGCCCGTGGAATAACTGGTGACTGTTTCCCCACTTCTCCCAAGCTATGTGAACTGCTATTTCCATCGCTAACCTAATTTTGTTCCATCAGTTTCACAGCCATTTGCCTTGGCTTAATCCAAATGTTTTGGACAGAGTTTTTAGAGGACCCTCAAGGAATTACCCAGCCTTATCCCTTGGACTGATTCTAGCAGGGATGCATAAGGGGAGTATTTCCATTGTGGGGAGCTCGCTCCATTAAGTCCCCGTGAAATGCCAAGCCTAAATGCCTAAGTCCACCACTGGGAATCGTCACCGAGACAGCAAATTGTGTTCCCGTGTTTCAGGATAAGAGCAGAACGCATTTTCAGCTCATCATGCTGAGCTTTATACCAGACACTGAAACCCAGAAATACCTACTCCTAAAGAGGGGGCAGGAGTGTGTCACGTAACGTGTTCTCCCAGTGGGAAACAACGTGGATTTACAATCCAAAGGCACCCATACATTGCTCAGAAATAAATCATCCACAGAACTGATTTAGCGGACAGTGTGGAACAAGGAACACTGTGCAGAGGATTGACAGAAGCCGACTCAGGCTCCTGCCTTGTGCCTCCTCCCGGGGACAGACTGGGGAGCATGCAGCGGGTCTGGCACCCGGGGGCACGCACCCCCCGCCACAGGGCACGCCGGCCCGTGCACGGCTGTGGCACAGCTCGCTCCTGCCTTGGAGCAAGAGCAACCAGAGGAGACAGCTGCCTGCTTTCAGACACGCTTGGATGTCCAGTGCAGACATGCCCAAGCCCTGCCCCAGTGCAGGACCAAGCACCACGGACCTGTGCCCAGTCTTGCAGCAGCCCAGGTGATGATCCCATCCAGGGTGGCTGCAGTCCAAGCAGCCCACTTTCTTTCCTCCCTCCCCTCTTTTTTAATTTCCCAGTAAATTGCTGGGAAGTCTTCTTTAAAAGAGATCAAGCCCATGCAGATTATTTTTAAACAAACATTTGGCAAAAGGCTGGACTGCAGCTTAACAGATGAGCAGAGAATTGGTCAGTATGAAAATTCTGTCTCCAAGCACTGGGGGGGCAATGGAGGGGGTCGTTGTCGTCATCCCCCATTCACAAATGCTGTAGCAAGAAAGCTCTTTAAAAACACGACAAAGAAGAACATTTGAATGATTTTCCTTATTTTTTGAGCTTTCAGAGATCAATGGGGAGAATGGATCAGGTTTTTCTGCCCTTGGTTTTTTTTGCTCAGTCCCGACTGATCCACAGGGCACCATTACACATGTTGTTTTACGTGATCCAAACTTAAAAGTCATATTTCTGTCACCCAGTGGCAGAGAGCAGCCCCTTGTACTCCCAGCGGCCAGCTGAAAGCAGGTCACAGCAAAACACAACTCTTAACACATCTTTTGACAGAAAGGTTTGTTACATGAACTCCAAAGCACATGAAAACATTTTGCCTTCCCAGATCTCAGCAGGAGTTGTCTTATTTTTGTTTTCACATCATAAAATTCTGCCAATTATTTCTAAATAGAAAATGAGCCCAATTAGGGGAATGAGAAAGGAGGAACCCAAAGACTGACACATATGAGTTTGACCCGCGCTGTCAGAACTTGCATTTAATGGGTTTAGGTCCATTACCCATTTGTGCAAGTCCTAACCAAGCCCGTCATGCTCCAGCTCTCCAGGAGATGTACCACAGCTCTGCAGTAATAAGATGTCAACTAAAACCAAGCCAAAGCCCCAAACTTCCCTTCACAAAAGATACAAAAAACCAGATTCTACAGAACACCTGGCTAAAAAGATTATACCTCTTCGCCTTTCTCTTGGGGAGGGAAGGCAAAATTTAAGTCATGGTTTCTCTATAGGTGAGCACAAAAAACACACCAGCGAGAAGAATCAGAAGCTTGGAAGCAAGTATCTGAGTAGGTGTCCAATTCAACTTTTGGACAGTCAGCAGAAAAGGTAAGTGGATTTTTCCCCATGCACTAAACATGGTTTATTGTGCTGGGCGTAAACGATTGCTACAGCGAGAGATCAAAGCCTGACGCATTATACAGAGGCATTAACTGAAGGCTTACCATACCTGCCATAAGATGTGAAACCAAGTTCCTGTGGTCAGTGGAGACCTCATGACCTCTCACAAGAGTTGACCACAGCATCCTGGTGAAATACCAATAAGTTAATTACATTTTGGCTTTAAGAATCCTCTGCTGTGTGAACAGACTACGGGAACTTCTTCTGCAAGGTCCAGAGAGCCCCACCAACCCTTGCTGGCACTTGGCATTCGGTGAGGAGCAGTACAAGGGGTAGGTATCGGAGTCCAGCTCATTAGGAGCTACTTAAGCCAACCTGTAGGTGGATTTGGACCTTACAGGAACAAAGCTGCCACTGAGGATCAATACCCCCCGCCTGCTCAGTGAGCACGAGTTCCCCCTTCCATGCCCAGACACCCCCGGCGCGGAGGAGCCTACCTGTAGATAAACCGACCTCCATTTGCTGCCTTTTAATCAGGGCTCAGCTTGCTAAATATTGTGATTGGCAATACCCCAAAAGTAGGTTTCCTGAGTACAGACGCTTTTTTTAAAGTGCGACAACGAAGGGAAAACGAACGGCGAGCTCTGCCTTTGAAGCTGAGATTTCGAGGCAAATAAATATCAATGTGCTATCAATGGTGTTAAGATGCACATTCCTCCCAAACACCACGGCAACGGCCCTCCCCTGTTTTCCAGGTCCATGTGCGTGTGCTGCCCGGGCATGGGTCCCGTCCCCTCCCCACGCTGATGCACAGCACCTTTCCCAGGCGAGGAGAGGGGGCAGGAGGTGGCCCTGGTGAAGCCAACAGCTTTATCACTGATTTCACAGGGTTCCACCTAACATGCTGCAAAGCCTCAGCGTTGACAGCACGATATAAAGTTAGTTGAGGCCAAAAATTTTGCTGTGTTTGCATACATCCCACTCTGGCTGAAGAGAAACTGTATGTACACCCTGGGGGAAAGACCTGGCATTTAGTGTTTTGGCCCATTAAGACAAACTGCTAACTACTTATCTGACCCTGGCCCCAGGGAGACACCAGTAACTCTCCCCTATAAAAGATCTTTACAGAATTATTTACCTTCCTCAGTAACAGTTTTATGAATTCCTGTACTTTTCCCCTCACCGTTAAAGATACGCTAATGCCAGAAATGTATTGCTGCTCCATAGAGAGAGATATGCTACTACAATCACATCTAATAATTAAAAAAAAAAAAAAAAAAAAAAAGAAATCATAGGTTCCAGCTCTCTGTCCTGTAGGTTGTATATACAATACAGCATAAAATTCACAATAGCTCAGCTCTTATAACTTAATTCAAATTTTGACCAGAACTCACACAATTCTTTCAGTAGTTTGGATCAAGTTCTCATAGAAGGAGCTAGTAGGTACCTCAAGGAAGCTATCCGTTTGCTATTTCACTATGCTTCATTAGCTCCAAGCTCCAGACAGCAGTAATGACAAATTTCAAAAAATTAAGAAAAAACAAAAAAAGCCCAACAGTTAGCTTAATTGGTCTAAAAGCAGTCGTTTTCGTTTTCTGTTCTTTGTGAGGGTTATGCTCTTGGTTTTTTTTCAGATGTGGTTACCTTCATTTTTCTTAGAACGGCTCCTTGTTTGCCCTCTCTCCCCTGCTCACAGGGCACTTGCTAACTGGAGAGGCAGACGGGCAGGGGAAGGTATCTTTTCAATTTAAAAATAGGAAACTGCAAAGCCCCATGAAGTTTTCAGTGCTACAGACAAGACACGAGCAGCGGCGCTATTTGAGGTCGCAAGGCTGTTTTAGGCTGGAGCAGGGCAGCACACGGGCCCCTCGACAGCATTTCACGAGGGGCTGATGCTCTCCCCGTGGAGGGGACCTGACCACGTCGCTTCTTGCCTTCCCGGAGCTGAGACCTTTCAGTCCTTCAGCTGCGCGGACAGACGCTGGGAGGAGGAGAAGTTACAGAGTTCGGCCCAAGCGACGGAGCCAGAGGGCACCTTGCAAGCAGCTGGGTTCCCTGGGGCTTTGCCCGGTGTCTGTGGGAGAGGCAGAGCCAGCTGGCCTGACCAGCCCAGGCTTTGCTTTTGCAACAGAGCTGATCACCCTATTCCTTCTCGATGCACACACTGCGGGCCACCCGTGACTCACAACCAAAGAAAACTCAAACCAAAGCTGCACATGGGGAAGAAACGCCTAAAAGTTACATTATTATGTAAAGTGAGTAGGATCTACAGTGCTGAAAATCATTTCTGAGAAACCCACAATACTAGGCAGAGTGCCACAACCCTCATCCTGCTTATTGTCCTTTCTCAGCCTTGGCAAGGGAAATTACTGCTTTGATTTATGGGTCCATTGGTTGCTTTCCTGCATGGAAACAACCCTGTAAAAATCAGGGCACTGTCATGCAGCGAGTGGTGTCACCCTCCAGCACAGGAGCAGCTGTGAACACGTCACCCACCCGCGGGACATCACAGAAACCCACTAAGGGCTGTCGAGGATACAGCAAGGGGGAAGAAACCCAGGATGAACCCACAGCATTGCTCATCTTGAATTTTTTAGCATTAGACAGGAAAGTGAGAGCTGGTCTTTGATCATGAGAAGTCGATGTTTTGTGCCAGAGGGGATGGCACAGAGACCTGAGCAGTAAGTAGGGGGTGTCTTCACTGTACGTTTCCTTTGTGCAGCAAACCACTAAATAACATAATCACAGCTGTACAATTAACACACCCACCCACCCCTGCTGTGCTATTGTCAGAGATTATTTTGGCTGGTCACAACTCACAGCATTTCCACTTTGCAATAAGCTGAACCTTCCTGAGCACAAAACTCTCCCACAACTGTTCCTCCTGCACCGAGACCCCCCCTCCCCCAGCCCCCCAGAGGCACCTTACCGTGGAACTCCTCCTTGGCCAGCCAGGCTGAGTCGCTCCCTAGCAGGGGCAGGGGTAAAGCTGCCAGATAAAGCTGCCATCGCACCTGCAGGCTTTTAACTGCCAAACTGGTCACTTCAGTACTGGCAGGTGGGAGAAAGGAGTGACCGTGGGCAAACGCCAGGGAGGACAACGCAGCAGCTGCCCCCACCAGCCAGCAGCGAGGTGCCACTAGATGGTGACAATGCCCACAGAAATTGAACTACCCAGGAGGGAACCCCATCTCCAGTGTGAGGCCACTGTGCACTGAAGGCATTATTTGGAAATAAAAGGTTAGCACTTCTTGTTTGTAAAGAATGAGAATTAATTTAGTCGGTGTTATGGTCAAAAGCACCGGGAGGCGGCGGTGGTTATGAAGAGGTGAGTGAATTCACCTGCTTGGTGTACGTGTGAAATGAGCTATCTCGGTGTGGCCCACATCAGAAATAGATAAACTCCATTTATCTTCATTTCCCCATGCGGCTCCACTGCATCTCTGGTGACCTCGGGCTTAGATCGAGTGTAATCTGGGCTGTGGGATTCACCCGTCATTCCCAAATTGAGCTGATAATCTTCCACCGGGCAACCTCAGCTGCTCTGCCCTTGTCCCCAGCGCAGGAGCACACGTGTAAGAGCTATCACTGCTCACCTGCCTGGATAGTGCCCTTGTGCTGCTTTTCATAGAACCACAGAACAGTTTGGGTTGGAAGGGACCTTGAAGACCACCCAGTCCCACCCCCTGCCACGGGCAGGGACACCGGCCACCAGCCCAGGTTGCCCCCAGCCCCATCCAGCCTGGCCTCGGGCACTGCCAGGGATGGGGCACCCACAGCTGCTCTGGGCAGCCCGTGCCAGCATCTCACCACCCTCACAGGGCAGAGTTTCTTCCCAATATCTAATCCAAACTTCCCCTCTTTCACCTTAAAGCCATCCTCCCTTGTCCCTCACCACCTGCCCTTGTAAAAAGCCCCTCCCCGGCTTTCTTTTGCATCACACATTCCTGTTTCAAGCTATTGGTTTACAGCACATTCAAAGCAACATTTCAGCAGGACTCTGGCAGTCCATTAAATAACGATGAATTCAGTAAAAAAAGGTGGTTACAGATAATCCATAAAATCTGTAAGCACCAGTGCTGATAAGCAGGAATTGGACGGTAACTGGTTACCAGTTTGCTCCCTGTGCAAGCACCGGCATTAGGGGATGCTTTATGCCTGCGAAGGCTCCTCAGCCACCTCCTGGAAGTCAGAGTTGTGCGAAAACGAACAGGTTCGCTCACCTATTTCACCTACCAGCGTGACACTGTAAGACCCTGGATTTGTCTTTCATTCTGTATTAATCACCTAAATGATGCCTTCAAGAAAATGTAAGTTTTCCAATGAGTAGCGGAGAAACTTTTTCCTGGCATTTAATAATCTTTGTCATCTCTGATCAAATGAAATTAAGGGCTCATTTACATCTGGCTGGTTATCTTGTTACTGTAGCTCTTTCATCCAAAACACCCGCTAAAACATGAGAAGGAGCCCAACTTGAAAAAAAACAAAAAAACACAATACCCAGATTCTTAAAAAATCTATATGCATGTTGTGACCTGCTGTTTATCAGACTTGTGCTAGCTCTCGGCTTGCTGCAGCGCAACGCTGAGCAAGGCTGAAGCCACCACCATCGTTACCGCTGAGCAGACAGCAAATCCACTTTTTTTTAATTCTGTTAAATAATGCCACAACGGTGATGGAAAGAGGGGAACTGCTGGAAAGAACAGAGAGCTTGCAGAAACAATGACGAGATTTGCAAAAGTATGGTAAATAAATCATCTTTTGAAGGTGGAAAGATAAAAAACCTGTGGGTAATTCTGAAAAATAAGAAGACTATTAACATGTAATTAATATCTGACTTCGGGCTTTGTTTGGCTCTCCTTAAGCCAGCAGAAACATCCTCGTCTCCCCCAAGCAGCAGCGCCATGGATCTGGTGGGCACTGCAGGCCAGGGCTCCGCAGTCACACACTGCAGAGCAGAGCTGCTGTCAAGCCCAGCATCGGCACAAATCCTGAGCAAACCCGATCACTCAGGCCACTAGTGCAAACCACACTCAGTCACTAGTAGCAGAATAGCATTCCTGTAGTGATGGAGTACCTCTGCTGCCCAACTGTCCAAAGGATAAACAATTACAAAAACACCATTTAAGAGTGTGTAGAAAGAAAAGGACATCTTCCGTGATGTGGCAAACAGCTGGCAAGGGTATCTGCCAAGCATCTTCACCATCCTTTTTGGGGGATGCTGCAAATGCCATTGCCCAGCTTCAGTTTTCTGTTTTGCTGAGCAGAGTTCTCACCGAGGTGCACACAGACGGGTGTCACTGTGCAGACCGAGATACTCCCACTGCAAATCCCCTTTGCTTAAAGATAGGACTAATTTTACTCATTTCTAAACAAAGCTTCATCTCTTTATTTGAGAATAACTCATTTCTAAATGGGAAAAAAAAAAGCCAGTGAATATTAAAAAAAAAAATAATAATAATCAGGTTTCAGTTTTACAGTGAGTGTGAAATACCCAATTCTGACACTTTTCACTTTTCCTATATGTTGCATTTATTTGCACAGCTCTCCTCTTAGCCAGGCCAGCAAGCGACTGCAAACTCAAGGTTTCACCCCTTCCAAGACCACATAAACCCTGAGAGCAGGAGCCTCAGCACTGGGGTGCCCTCCTCGGCATTAGCTGGGAGACCCAGAGCTCTCCTGAGGGGACATCTGGCAGGGGTGGGTCCCTGCACAGGGATGGAGGGTGCTCCGGGGGAGCCCCTGAGGGTGGAGGTGTCCTCAGCTACCGACAGTTCCTCTAGTGGAACCACAGACCAAGCTGTGGGCAGCATGGCTGTGGGAAAAATGCCATGTTAGAAGGTGCAAATAAAAAATATTCTTCTGCAAAGTGATGCTCTGGCTTTTTCCCAGTTGTACAGAGATTTTTGTGAAAACCAGTCCGCTCATGTACACAACCACCCACTCTCACCTTGGAAAACAAAGACAGCAAAGAAATTCAGAAAGAAAAGAAAATTGTTTTGTGTTCCCATCATGGGACCTCGGTGTGGGGAGTTCCTCTGCTATAATATTTTGCCTGTGTTCCCTGCTCGGCCCAGCCTGGGGCACGCTGTGGGCCGCGGGGCTGGGAGGGGGGAGGCAGGGCGAGAGGCACGCATCCCGAGCCGTGGTTCCCTGGGCAGGGTCTCCGCATCGCCCCCCGTTCTCCCTGCGCTCTTCTGCGGCTCCTAGACCTTGGCAAATTGTCTGGTTGCTAGAGGTGCCACCTGAGCCTGCCAACTGTCGGTGCAAACCTCACAGCAGCTTCAAAACCTGAAGGGAAAACATCGTCCCAACTTACAGGTGGGGAATTAGTGCTTGGGGTCAAGGCTGCACCCCCTTCTCGGAGAAGCTGGGGTGGAAAGGAGCTGGTGTCCCCAGGGGTAGCAGCCAAGCGGGGGCCAAGCAGACACCTCATGGAGGCAACCAGAGCTTTGGGGAAAATACCTTTAGTCTTTCAAGATTAAAGGCAGGGTTTCAGGAAGAGCGAGCAGGCACTCAGCGCCTGCAGCTCCCCAGCGCGGCCCGCAACGAGCCGGGCACAAGATGGTTCCCCCGGCAGGGCCGAGCCGCGGCCGCGGAGCCCCGCCGTGCGCTGGGGTGTCAGACGGGGAGGCGGCCATGGGAGGTGCGTGGCCATGCAGCCCATTCCCACTGCAGTGCAGTAACCAAAGTGCTTAAAAACAAACTGCCTGTGGTTAGTTAAATGGAAAATATGCAAGATTGTTCCCTTCCCCGGTACGTGTTTGCCCTGAACCCAGCTCTGCAGCTGGGGCCAAGCTGTTCCCGTGCCCCACACCTTCGGCAGGGCAGGAGAGGGCCCTGTGCCTCCCCATCACCCTTTCGTGCCCAGCTCCCAGGGACGTGCATGAATGAAGAGGTTTTGCAATTCAACTAATAATACCCATGGTAGACTCCAAAACTCCCTCCAGGACCACCCTGGGGCTAGGCGGCCGCAGGAGAAGCCTTGTCCCCCATCGGTTCAATGGAGTGCAAACTTCTCTGGTCTGGAGAAAACTGCTTTCCATAGTGGCCCAAGCTCACCCGCGACAACAAGAGGGCTTCGTTATTGTAACCCGTGCCTCCAAGGTGACAATTACTTCTCCAGACCTATGAAAAACAAAAATCATTTGAATATTTCATCATATAAACAACCTGATTCTCAAGCCTGGGCTCGGTTATTCCATCTCAAAACAGATGTGCCGTGGAAGATGACAAAGCAAAGGAAAGGGACCACCAAACAAATGCTTTCTACAAGCACAGAATTTATCTAGGTCTCATTGAAATAAACTGCTGTATCCCAGCAGTGAGCACTGCAAACTGTCAATGATTTCCATGTTTCCCCGACTTTCTGGCACACATATGGAAATACGTTGTTATAAAACATAAGCAAAAATTTCAGACTAATTAAAGGGATTTTTATCTGGTTAAAATCATATCTTGTGTGGGGTTTTTATTTTTTAAAACAGGCATCTCCTTGCCTGTGTGTTCTGAATAGCGTCTTAGATTATTAAAGCAGAAAGAAGCTTCACAAAGCTAATTTACACCACGCTGTTATTGTCTGTTTATTTTTGCATGTCTCCCAGTACAGTCTAGTCAGCCCTCCCTTTCTTCACCAGCGCTTTCTAATCAATGGCATTTTCAGACTCTCTTGCCCGAAAGCAGGAGACAGGATGGTTCAGTGGTTAGGGCACTAGACAGAAATACAGCTCCCTGCTGCCAGCGTCCCGTGGGATCCTGGGCAAGGCGCTCACCCGCTCTTTGTCTCTACACCCCATCTGTAAAGCACACCATCTTCCCAACTCACGGGGCTGGCCCAAAGCGCACAGCGTTTTATTTGAGTGGGGTAATGAGGTACAGACTCAGCTTATGTCTGCCTCCCTGCATGCCACCACCGTTTATCAAGAAAAGCTACAAAACGATTGATGGGAGGTGTACGTTGTAATTGTAGGCAGTAACGCAGCTGTAGGTAAGGCATATGACTTTGAAGAAAGGAGATACATGAAAGCGTGCAAGGGCGCTTCAGCCCCTGGGGTGGAATGTAAATACTGGCTTTCCGGGCAAACACCCTGCTCCAAAATTGGAGTAACTTTGTTCAGGCATAAATACCGTGCTTTAAATAGCACGGCAGTGCCTTATCTTCCTATCTCGACTGTTAAGGAACCCTTTGTTTTTCAGCAGACTGCCACTGGCCCCAGCGGAGTGTGGCGGCCAGGGTGGGTATTAGCCCCCACGGCGCCTGGCACAGCAGCAAGGGATGCTCGTCCTGCTCCAGGGAGACCCCTGCACGTCGCAGACAGCCTGGCCAGCAGTGGCTGGAGATGCACAGGAGAACACCTGGGAGCTGGAAGGGAAAGGCAGGGCCACCTGCTCCCCCACCGCACGTCTTAGACCCAGGTTACGGCCGCGAAGCCGGGCAGCAGCCCTGCAGCCTCCCAGGAGCGCATCCCAACGCAGCCACGCAGCACGGGGCAGGTGCCACGCAAACACCAGCCCAGGTCCCTCTCTGAGCTCCCTCGGGGGCTTCAGGGTCCCCGGAAAATCACTTTTTGTCACCCTGTGGAGTCTGAGAAACTAAGCAAAGGCTCTTGGTTATCACTCTTGAGCAGAATCTGGAAAACATGTGATTTAATTCAAACAGCTGGTCTCTTCGCCCTCTGTAAAATACTACAGGTAGCTTGAACAAAAAGGGTATTGGTATAGAGTTTTCCATTTCAAACAGGTAAAATCCAGCTCAAGTCCAAAAGAACTGCCAACATAAATGAGGTTGTGGTACCAAGTTAGCTCCTTCTCTGGCAAACTCAGCATCAGGACACAGCTGAGCCCGCTGCGGCTCTGGCTGTGCTAACGGGGAGGGGACCTGAGACAACGACCCGTGTCGGACCTGCCGGGGCTCACCAGTAAGACCACTGCCCAGGCAGGGTGGTAGGCTGGGCCCTGGCAAGGTAACCGTGTAATGACCAGGGGAAAGCCTGAAGCGTTGTTACAAACAGTGAGTTTTTGTAACAACCGAATTCCCAAGGCTTGGCCGTGCTGGTGGGAGCCGAGTTTGGTGGCACACCCACCGCGCGTCGTAGCAGGTCAGTAAGCTACACCGCTCTCTGGGGTGTGATGCTACATTCTCCATAGGCCTGTTTCATCAGTTTAAAACCCTCCATAAATCCAAATGTGTATGTTCATCACAACTGCTATGGATGCTGGGTTGCACAAGCATATGTTCCTAATGCACGTGTGAACCACCAGCAAGGTGAACCCATTTGTTTCCTAAGTATTATGGGGTGATTAAGTTTCCTGTTTGTAACAGAATCCATGAAAAAGCAACAGAATTTTCTGTTTTCTTCCACATGCACAGGCTGGTAGCAATAATCTATCATTCAATTACTGGGAAGCTTTCATAACTGTAAAACACATACCACTGTATGCGTACTGGTAACAGTAATACCTACAATTACTGAGTAAAGCCCAGTTTGCCTTAAAACAGTAGTTGACTATAATTACTTATACTTACCTAATTGCAGCTCATCACACCCCTGACTAAGCGGGGATCAGCAGCACTTTCATGAACATACCTCTGAATGCAGTGGTGCACATGGAGCAGGCATTGCCTTGGGGGAACGTGAGCACCAAGGACTAACCCATTTAATCAGCACCCAGATGACGCCAGCCCCGAGTCAGCCCAGCTCCTGCCACCCTGTAACGTCGCCCTGCGGCCAGGGAAGCCCCGCCAGCCACATCTACAGGACCCACGTTCATGCACCAGCATCCTCAGTCAGGCTCAGTGCCCGGGGAATCGCGGTCAGTAGGTGAAGATCCTGTGGATAACACGGGGCGTCCACCAAGTGGACACATACAGATGTTTCATAAAGCAGAAGGCAAATAATTAAGACCTTGTCAATGCTTTAATACTCATTTCTGATATGAGCTGCTGATCTGACCCACAGGTACTTATTCATTCAGCAGGACGTAACAGCACGTACTTGACTTTAGCCATGTACACTATGCACATGTTTCTTTTCCGAATCAGGCTTATAAGTAGTCCATACCTGGAGTTGATTATTTTTTTCCACTGAAGTTTTGTGAAATATTAAGAGTTAGAAAGAAAGTTTGAAAGGAAATATTTCTTTTATTGAATGCAAATAATTCCTTTCTTCTTGCTACTGGTCTACAGGCATTTAAGGCAGAGATGGGCTGAGGGAGCAAGAGGTGAAGGTCTTCCCAGGTCTGCAGCTGATCAACAGGAGCACGTTGAACACCAGCACCGGGCTACACAAACAGCACAGCAGTGCCATTTTCTGGGAGCCTTGATATGTCAGGTCTTAGGTGAAGAGCTTGGTTACCATAAATGGCTACTGGGAAAAATGAAAAAAAAAAAAAAAAATAAAAAATCAAAATTAATCATTTGGGCAGAAACCTGCTGGAAACAGAGAAATAAAGAGCAAACAAAGCCTATTACCGGAATGGCCAGTGTGGTTCTGCAGGTGGCTGGTGGTTCACAAAGGCCATTTTAGCCGGTGTCCTGCGGGGCAGCCCCGCCATACCGGCCGTCACATGCTCCCCTGCCCCGCTCAGGACCAAGAAGATCCTTGACCTTCTCTGCCTCTCCATCTTGTGAGTCTGTAACCATCATTTCAGCATGTATCACTCACAGTCAGTATTATTAGTCATCATAATATTATCCAGCTGCTTGTTGTTTTTATAAAAAATAATAATAAAAAAAGACGACTATCATATTTAACTTTATGAACATTTTGCTGTAACAAGACTCTACCAGATGTTCTGCCCCTTGATTATGCATGCCACAAAAGCGTGTTTTATAATGACATAAATACAAAGCAAGATGAAAGTCATGGAAATGCCTGTGTGTTCTTTTCTTAACGCAGCTGCATTTGAGACGGTTTTTACATCTGTCAAGCATAAATCAAACAGGGAAAAACGATCCTCGGGACCAGCCCATTCCTTGACAGAGTCAGTGTTTTCTGTCACAAACATTGGTCCACATCAAGGATTAATCTCCATTATAAACTTCCACTTCCCACTTTCATGGGGAGATTAAGTTCAATGTTACTAAAGCATTTCCAAGCCTGGACTGGGAAGTGTTGAGAGTTTCAGTTTGACTACATTTATTGATCAGCGTTACGAAAGGTAAGTAATGAGCACTGCTTAAGGGAGATGCCTGTCAGCTATAATTCCTAATTTCTATTCCCAGCAGTGCCAAAACATACAGCAGTGGCTACGGCCAAATCTTTGACCTGGGCAAGAGACTTTTTTGTGGTTTTTGGGGGGACATCTTAATTAATTAATAGTTGAGATGCTCAGATGAAACTTCCTTATTGGTAAATATGAATATTTATTCTGTTTAAACATTTCACGTGACACCACTGGGGCACTGGCAAGCAGGATATCATATATCTAAAATTACTGAGTAAAGCCCAGTTTGCCTTAAACTGACAAACAGGCTGAAGTGATAAAGTGTTACTGTGTAAGCATAAAATACAGCGGTACCAGGAGAGAGTACCCAGCTTTTTTCTGACGTTTCCCAAGCAAAGCACTCTCTGTGGCAAGCCCTTGGCTGCACGTTACCTATATCCTGTATGAATGAATTTCTTTTTTGTGTGATTGTTCAAAGCCAGTATGTCCGTTTCTATAGAAGCACCCACAGGATCACTGAAAACCACATATTCAGCTCTTGTTAATGTCAGCAATGACGTACCAGAGCAAGTACTTGTTTGTCCTGAAGAAATACAGGACTTCCACTGCTCGAGTGCGAGCCTGCTGCCGAACGCCTGTTCAGAAAAAAAAAGAAAAGAAAAGAAAAAAGAAAAAAAAGTTGTTGACATGAGAGGAAAAACCAGGTTTCCTGTTTGAACTCTGACAGGTACTGGAAGATATGAGTAACATCAAATCTTGGTCTGCTCTAAAGGCAGTCTGTGGTCAGGGGGTTCTCACATTTGTTTGTGTGGAA
This sequence comes from Falco rusticolus, assembly GCF_015220075.1. Classification (NCBI taxonomy): domain Eukaryota; kingdom Metazoa; phylum Chordata; class Aves; order Falconiformes; family Falconidae; genus Falco; species Falco rusticolus. The sequence continues at coordinate 3,215,101 of NC_051194.1, forward strand.
CAGCTTTGAATTGTTTGCAGATACCGCGCAGAAGAAACTCAGAGATCTTTATCGGGGCGCAGGACCTGTTATGAAATACATGCATTTGTGAACAGGTTACAGGAGATCAAAACGGCTCCAGATGATATGCCTCACATGCTGTAAAATGTGGTAGATGCTCCCGAGATACCTCCGAAAATATCACATGTCGCAGCGTTGTCGAGTACAGGCAGTGGCCACCTTTATTTCCATTTCTCACTCTGCGGCAGGCGAAAGGAGTTTGGGGGATTTTTTTCCAGATCATTCTTGTTTCTTTTTTTTTTTTTTTTTTTTTTTTGACTGCTCAGATTAAAACTTTCCTTCGTTATGATTTTCACTAACAGAACTACCCAAACAATTGCAAAGGAAACTAGATGCTGGAGAAAATGGCTTAAGACACCCTGGTTTGCGCCGGCTGCGTGCCATGCTCTCCCCTGCGGTGATGCTGCCGGGCGGGTGGGGGGTCATGTCGGCACAGCTGCCTGCATCTCCTCTGAGCTGCACAGCCCGACAGGGAAACCTGCAGCAAGGAGAGCCAGGATGGGTCCCACACGAGCGGTGCAGACCGTTCTGCAGCAGGAGGGAAAGCAGACAGACCGGGATGGGAACCCTGCCGGCAGACGCCTCAGCGGGCCGAGGGGACAGGGCCAGACGGCGACACCCTGCCCAGCTCTAAGAGGTGCTGGTGAGAGCTGCACCGTTGGTAAGAGACTTCCCAAAGTGCTCTGCCAAAGCAGTTGACCAAAATCCCAGCTGGAAGCCTCTTTCCCTGGCAGCACAGCCGGCCAGCCAACAGCGCGCTGCTTCCTCCCATCTCAAAGATCAGCCCCTACAAACCTGTGGACAATGTCTAAGCGGTTTGTCAGACACTGTGCGAGGAGCTCAGCCGCCCCCAGACCAGCGACTCACCCTCCAGCCCAGGTCTCCTGGTGCGATGTGAATCACAGAGTCACAGCGGGGCCAGGGCGGCAAGGGGCCACTGGAGCTCACCCCGTCCCCCCCGCTGCAGCAGCTCTCCTAGAGCAGGACCCACCACGTCCAGGCGGGTTTGAATGTCTCCAGAGAAGGAGACCCCCCCACCTCGCTGGGCAGCCTGTGCCAGGGCTCCGTCACCCGCAGGGCAGGGAAGTTCTTCCTCACGTGGAGCTGGAACTTCTCGTGGTGCGGTTTGTGCCCGTTGCCCCTTGTCCTGTCGCTGGGCACCACTGGAAGGGGCCTGGCCCCGTCCTGCTGGCACTCGCCCTGTAGATATATAAATAAAGGGCTCCAAGGGCCCTGCTTGGTCCCTTCCTTGTGACCAGCACATCTCCAACTCCGGCACCCAATCTGCACTCACATGCTTGTGATGCCTTCTCCTTTCGACCACCCCAACGTTGCATCACGGTGCCTTTGTATACACAAAACTAAGCCTCAATTTTCTTTACACTCTATTGCAAAACATCTTTTTCAAAACTCTATTAAAAGGCCTCCCCGAGCTCAGCTGCTCCCAAGTCATGTCAGGAGATACAGCTAGTTCACAGCTCCATGGTGCAATTCAGTAAGTGAATTCCCTACAGCGGCTTCAGCTCATCCATCCAGCAGAGCTCTCCTCAAAGCTGCGGGTCCCAAATTCACACCATCAGCGCTCTCACAGCCCAAACTGAGTCCACACGAGGAGCTTCCACCAAAACCAGAGGCAGGTCTGCATGCCCACCCGATGAAAGGGGACAGTCCTCCAGGAGCAACACTCTTCTTGGAGAGCATCGACACCTTGATCCATTACCATGAAACCACCATGCCAAGATACCACCAGGAGTTTATTGGAACTTCTCCTCTGGGCTGTGCCCTGTGCAGTGACGGGGGTCCCCAGCTGATGGGGGACAGTGCTCAGCACCACACAGGGTCAGACCTTCAAAACCATCAATTTTAGAGCTACTTGCACATCACTAACCTCAAACCTGCAGCTGATGAGACAGCGGCAGTGAGCTCCTCTCAAACACCCGTGGCCCCTCAGAGCTGAAGGCTTTGCCTCCTTACAGGCTGCAGACTCAGGCGCAGGAATGGGTCACAGCTATGGAGACTCACCAAAGGCAACGCTGTACAGATCTGTTACTGTTTGATTCTGCCTGCTCTCATGGATTTGGGGTTTATTTTAATTTTTCCAGCTGATGTGTGAGTCTCTTCTGCTATAGTGAACGCTCACGGAAAGCAAGTTTTCATTTTGCAGGCTGTAATACACATGGAAGTAAAGTGAAAATTAAAACCATTCAATCAAGGAACAGAACAATTCCCTACAACAGGGCTAGCCAGTGGCAGCTGAATAACAGTTAGGATTTCCGATCTGGGCTAGTCATAAATTCACTTAGCTTGCAAAAGCCTTTCTTCAGCTACTTGTAATAACTAGCAAGTTCGAAGCAGGAAAAAAGCTGCAGGTTCCCCAGACAGCTGATGCACAGCTCAGCCCCTCAGAGCACACGGCTGGAGGAACAGAAACTCAGCAAATAATTACCCCCTTAAAATATTAGGTATTGTGTTTGTTTTCATTTCTGAGCTAGAACCCTTTCAGATTCATTATTCTCTATACTAATTTTTGTAAATTTAGTGAAGTGTTTTTTTCCTTACAAGTCTGGATGGATTTTGCCAGCTGGATTTAGGTGGTGGTTGCAGTGCAGCTGACACAAATGCAGTATTAACAATATGTTCCCAATGGTCTGATACCAAAATCCCCCTGAAATGACTGGGACCTAAGTAAGTAGTTAACTTAGTACCTGTGCTTAAGAGCTTTCCTGACTCAGGGCTATAAATCACAAGAGAAAGCTGGAGGAATCCTCATGTCACTGAAATCATTGCCCAGTCACCACTTATTTGAGGATATCAGGATTAAGCCATTAACTTTTTTGTAGTAATTCATACCAATGTCATTAGAAATGGACTTGTATAATTTAAAAATGCATAAAGTAAAACCTAATGATATCAAGAATAAGAAAACCCAGTAGATTCATAACTAAAAATAATATTGAATTAATTCAGTATTACATGACACAGCAGTGGAAAAAAATTTAAAAACAGGGGCACTGGCTGCTCATGTACAGCACTACAGCATCATAAACTTACCAGAGTGAAGGGTTTAACTGAATACTAATCTATAGCAAATTTTTTAATAACTTTCAAAGTGAAACTGCTTAAAATAGCACATAACAGATCCGTGTTCCTTTGTCTTCAAGTATTGCTGTGAATTGTTACATTCAAAGTGCTGTCCCCGTTGTTGCTGTCTTGTTTTAGCAAATAATAAGGCCAGGTGTGCTCATACTCTTTGTAGATTTTGAATAATAATGGACAATCAAGAAGATAATCAAATTTAAGCAAGAGATAAGAAAGCCAGATTAATTCAATTATTAAATATTATTTATGTTCATTACATTAATTTGTTACAATTTCATTAAGGCATTTTCCCTTTTTAATTAACTCTTCATGCTTAAGTGCTGCTACCAAATGTTTTGATTCTTATTGGAATAAAATAATTACAAGGAATAGTCCTCTTGATCTTATTTAAATTTTTTTCTTTTCAACTTCTCCTTTTAGTTTGGATTTTGAGACAGTTAATAAGATGCAATAGGGCTCTGAGTGCTCTGAGCAAAAGCTTCATTTATTATATCCAGACGTTCCTGGTAACAAACACGCGATCCAGCCCTGCTCTGTAAATCCCACTGGAATTCCAGACATCAGGTGCCACACGCTGTACGTGACTCCAGCTCTGAATTAATATTTATCAGCAATATTACCCGATTTTACATTATCAAATAGGACACAGAGAGGCTGAGAATCAAAATAGCGTGTTGGCTTGTTAAGAAGAAGAAAAAAAAAAAGCATTTTTAACAAAGCGACTGCTTTTCAAAGTGTCTAAATGTTTTTGTCTTTTTCTCTTTTTCTTTTTTTTTTTTTATTCTATACTTTCAGAATATATAACCACAAGCATTTGAGCAAACTAGAGAAAAGAAACTGTTGGTAATTTTCTGTAAGTTTCAAAAGCCAGCAGGATATACATGCCATTTTATGTTTCTATCTATAGAGACCTGCAGGCAAACGTACAGTGGAACAAAGATAGACATCTAGATATATTTGTACCTGCCGTTTGGGTGCCTATATGGAGATAGATTCTTAATTAGATAAGTAAACAATGGAAACTTTTAAAGTTCTCCATTTGAGTGTACTGAACTCTGTATTTCGTTTGCTTCTTTAGTAATAATTTTTGCTCTGCTTTCCGTGCATTACAGCTGATCACAGCGCATCCAGCACTGCTGGTACACGGCACAGCACTGTGGGCTTCTGGACCCAGCTTTGGCCCACACTAAACAACCAAACACATCCAAGTGAAATAATTATCTTTGATTCAAATATTTCTTTGGCATTTAACATTTATTTTTTTTTTAGCAGAAAAATAATTTCTGAACTACCGAGGCAATTGCAACATGAAAGACCTCAAGCAGAACTAAAGCAGCAAGCTAAAATTTGAGAAATGTGGGTTTGTAATAGGTGCAATAACCAGGGTCCCACATGGGACCTTCGGTGAGGGATGGACCTCCCGGAGCAGTGCTGCTCCCCCTTGGCCATCCCCCCTTTCTCACTGCTACCAAATGAATATTCAGCAAAGTCGGGATCATTCTCCAATGAATTCTAGATGGGAAAAGTCAAACATTTTCCAAACCTGGGAAAAACAGATACCAGATCACAAACCACACACACCCAGTCCGTTTCTCTCTTTTTTTGCCTCTCCCCATCTGTTATTACCGTGCTGCTGCTGTGACCCAGCCCCAGGCTCGTTGCCAGTAACCAGCAATAGCCGTTGCTGCTGCAAGATGCTTGAATACAGAACTCAGCTTATATACCATGAAACCAACAGCCACAGTCAGGTTAGATGTTTTTACCCGTAGTTTGGCTGGACATTGTCATCGCTTGTCCCCATGGCTTTGGGGATCACGTCCCTGTCAGCCCAGAGGACACGCGGGGTTTGCCCCAGATCCCAGAACTCAGGTTAAGCCTGCGGTGATGATGCTCCTCTAACACACCTAATGCCTCAGTTTACAACGAACCAAGCACACATTTTGGGGGAAGAGATACTGTATCATTGGCTAGCAGGGATCACTAAAGCTCTGGAGAGTTCAGCAGGACTGTGACTACGCACACAAGATTCAGTTCAGACCACAGGACCTGATTCAGAAGCCCATGAGATCCATGCGCTGGGTTCCCAGCACTGCTGGAAAGAGCCATTCAAGTGTCTGCAGAAATCAATCACTTCTAGCAAACTGAAAAGCAATTTGCTTATTTTTATTAAACTTTCTTTTCCCATATACTGGCAAGGCTTTAAGGAAGCAAAGATATAAAACAGAAATATTTAAGAGAACATTCATTAATTTGTAATAGCTACAACATTGTGTGTTTCAAAACCCCATGTCTCTGGGAATCATGTGTTAAATATTCATCCCAATACTTATGCAATTCCAAAGAGGATATATATTTCTTTGCAAGCAAACTTTAAAAATTAATGAAGTGAAATAAATAAATCCAATAATATCCAGATGATGACTGACTAACTTTGCTCTCTTAAAGAAATCCGATGGCTTCAAGAGCCTTCTCCTCCCCTGACAGCCAATAGAGTTCCATTTTAACTATAGTTGATGGTTTCTTAGTCCTTATAACAAAGGATTAAAATGTACAATTTTGATAATAAAACTTGTCTGTAAAACCAGAATGTGAACCAGGCACCAATTAATAGGCTGAAGGCTTTTCCAAATCTATCACTCCATTCTCCAACAAACTTCCCCCAGGTGCCCAGGTGCAGGAAGGGCTGGATGGCAGTGAGTTTGGGAAAGGAAAACAAAAAAGATATTCCTGGAGAACTGCCCCAAAAAGGGTATGTGATCTAAAAGACAAAAGTCAGCAACTTACCAGTGGGTAAATAAAAAATAAAAATAAAATTTAAAAAGTAAAAAACCTAAAATCTAGTGATAAGCAAAGCCCAGTGACAATGCTAAAATGCCCCCCGGTGCCTGGTGCAGTGACATTGCTGTGGTACGGGGAGTTTATCAGCTCCTTAACCCAAGTGTTCCTGGAGGTTTGGGGCACTGCTCGGAATCCTCAGTACTTTTTGGATGTCTAAAATAGCCTCCAAGTACAGGACATAAAATCTAACATACAGCTAGGTGCACAAGTAACAAGGTCAGATCCCTTAGTATAACATACAGTTATGTTTCATCTTAGGCGAATTTGGAGTGTTCACTAGAAGTGAAAGTTGGCACTGAGATGAGGCTAGCTCAGTATCTCCTGCTCATATCTTCAAACTTCATGTGAGCTACAAAAGCTGCATAGATTTTGTGACAATCCCTCACTTTATTTTATTCTAGGCTGGAGGGAGGTAAAAAGGAGGGAAAGAAAGCAAAAAGATTAACAAAGAAATAAAATCCTTGCTCTTAATAGGAGAAAAATAAAGCAAAAGGATTCATAAAGGGATAATAAAGAAAATCCTTGCTCTTAAGAGCAAAAGATAATTCTTGGGTTGCAAATGTCACTTTTCAGTTGATGAATTTCTCGCTCCCACCAAATGTTTCTTTGATTTTTCACTTTCAGGGTCTGTGTTGTATAAATATTTTATTTTTGACCACAATAGAGGCCGCTCATAACCCATTTATGTGTTCCTGGGGCTCCTATTGATGCCATTTCAGGATTCTCTATAGCAACACATTTCGTGCTAATTTTATCAGTATCAGTTTTATCCCACCTATTGTGTGGCTGGTAAACTTGAAAGCACCGCATGACATCCAACACTAGGAAATCACCACGGAATTTTACCTTCAGATTTCAACACTAACTCTTCAGTAGCTAGAAATCCAGGCTCAGAGCAATAATTCTGTTCCTGCCACACAATGTAAGTATCCAAGTGGTTGTAAGTACTGCTATTTTTAGCTCATACAAAGCTTCAGCTTCCCCAAACCAAAAAAAAAAAAGGCAGAAATGAATGAGAATCATCTGCAAAGCGTGTGTTCAAATCATCTACAATACTCCAAGTGTGTTTGTTCTAAGTGGTTTTTGGGACTCAGGATTATTCCAGTTTTCTGGTTAAAATCCACATCAGCTTCATACAGCAGGGTGGTACAACTTCACTTTTTTACCTTTCTGGCTATGATCCAGCTCCCAGCCACACTTCTTTCTTGGGCCACCTGAACCTACCTCGATTTTCTCCTTTCAATCCTGATTCTCACTTGGTCATGGCCATGACCACTGAACCGAGTACCCAGACCCAAATCATGCCTTACCCGTAAGTTGCTCTCTACAGTACAGGATTTCCCAGACAGTATTGTGCAAATGCATATGTGCATTGTAAAAAAAACTCCTCTGAATGCAAACTTTCCTAAACCCTTTGATGACAGCAATAGAAAGTGGGACTGCAAGTGCTGATGCAATGCCACTTACTTGCATTTCTCATTATTATAACAAGCAGGCAGTCTACAGGCTCTAGAAACCAAACAGCAGCCAGGGACCAATTCTCCTCCAGTTGCTACCCTGCTGCTGATAAAATGTTATGGCATAGGCAAACTCTGCCCCCAGACTTTTATATAGACACTTGTACACATGCAGGCCCACAAAAGGCACTGACATCACTGCTTTTAATAGCAATTAGCATGTCAAGACAGGAGGCAGAGTATTTATCTGTTTGAGAAAAATGCTGCATCCAACCAGCAACATCACAGCACCTTTATTTGAACAGGAGCAAAATACACAAGCAAAGAGGAGAACAGGAAAGACGCTGCGTGGCGTTGGGTCCCAAAGACACACAGAGCCACAGCTCCATCATCCCTGCCGCTGCTGCTGCTGCTGGAGCTGCTGCTCCTGCACTGAAGGCAGCTGGGCAGTTTTCCCCTCAACAAAAGGAGATGTGCTCACTACCCAGACAGGAGAAAGAAAAATTTCAAAGAAGAAACCCTAAAATGTGGCAAGGGTGGTACACACCACCTGGAGTTTCAGAAAGCTACCAGTTTGTTTGGTTCATTTTTTCTACATTTGTTGTATTTCTGTTTTGGTTTTATTCTGTTCCACCTCCTTTCTCTCTTTCAGGTCCTGTGTTACCATTACTACTTAACTGGAAAGGGCTTTCTTTAAACATTTCCAAGTAGCCTTTGGAAGGATATCTTTCCACAGCCCTCAGAGTTTCTACCGAAATTATTTTCCTCTCCTATCTTAACAATCTTTTTGGTTCAACAGTATACTTTATCTTTCTGTGCTCTTCTTTTTTAACAGCCCTCCACACGACCATGAGGTACCAGTCAGAGAGTTTCCATTGACTTCACTGAGCTTCTGTTCACACTTCACGTTCAAAAGTTTTCTGCCCCTTCTCATCTTCAGATCCCTTTACCGCAATGCTTCCTACCCACACAGAAACTAGTTTGTATGAGCTGGAAATCTCATGAGACTGTGGCTCTCAGGTTGTTTCCAGTTCCCAAAGGTGGCAATGTTTTTTGCCCTCAAGGGGTTTTAGTAACTCCCATTCTGAACTGGCTACAAACAGAATTTTTCAGACATAAAAAGTCCTCAGATCTGGTCAGATTTAGATTTTAAAAAACGAGGGTACTCAGCCACTTTTAGACCTATCGATTTCAGAAAGTTTGAGTGATTCTTCAGCATGGATGCCAAAGTGGCTACCCATTGCCAGGTACCTGGGTATCCAGCCGCACCCAGAAGGTGAACACCAACAACGCATTATCAAGTTGATTCACCAGAGATCTGCAGGGAAGTCTCAGATCCAATTCTGTTCAGTGTTTTCCCTAAAATCAGGGATAATAAAACAGAAAGAGCACATTTAGTTTTGCAGATGATGGGAATGTGGAAGCCATTGCAAACATATCAGAGAACAGGACTGAAGTTTAACATGATCTTTACAACAGAAATAAAAATGGATTACGTTCAACATGGACAAGTATCATAAAGGAAAGGAGTAAGCACTAATATGCACCTGCAAATGTGCCTTGTGAAAAGATTATAGTGAACAGGCATCTATAATTGCAGGCTGTTTCCAAAAGAGTGAATATGCAATATTTCCTGTAGAATACACAACAAAATGCATCAGCTGTGTGCAGTATCAGCGTGGCCTCAGCTGTTCCACCGAACCGCTTTGCGCCTTCAACTTCAAGAAGGATATGGAGCAGTTGGAGAGAGTGCAAAAGCCAAAGAGAAGAATGACCAGACAACCTGGAAATACAGCCTATGGGAGAGGACTAAGAAAACTGAGGTTGCTGAGCTCAGAGAATGGGCCACCAGCAAGGGAACAACACAATCACAGTCCCTAAAAGGTATCCAAACAAGAAAATAGTTTACGGGGCACATCCACAGATGATAGTGAAGAGGATGGACTTATATTTTGGCAAGAAAGATTCAGGTTAGATGTTCAAGGAAACCCTCTAGTGAAAGGAAAGCACTGGAATAGGCTGACTGGAGAAGCTATGGAGCTCCCATCATGGGAAGTCTTTAAAAGCAGATTAAAAAGCTTTTCACTGCAATGGCAAAGGTAGTTTTTCCTGTAGTGGTTCAGGGGATGGGCCAGAAGACTTGAGAAGTCCTTTCCTTGCTTATTAAACAGCTAGCTATGGTTAGGTTCTCTGGGAAGATCAAAGCGAACCCTTAACCAAGCACAATGCAACTGCAGATTCATGGATGTTGTAATGATACAATTTTCTGGATTTTTAAACCCTCAACAACAGTTAGTGGCCAACCTTGCCCAGAAAGTCCACACAGATGATGCAATTCCACTCTGCTGACAGAGGTCTATGGTGGGAACAGGGAAGAGTCCACCTTGACTGCTTTTCACTGGCAGATCCAGAGTTCTCCAGGAACTGGCTTGGCTTGAGAGAGAAGGATGGAGCTCCAGCACTTTTCCATGACACACTTGAGCTCGTATTTTCTTAGTCTTTGTCTAACAACAACAAAAATAAAAGCATTGTCAGATCTCTCTGCTTTTGTGCCATCCTGTTTTCATTCCCACCCACCATCTGCCTGTTCCTTACCCTTCTCCCACCACCCTCAGAGCTCTTCCATCAACATAACATCTGGGCATCAACAAGAACATTAGGATTTTGCCTATTATGGAGAGGTCATTTCTGAGATCAGCCTTCCCAAGCACTAAGAGAAAAGAAGAAATGAAGCAGGAAAAAGATGAGTAACAGCAATTGCCACATGGGCAGCAGAACCGGACATTCTTTGAGCAAAGCGAGTCCCAGGAGTTCCTGCCTTCCACCCCATGCCTCCTTTATGCTCTTCTCAGCATTGGTCAAGGCAAAGGTAAACAACCAACAGAACATCCTGCACTTCAACCAGGAGCAAGACGTTGCAATCATAAACTCTGGGCCAAATCCTCACGTTATGCTGATGATTTATCCCAAAGGAGGGTCTGGCCACCCTGGCTTATTGTTCACACACGCTGTGTGCATGAGGTTCACTCAAATTTTGCTCCCTTGACTAGCTTGATATTTACTTGTACAATTATTTTATGTAGACTTATTGTTCAAGCCTTTTCTTCTGTTCTTGTAAAGATTAACTTTTTAGAAAGATGTTCAGCTGGCAAAACAGTTTGAAATATAATTCTCTGGTGGTCTATTTTCAGAAATGAGATACTTGATGGTCACTATATTTCACTACTAGCATTTAGTGGTTTTAAAAGTTGTTTTCTCTTCTGCATATTAACATAATTTGTTTACTATAAAAAGACTCCTAAACATATATTTGTACAATCTTCCTTGTCCATTACAGAATGAAACCTGAATGTTATATCAAAGAGGCTAAGGCAAAGTCTAGTCTCAAAATGTTCTTACCCAAAACCAACTCCACTTGCAGACTCTAACTGCTTATTTTCCAGATAAGCTCAAAAGCCTTTAAAACAACAACACAGGCACGTACACCACACCCCATCAGAAATGCATCACATTCCGTTATTGTTGCAAGAAATATCATGATAAGAATCCCAGTGCACAGGAGACAGACTCACCAAAAGCACAGACTCTGGTCTTCTGCACTCAGCAGACAATATCAGTGGAGAATAAATAGTGACTTTAAAAACAAGTTACACGACTTACAGCTGTGCTTCAAACACTGCTCCTGCTCTCTGCTCCTGCCCGCAAAAAAGCAGGCAGGCAAAGATCTCGGACACTAGAGGACTCTTCAGAAAAAGGATTTTTAAGAGATCAGGAAAAACTGTCCTCTTCCCTCATCAGTCATGCTTGCCACTGATGTTTTATTCTGGGTAGACATTTAACTGCAAGTACTATTTGACATGCCACACTCCCGTCTGCAGTGGATATGATTACATGGTGGGGCAGGGCATTCTCTGGTTGTGAGAGCTTCCCTAGCTGAGAAAGCAGGATCAGCCAGGTCTGCCCACAAAACGTGACCTCTGTGGGTTGCGTGTACATGGGCAGGAGAGAGAAGAATGCCAGCAAGGCAGCACGAGCAGTGCAGAAATCATCATAAAATAATATCGATAAATAAGAAGTAGCTCAGAGCAGAGCTAGCAAAATAATGAAGAGCCTGAGGGAATGGATTGTAGAGGGAAGATTAGAGGAATTGCTTATGTATATCTTTGACCAAAGGAAACAGTCCGGGGATATCTGACAGCTATCCAGTTCACCAAGGGGAGGGAAGCGTTTGGGGTAGGATAGGATGGGTAACTGGGAGCAATTATAGGAAACTGAATAAAAAGAAATTTATTCTTCTCAACATGAGGAAAGAAAATTAAAGAAGAAAATTAGAATATGAAATACTTGGGGGGAAAAGGGTCATTTGTAGAAACTCCTTCATGGAGCATTCAAAAGCAAGCACGATAAAGCCCTAATAAATATTCGGCGAGGAGAATCATCTTTTGTGAAGTAGGGAAATTGTCTAGGTGACCCGCTAACACTTTGCCAGCTCCAAGATCTTGCGCTCTATTTATACCTGACTACATTATGGGATGCAATGCAATAAAATCTAACACACCCACTTTTAGGGGAGCCTTTTCTTGGTAACTCTGTTTCCACGTGGCCAGTCTTTGATGCAGCTCCACAGACTCAAGCTGTTGTCATGTTCCAGGGCACTTGACCACTGCTACTAGGGACAGCAACGGCCAAGTATAAGCAGCGTTACTCTGAATAGCAACCAAAGCGCCGCCAATGCTGCCCACCCCCTAGAAGGCAGAACTCTGGAGCAACACGTGCCACTAGGTTATTCTCCTTGTGCCAGAGGTTACATCTATGACACAAACACAAACACAATAGTCTTGCCCCGACATTTGTTTCAATAAACACTGGAAGAGCTTCCCAAAGCCCGTTGCAGATTGTTATGAAGACTAACCAAACCACTGAACTATTATATAAATGATCTTCCAGGCCTTCATTATTACGGGTACTACTGGACAATAACAAGACTCTGAGGGGCTTCCACAATCGCACAGTCTTGTTTGGCATCCCAGAGGCTTCTGGCTCCATCTCTTCTATTGAAACACACCAGAACCAGTCCAGCTCTGAGTGAATTGCAAGACACTGTGGGGTTAAAACCAAGCATTGCATCAAGATTAAATACATCTGTTATGAAAACCTTCTGTGTTTTGCATACATGATTCAATAAAGAGTCTTAGGAGGATAATTGTTTTGCCCAGGTTATTAACCAGAATTTTCTTTACTTTTTTTTTTTTTTATTTTATTACTCTTCAGAATAATGTTTAAGGTAAACAACTCATAATTGTGCAAGAATTGAATTAAGTGGAATGTTCTATCCTGAGCGCCTGTTCCTGGACATTATGTTCTATTACCAAAAATCACCCTTGCTTTAGGAAGTTCAGTTTATATTCCAAGAAGCTAAAGCAGACAATGCATGCGTGTAAAAAAATGTTTACAACACTGGAAATGAAGTCCTGACTATCAGAGGCGATGTCCAAGCGCGCATTCGGTTGGTGCAAGCTCAGAACTCACCGAGGGCACCACCCGAACCAGGGGGCTGCGCTTCGCCCCTCGGTGGCCGGAGGCGGGCGCGGCTCCTGCACCCCACCGAGCAGAGCGCTCCGGCAGCCAGCAGCGCCCCCGCCACGGTTTGAACCCCCCGCCCACCCCGGGGAGCCGTCACACGCTTGGCCCCGGTAGCAGCCGTGGGAACCGAGCGGTGACGGGCGGCAGGGTCGCTCCGCAAGGCAGAAGCCGACCACCGGCGCGTCCCGCAGCCCCGCAGCGCGGCGCGCCCTCCCCGCCAGAGGCAGCGCCCGCCGCCGCCGCCAGAGGGCGCCAGAGCGCCCCCGCCGCACGCAGCCCCTTGCGGCCGGGACCCGGCGGGCAGCGGCACCCACGGGCGGCACAGCCGCGGGCGGCCCGGGTGGCCATCAGCCAGCGAGCCCACGCAGCCCGGGCTGTGCCACTCGCGGCGGCTGCAGCCCTCGGGCTGGCCCCAGCTCGCTCCTTCACAGCCTGCCGCTGTGGCTCGAACGCTCGAATTCGGTGTCTGCAGTGAAGCGGGACGGTGTTTAAGCCCTGAAATAAAGAGCCGTGTTGGAGGGGGCAGGGGGGGACAGTGCTTCAGGACTTGCAGGTGAGCTTGGGTGCTTCTGTCCCTAGGTGGTACGGGGGATGTGAAATGCCTGATAGAAAGACAAGCTTGAAAATTATGCTCAAATAAGGAACAAGATGCATTGATGTCAACGTTAGTCCCACTTGAAGCCCAAGACCCGAAACTGTAACGCTCAAAATTCCCATCCCGCTGAGGTGACTAAGCGAACACGCAGCCAAAGCCCCCCACTCCAGGACAAAGCATCTCCGAGCCCCACTCAGATCTGAGCCTTCGACAGCCGTGACACAGATTGTTATTATTTCCTGAAAGCTTTGTTCAGGGGAGTCATCAAATACACTTACCAGATCAGGTACTGGCAGTATATATTCCCTTTTCCATGGAAGAATTCAGAAGTTAGGACATTGGTTCGGGATGCTGGGAGCATAGGGCCACAGCTCTGGTTTGCACAGGCAGTATCCCAGCTGGCACGCAGGTCTGATGGGCAACACAAGGCTGCACGCAAACCCTGCTCTTGATGTTTTTCCCTTAACTAGTACGGAATATTTCTAGAGTGAGTGGACTGGAGAAAGGGAACAGGAGTGTGTGGCTCTGGGATAAGACTCTCATTCCTGTTTAGTCACCTTGGAGGTTTAAAGAAAGAACATTTCTCCCAACAGAAAATAGCTGCAAAGTGATTTAACCTCTAATGACTCTGAACTGAAGGGCTCCAACACCCCTTCCTGTGCTCAGGGAAAACTGCCGTTTTGCAAAAGCCCAATCCATCGCAAGTGTTGCTGGAGAAGTCCTGCAAGTTTCAGCCCTTCTGCACAGACAGGCTGAACTTTGCCTACTCGGCAAATCCTGCCAAGCAGAGGTGTTAAATCACTACCTTAAACCCCATGTCGCAATATTTCCCATCCTTGCTCAATTGCCACCTGACCTCAGGGACTTCTGGAGCCTGCCGATGCCTTGCTCGTCAAATTTCGCTTGCCCCAGAACTTGAATGACACAAGAAGGTCGCCAGCAGTGCTCTCGAGAGACCCATTTCCAAACCATGTTTTGTTAAGGGTAATTAGTCAAGTAGCCATAAGGGATGAGAAAGATAACTGGGAATGCCAGTCCAAGCTGAGAGTGACCACTAGTCAGCATTGCAGCCTTCTGACAGAAAACACATTGTTTTCTGCTATGTGGACAAACAGGTTGGACTAATTACCACATATAATCATTATTATTTATGTTCTACAGACATCAGAGTTTTGTCTTTAAATTAATTTGGGGGGGGGGGGGGGAATCACAAAGCTGAATAATCCCTTTAATTATACGCTTAAAAATCCTGAATGGAAGAAATTAGGAGACACAAAGGAACAAACATAAACTAATTATTCCTTGTTTTGCAGCTAACGTATTTCTATGGTAACCACTATGGTCTTCGAAGAAATTAAATGATTTTTTAAAATCAGTTCATCAGGAAAGTCACCCAGTAAAGCCACAAAACAAAAATCTTTCAAATAAGTCTAGAGATGAAGGAGAAGAGCATGCATGTTCCCAGCTGTTGATCATTAGAGCTATGAAACTGCATTTTCATTAAAACCACCAAGTAGATTCTCTCTTACATGCTGTTGTGGGGAGCTTGGCGGGTATGTGCGTGGGCACGCAGGCACACATGTATGTGTGTATATAGAAGAGAGGAGAGACAACTTTCACCTCTTCCATATACCATGTGTCAATATGGCAAGGCAAACAGGAGACAAGAATGTATATTTTGTAATAGCTGCGCTTTCTGCTCACACATGCTTTTTTTTTGAGATTGAAGGCTTCCAACCCGATTCTTGAACAACCTCAGTTTTGCTATGAGACTTCAAGTAGGTTGTGAAGTGTTCATTTACATGTGGAGTGTCCCAGCTCTGTCTCTCCAGTACATGGAGAAGCATGTCAGGTAGGCAAAAAAAAGGTGTACAATTTTGGTAGGTCAACAACACATGGAACGTGGCGCAGCGTTCAGTAAAGACCAGGTTTACACATTTTTGCCCTTGAAATGTAGCACATTAATCTAAACCATTCACTTAAAACCTAAACCAGCTTGTCACCAGCTTTATATTATTAAACTTTAGCTCAGGGGGTGCATTGCCAGAGGAGTAATTCAAGCAGAATGGTCCACAAAGCAGGCAGATTCTGGCTCTCTGGGAGGTTCACTTCTTCAGGCTGTGCAGCAAAAAGGCAGTTCATGCAAACTTGCCTTGCTCTTCTTTTGACCACACCACCAAAACCAATGGTTTCCCCCTGTCACATCTGTGGCCACGCTGGCAGCTGCAGATAAAAAAGTTAACTGAGCAGGCTTGGATGAAGGGATCCTCAGGTTACAGTTAAGAGGAAAGCCCCTGCAGTTGAAGCTGTGGAACAAGGTTCAAACTTTTTCACAGAATTAAATTCTTTTTTTCCTCCCTTTGGGCTCCACTTGGCACTTTTACCATCACACTGTTGGATGTCTACCTTCCTTCAGTGCCATGATCAAAACAGGAACTTCACTGCAGAAAACTGTAAATTGAATGCTGTACGTGATCTGCCTCTCTATGCTGGAATGAGTTATCACAAACAGAAAAAATGCCAAGAAACTTCAGTGCCAGCAGGGACTAAAAGGCCACACAGCTCTCTGCTGTATAGCTTTCTACGTAACAGCCATCATCAACTTTACCAGTTCTCTCGGATGGTTTTTGCCACAGCTTTCTAAGGACATAAAGACATGTTGCAATCCAAGGCACCATCCAGCAAGACATTCGTTCCTGCCTTTGGTTAACATAAGACTATTAGTATTCTTAATAATAGCAATAACATCTCCTATTAAGACATCCTGCTAGCTTCAGAGAACAGGTTTCTATTTTCCTCAGGTTCAAATTTTAGAAGGTTCTGGGGACTATATAAACATGTGAGATAGAAACACACAAGAGAACCATATAGATTATTTGCTGAAAGTTTGGGGTGGGTGTTTAGATCCAAATATCCTGCTGCACTGAAGTCATTGCCCTGGACTTTCACAGCTCTGCAGAACAAAGTGCAGCACAAGAATATCAGGGGTCTGGATGGGCTGCTGCCAAAAAGAACTTTCCCATCTACTTTGCCAGGGGACAGCAAACTTGGGACAGAGAGGTTTACTGAGAGCAACGAGCGCTGAGCATCAAATGCTATCAGGACTGGGGAAAGGCAACGAGGATACGTGTACAGCCCTGTCTGGCACCTCACCGCAGGAGTTGAAACTTGCTCCCATTTGTTGCAGGATGCCTCAGCTGTCTGTGCCATGCTAGCTGTGGCCCTGTTCTGCATCTGCTCTGGCAAATCTTCGTGCCCACTGCCTTGTTTAGAAAAAGCTGTAGTGGTGAAATGCTCATTTTGCATTTGTAATAACAGTTTTCTTCAAAAGATAAAGCAGCTTTTCACACACTGAAATATATCTCTAAAGTCAAGCTGGTTCACATCCCATTTTTCTTTTTCGTTAATCCAGCAAAAATAGCAAACACTACATGCCAATTTGCATCACTCTTCTAAACAGACAAAAGAGGTGAAAAATGTTCATGGGATTTTTTTTGGCTCTTGATTCTACAAAGCACTTAAGCAGGAGCTTAATTTACTGCAGGTAAGTAGTATGTGTGACTCCAGTGGGATTATGAATCTGATTAAAGAATAAAAGTGATTGTCTCTATAGACCAATGAGATGATTTATTCCTCCTTGAGTACCAGATGGATCCTTATAGTCTCTTTGATAAACTCATGCAGCACAAAACATTACATAATCCAGCCTATGAAACCACACACACACTCTACTGGAAATCTATATCCAGATATGTATTATCACTATTCAAGTATTTAATTTCTATTACATTTCCTAGTTAAATAAAATCCTTGATTTTTTCAGAACTCTGTATAAAAACCTCATAAAAGCAACCACTCACCTTTTCTGACAAAGTCTTGACAAATTCCAGACAAAACAAAAAACCCCAAAACCCCACTTATCAGGTCAGATCCCTTTAACAGGACAAGTTTTTGAGACCCTGGAAAAATAACTTAAGGCATTTAGAAGAACACAAAACTTTTTTTAGGCCAGCTATAGGATATTGGAGTTGCCTTTCTTGATAGTTGGTGCTTTGGACACATGATTCTTTATCGGCACTTTAGGGACCCTTATTCACTACTCAATCTTAGCGCATCCATCAGAGGTATGATTTAATGGCCTTCACAGCAAACAGTGACCCTACAGGAAGAATAAATGAGTACGTGTTGTTAGCTGAAGGCGAAGGCATGTTTTGCACACATGATGTCACTCTTGCAACTCAGGAAGAACTAATTGCTTGGCTTGTTGTAAAGTCTCATACTCGTTGGGTTCACTTGCAAATTATAGTTGTCTGGAGAGCTACAGTATGTCATCAGCACACAACAATGTTGTCTGAAGCGTAATTAATATCTGTCTTTCTTTTCAAGTTCCTTATTTACCCTCTTTCCCCCATGACAAATATGTTAATGACCTCTCCAAAACCCACAAGTTGTCATTTTCAAAGAGCCCCCGTCTCTCTGCCTTGAGCTGAACAGTTTAGACTAAATCACGGTGAGCCTGTTCTTGCCCCCATTAAAGCTATTGAGGGTTTGGTCAGTGACTTCAGTGTAAGCAAACTCTCACAGGCTGTAATGAGAGCAGGACCACAGACCTATTTTGCTTTGCACCTTCAGCCAGAGGAGGAAGAAAAAAAAAAAAAGGGCAAAAAAACCCACACCAAACAAACAATAGGCAGGGATTGCCTTACAATTTTGCAGAATTTTGAGTTGAATCAGGTGTCCAGAACAACATAAGGATAGTCAAACCATCCAGTCTTATGGGCTGCAAAGTTTGTGCTGGATTGCAGGGTCCTAAAAGGCTACTTATTTTGCCTTTAGTTTTGATTTTGAGAATGAGGTTTATATCTCTGAGGTTATCTTCAGCAATATTATCTCTTTACCTAATTCTCTTTTGAATACTTATCTGCAAAAAGTTAAATACTGCTCTGAGTTTGATATTGTTGCATGTGAAAATAAACATAAAGGTGATGTGTATCAGTCGCAGCAATAACTGTCATGGTAGCCCAGACCATTACCAGGGAACATTTTGATACCAGCTTATGAAGCACCACTCATACAAGGAACTGGATAATTCTGAATGTGGGCCCACTTTTGTATGTGTGTCTTTAAAAATGAGTCAGGTTTACAAATAACAAATGCATTTATGCTAAAAACAGAAATAGGATCTCCTATAATTAATTACCCACATCTATATTCTACTTTCCTTTTTTATTAAAAAAATCCCCCTGATTAAATCATCTGCCATGCGGCAGAAACCTCTGTACAACAACAACAACAAAAAAGTATTATTTCCACTACTACATAGCTGTTACTTTCAGATGTGAATAAAGCATTTCCCTTTCCAAGATTTAAACACATGGCAAGTCCCCATGATGTATTTATCAAGTTTTCACATGTTTCTGTCCTTCCACAATTAGCAAAGTAGATCTTCTGGAATTTTTACCATATTACTAATGTGAATGTACTTGCAGGTAGGAAGCTATGAGATATAAATTTCTTCTTTCACACATAGTGCTGTGAAGTAGAGGTTGACATCCTTCTTTTTTTTTTTTCTTTTTTTTTTTTTTTTTTCCAAAATACCTGGCCGTATCCAGATTCCAGCATCAGCTGATACTTAGTGCACCTCTTCTATCAATCTAGAACACCTTGCAGACCCTCTTGGGACCACAACTGCAAGCAGATACTCAGCTATAACTCCAGCACTGCCTCAGTAGCATTACAGCCACAGCAGTAGTGGTGCATTTGAGAGCGAACATGGTGTCTGAGGGACACTGCAAGGTTTGTGTGCTGCTGTGCCCTCAGCTAAGTAGGGGGAAATTTTGCCGTGACTGGAGTGCCTTTTTCCAAACACCTTTTCCCCCCATCAGGAGCATTATACGATCCTATGAGGTTTCCAACGAGAGCACCGAGGCCAGTCTTTCAACAGGGATTTGCAAATCCAGACTATTTTGTAAGTGCAAAAAGCACACAGAGCCCACACCTGCCCCTTACAGTGAAGGCTGATACAGCCTCGGTCCTGCTGACCAGCAGAGGAAGGAAGCTCATGGTCTACAAGCACTAAAGTACGGTAGTCTACAAGCCATCTGCCATTTACCTTTTTAAAATGCTTTTATGTTACATAGGTAGAGCGGCAGAATGGGAGCACAGAATATAAACATTGCTGAATGACAGGAAAAGTCTGTTTCAGCAGGAATGTTTTTTTACTGACCCATATTGATTCTCATTCCACCATGGTTTAGATATGTTTCTTCAGCATTATGTATAATGAAGAATAAATTCATCATTTAATAAAGATAACCCCTCTGCATTTAAAAGCATGTGTAAGTTCCTAAAGTCTCCCAGGCAAGCGGAGTGGATTTTAATGATCTTCTCTTCTAACAATAAATGGACAGCTCTTAGAATAGGGGCTATGATTCAGGGTTCTTGGGTTCTGGTCTTCGTTTTGCAATAGCATCGCTGCCAAGCTACATTTGACACCTCTGTGCCTCAGCTTGCCTAGCTCATAAGTGGGCCCAGCAACACCTCTGTCACATGGCGTTAAAAGGTTTAGTTAATTGCTGCTCATAAATCATATTGACAGCCTTGAAAAAGAGAAGTATATATATATGCAAAGTAGTTTTGATGTTGTAATAGAACTGCATTACTTTCAGATGCAGTGTTTAAAATTAAATTCTTAGGAGATTCATACCTCTTGTATCACTTTGCTACCACTAACATTAAGGATTACTTCCAGAATATTCAAAACCTAGGTACAATATTTATGCAATTCAAGGCTACACTACTTGTGACGCTCATAGGGGAAGATACTGGAATAGGAACAACTTTCTCTACCCGTCTCCCATTGAAGTGGAGTGAGTTTTACATTCATTTCAAGGGCTGTGGGACCCAAATCTAGTCACCATTCCTAATCAGCCTTGAAAAGCAATGCTGCCACTTTATGAGACACAAATCCTACATTTAATAGCTCAGTTACAAACAAATGCTTCACCTCCCTCCTCTTAACTAGTACATTGGGTGGTGGGAGGATTTTAAATTAGGCACCTTCACTTTGTGAAGTGTTTTGAGATCTGCCATGTATATAGTGTTAAGATTGCCATTTTCACTTTGACTCCTTACACATACACACACCTGCCATGAATTACTTGCTATCAACTACAGCTGCTTCGTGGACAAGCAGCAGATAAGGGGCTCAGGAATGAATACTGTACCTTTCATGGTATCACACACACAAATGTAATTTGAAGTAACAGAAATAGGATCAAGCGATGAAGTTTGGATTAGATGAGTAATTCCCTATTTAGATTTTAATATTTTCAAAGCCTCAGTTTTCCTTTTGCCCATTTCCAATCCACGTCCAGAATTCAACAGAATCCAGTAAAGCTGTCTTTATTTGGGCTTTTGTCTCAATTTCATTTCAAAGTTACAGCCAAAGTAGATAATTTCTGTGCCTCTTCCATGTTGCAGTGAAGTGGCACGAAAAGCAATAAAGATTCACAGATGGAGGTGCTTATAGCACCATGACTCCATTCCTACACATCTCTCCCACCGCTCCCGCAGGCTGAACACTCCCTGTGCTCCAGGCAGACAGTGTAGGCGACCACAAGTGGACCTTTGGAGAAGAGAGGACTTGAATCCCTGCTGAGCTGTTCTATCCTGGTATGATTTCTAACCACACAACTACGACAAAATCCCAGACGATGAGACCTTTAGAGACTCATCCTTCACCCCTACCCAGGGCACCAGGGAACGCGAGCTCCTTCCCAGAGCAGCTTACTCAGTCTGTCCAACAACTCATGTCAAACAGGCAGGTAGGTGAAAGTTTAGTCTTTTATTTAACAGTGTCAGATCGAACAATTTCTGGTTCTTTTCACAGACTGGGTGTGCTTTGCCTAGAAAACCTGAGGTTTGCTGTGAGGCTTTTTATTCTTAAATCTTATACATGGGAAGATAAAGTAAAATTACTAACAAGCTGAAATATTTAGCATGCTTCACACAATGAATCTGATGTCTTGGCGATAGTATGGCAACTTGCCTTTGGTGCTGAATTTCAGCTTAACAGAAAATGTAAGGACATCTTAACATTTTAGTAGCTACCTACCACCATATGAAGAAATTACAAATTATTCTCATAGCTTGAGTTATTTCTTGCTTGGAATCAAGAGAAGCAGCAGGTATACTAGATTGCCTAAATTGTGACCCAAATCCGAAGCAACCAGGTTTTACAAGAAGGGGCCTGGACACTGAATAGATCCGTCTATGTGCTAGAGAATGTAAATAGGGAGACAGGTAATATAAATAATACATGACTGCAGGATCCGGCCATCATTTGGGGGCAGAACGCTGAAACTGTAATTGCTCTTGCAATGAATAGCTGATGAATGAAAACAATTAGTCATTTTATTTAAGCTGTTGTTAGTTCTGCCAACACAAGTTTACAAAAGTCATTAGTCAGACTGCACACAGAAAGTAAAAAAAAAAAAGATTCAATTAAAAAAAAATAATCATGAGATTTAAAAAGCCCCAAAAGTGATAAAGATGTTCAGGCTTTCTCTTCCTTTCTGGCTGGGACTTCAGGGCCCTTTTTCCCCCCCCAAGGTTTTCTTTGGAGTCCTGAAAACTAGAATTTTTTGTAGGGTTGTTTTTTTTTTTTAACAGGACAGAAAGCAAGCCAAACCTTGGGACTGCAGGAGCAAGGACTTCATAGATTCTCACAAGACTCGGGATAAAATTTGGAGCATGGGAGCCGTGCAGGAGCAGGCACAGGCCGTCAGGGAGCAAGCCACAGTGTCTGCCATGGCACGGCCTCCGTGGCATGGCCTCCTGTGGCAGCTGCTGCCAGCCACGCCACCCGCCACACTGCAATTCAGCAGCCCGCTGGACATGGAAGGAGGCCAACACAAGCACCGTAGGGGCAGCAGGAGGGGGAGAGGCTGGCTCGGCTCACCCCGCAGCAGGACGGAGGGGCATGGCTGTCCCTGGGCCTCCCCCTCCGCTGGCCCTGCAGGGACAGGTGGCTCCTCAGCAAGAGCCAGCCTCCCAGCGAGTGCCCACAGCCCTGCCAGCCAACCCTGCAGCACCAAAACCAGCAAGAAATACCTTGCTTTTCTGCATTTAACCTTCTCAGGTTTAAAGGCTTTGAGAAACAGGGCCACCACGAGCCACTGTATTTGCAGTCTTCCTCCCAGCCTGGCCATCAGCCATTTTGCCTTCCTGCTGAGGGGGTGGTGGGCACTGCCCCGGAGGGGAAGGGCGGCCATTTCGCCAGCCTCAGCCCCCGCCAGGCCCTGCGAGATGGCAGTGCCCCCGCCAGAGCCCGCGCAGCTGTGGGCAGCCTGCCCAAGGCAGGTCATGCCTGGTACTCAAGCCCCACCACAAGACTAGTCTGGAGTTGGCAGAGGGCTGCTGCCATGTCATGGCCACAGCTAGTGCGAGGCTTGCCCCAGACCCCATCCAGAGCCTCCTAATCCAAGGCAAAAATATTGACTGCAAAGAGCAAACAGACATTTTTAGCCCCAAATACTCTGTGCCGGAGAAGGCAGAGCAAGGAGTGTGGGGGAACAGGAGAGCCGTGCCTTGGAGCCAGCATGGGTCTTGGCATACCAGCTGCCTCCCCACTGCTGAGGGGCTTTCAGCATTAGGAATGAGAATCAGGTGGAAACTTTGTGCTTTCCAATACCTTAAAACAAAAAGGGTTAAGACTTTTCCCCTTTCCTGGGGACTTAAAGTAGTGGTTCCGGGTTTGCCTCGCAGCTATTCATGGCATCAAAAGCATGCTCATGAGATCATAACGAGCTGTAGCAATAACACCAGTTGAAGAAGAGCATGTGCTTCTTATTATCACTTCTAAAAAAAGCCATGAATGTACCCACCCAGACATTTTGAAATGCTGAAGTACCACTGACAGAAAGATGGGAAACAAAGCACATGACCAGATTCTGGTGGAGGTTGTAAGGGACCACATCCCAAACATTGTCTGGATACAGGCATGCATTTATTACCCACAAGGAAGGAAAACTGCCTCATAGCATATACTTCTATTATACTAGACAAGATGATCTTGATGTATCTCAAGATGGTCAACTCTCTGATTTATCACCTCTATTGCCCTGGATGCCCCAGGCTCCATTATTTTCACCTCTGTATTTGGTATATTTAGTACTAGAGAGTCATTGTGCTCATATTTTCCTAAAAAATATGGTGTCTTGCTACAAAATACATCAAGACTGAACAGTTACTGACATTCCCAGCAAAACCTGCACAGAACACAGAAGTCTTCTTGCTCCTCTTTAGCAAGGTTGGTGTGCTTCATCAGGGGAGGTACGCAGTGGTTACAGCTGCTGCTAATAATACTGTAGCTTCTCTTTGGCTAAATGGGATGTACATACCTGAAGGAAAACAGCCAAAGCTTTTAGAAACCTCTTCTGTCTTGGCTTATGACACTTATTTGTAAAAAAACTGCCATAGCACGTGGTCACACTCTACGCAAGAAAACACCAAACTCCTGCTCTTTAACACCCACTAAGGAGAAACACCATCACAGACTGAGCCCAGAGGCATAGTCAAAGAGGCATTGCAAAATTGCATAGCGAGTGACATCAACACCTGTGAGCATTACAGCTCTCTATAGCAGATACATGCTTGAATGTGACAGATGCCAGGCAGAAATGGAACTGACTTGTTTAGCAGATTACAAATTGGACTGATAAGAAACAGATACAGGTCAATAATCCGAAAACAAAATGGCTTTGTGAAGGAAAGAATTTAACTCACGTTTAGCTCTGGCTGGCTTAAGTACACAAGTCAGAATTTTATTGCACTTTAAATGCTATTTCATATGAACGACAATATATTGTACAGAACCCAGCAAGGTTCACCAGAGAGCTCAGGAGATGCTGTGCTATTATTAGAAATGAACAAACTCAACTTCCCCTTGCTTTAAAGTGATGTGTTCCAATATCAGTGTTGGAAGAGAAGCTAAGAAATTTAGTTCCTGATTAACTTTGTACAAGAAACATCTAGACTTCACTTTTCCAATGTGTAAAATGGAAGTACTTACATACCTTCACTGCAAAGTGCCTAAAAGGCAGTGGGTGTAAAGTGCTGGAATAGACCTTCACATCATGGATGTACAATCAAGGGAAAAAACTCCAAGACTTAGACCAAGGCCTTGTGCACCACCTTGGCACATGGCGAGGATCATATAGTTCATTATAAGAGAGAATACTGGGAACCAGTTGTTCATTCAGCAATTAAAACTGCTGCTGAGGAAGAGGTTATTTCTCCACATCCATTAAGAATTACAGCCTGGGTGCAGTTTGTATTCACTATACTATGAGGCATTCACGATCTCCTTGGCCCACACGCACACATTCTTTTTGTGCTTTCATTCAACGTGCCTCAAACCTTCATAGCCTAGATTATTTTTTTAAGCAAAAGTTACAGTTAAACAGAAATTAGAGTGGAAAGTTTAATGTGTTCAATGGTCATAAAAAGAAGTCTTTGATAGAGTCTAAACAGACTAATTAATAGGTAAATGCAATTAATGATCCTTTGCTTCAGCTAGACCACCTCAGATGTCACAACAAGTATCTTCTTTAAAGATGCTTCAGATTGTTCCATCTGCTTTCTAAATGGTATGCCGTGCTCAAGAAAGTCACTTTATAGGTTATTCCCCTGGCTGCGTTTCCATATGCC
This sequence comes from Falco rusticolus, assembly GCF_015220075.1. NCBI lineage: Eukaryota > Metazoa > Chordata > Aves > Falconiformes > Falconidae > Falco > Falco rusticolus. The sequence goes on from NC_051194.1 coordinate 3,240,445, forward strand.
ATATGCTTAGGAGCCTTTCTGCAGTCCTTCTGAGTGAATCCCTGTGAATCTCTTTCGCCTGCTTGGTTCTCCCGGAAGCAGCATTGAATCTCCTCAGCAGTGTTTTAATTGGCACTGCGAGAACATGCTGTCATCACTCCCCTTCATTTTCTAATGTATCTTTCCAAAATCATAATGCCTACTTCTCTAATTACTTTATTTGGCAACCTGAAAATAAGGGTAATTATAGTGCTCACTATTAGCTTGTAAGAAGGACAGAGGACCAGATCATTTAGAGGAAGGAAAAAAAAAAAAAAATCAGACCAGTAGGTCCTGATTGTACTCATATGGGAGTCTCCAGAGGAAACGTGTCGTTGCCCATGAAGAATTACTGGCAACTTTGGGAGCAAATTTCCCTTAGACCAATACTGAACCAATACTCCAGCACGACAACAGGGGCACAGTAACTCTGGATATGCTATATTCCCAAACGAGATGCTGAACAAATGTCTTTACCACATGTGGTCATTAAAGATTTGATGTCGAGATGAAAGGTGCTAACCTTGGAAACCTGGCCAGACTCCAACATCGGTAATTACATTCTGCCTCCCTAAGCAGTTCTCTGTGGAGTTTCAGCTGGACCTTTCAGATCTTAAACCGTTATGTAGCCTTGCTGTGAGTGGCTTAAGAAAAAGACTTTGTTTGATCACTGTGACAACTCACTGATATTCTGCATCAACAACTCGTATTATGAAGCCACAATCTTAGAGCAGTAACAAATCATGTCACAGAAAAACTATTCCAGTTACTGTGCGTTGCTGCAGCCCTTTCACACGTGAGTAGCCCTAGGAATGCTGCTGTGGAGATAACTGTTGTGGGATGGATCTTTTGAAAACAAAACAAACAAAAAAAAGAAAAAAAGAGATTGCCTTTTCACTCACAGTGTCTGCCTTGGAAAAAACACACATGTACAGGCTGGGGTTGCTGTTTTACTGGAATTGTTAAAGTTTGTATTGTGTCATTGTTTCTCATAGAAGCAATCCGGCTTGGATCTGTGAGCTATGGGGAAATTTTGCGGAGTCTTGTAATGCCATTACCAAGCGTAAGCATGGCATTTGTAGCCTGGCCACTGGATGCTACCAGCACATTAAATACTGTAGCACTGAGACCTGCTCTGCAAGCAGAGCATTTAAAATGCCAGACACTCTTCCTTAGGAAGGTTCCCTAGAGGCAGTATCTACATTGCTAGGCAGATGCTCCCTGCAATCCTTGTCCCTGGGTACACACCCTTGCCCCACACCGTTGCTGTTTCAGGAGGAGATCTGCATGCACAGCCCTCCCTGACGCGCACTACTTCCCTTTGCAAGGAAGCCAGGGCATGCCTGGGATGGGAGCAGAGCTGCACGCCAAGAGGTCCCTAGTCGGTACGGGCTGGGGACCAAGGCAGTGGGAAATAGTGAACTGCAGCTGCTGATACCACAGCGGGCAAGCAGAAAGCAGCCCTGAGAATATTTTACGCAAGTTTCCCAAGTGTTAACAAGGTTCTTGTCATTACCATCCTCATTATTACCATTATGCATCTTTTCCTTACAAAAGGGAATCATATTTTAGCTCAAGCAGACACTATTCCTGCGAGTCCCATACTGAACAACATTGGCTCCATGCAAAACCCCGATGCAGGGCTTCACTGAAGTCTGTCACGCGAGCAATTTAAATGCAAGTGACTTCAAGGACTGCAAACTCAGACACAGCATAGGAAATGGTAGTAAAATGTGTTGACCATCTTATGAATATGAAAGTAGAAATAAATCCTTATTTATGTAAAACATCCTGAGCCTACCCGATCTTGTACTGATTGCCATGCTCTCTTAGATATATTCATTTCAGAAGACCTTTGATAATACTGTGCAATAACCAGAGCCAACGATGATCTCCTTTCAACGTTAAGTTTCTGACACCGTGAAGAGCAGCATAGATAGTCTGCAGAAATTTTCCCAGTGCTCAACATGCAACTTATCAAATTCCCTTCAAGCAGCGTTCATCACACCCATGCAAATAATTTATTCTTCCCCACAGAAGCTTTGTATTTGATCACAATGACAACTTACTGCTGCTGCTCTGTATCAAATTCAGTACCAGCTTCAAACCTCAGAGCAATAGCTAAGTCACATAGAGGAAAGTTATTGAGGTGAACATCCATTCCCACAGTCCTTCCCACAATCACACCTCATGAACTCAGTAAGACTTAGTTATGTCAGCAAGGTCTGCAGAACCAAGACCATGCTTCTGGGGAAAAAAAAAAAATTAAAAAAATAGTAAAAGTTGTTAATCCTGAAAAGGATTAACACATTGGAAGATAAGCAAATGTCTAGCTTGAGATTATTGTTACAAGAAAGGCACTTTGATTATAAACTACATTTTTATCATTTAGGAGTCACCTGTCCTGCAAATACACATGCACTAATTTGTCTATTAAATCCCTGGAAAATCACAAACAGGTTTTAGAATCTGCTGATTGGTATAAGTAGTCTGTCAGAAAAGATTTAGCAAATAAAAGAAATGCAAAATACTGAAACGTACCTAGAGGACAGTCTCCTGGCTGAGTAGGATTGCAGGCTGAGACCCAAATAGCTGGTAATTTGGGATGGAACGGCTTCTACAAATCAATCAGAACAGAAAGCCAACATCACACAAGCTACGCATTTACCAGGCAGTGTCTGACAGCAAGAAACAAGCTACAGCATAGAAAATTTCTGTGTATTTTAAGCCTCCATCCCAAACTGACTCCTCATACAATTCATCTGCAGGCTGTAATTTACTAAACCCATCTGTTGTTCCTGCAGCTTGCTTTCTGGAAATGCTGCATTTCAAGGGTCTGCTTGTTAGAGAAGGTCAAAGAGTAAAGCAGGCCCTTTCATTTTAAGTGACTTGAAAGAAAAGGAAAGGAAATTTATATTTAGAAATAGCAATGATTAACTAGGGGAAATATATTAAAGTATTAAAATAAACGGCATAGAATAGCTCTTACTTCCAATTAGGTTGACTTTACTTCAAGAAAAATATTTATATACAAATATAAAAAGCTGGGGAATGCTAACCTACACTAAGATGAAAGCATCACATAACATAATTCATGTTTAGCCATTAAAACAGACTATCACATTTTTAAGTACTTTTTCTTCTTGTCCTTATAAAGTCTCTGCTTCTGTACTTTCTTCTCTAGTCTCCAAAACTCTTGGCCACTTCTGTTTATCTGTTACCAAGCTACCTATTGCAACTGTACACCTTCCACATCGCCATAGCCTTTAGAAACACATCATCTGCTACTACTGCATTGTTCCTGGATCCACACACATCATGAGCAGACAACTAACAGATTCACCACAGAATTAGGGACACAAACTCCCATACACATCAGTCCAAAACTGAGGGTCTCAACAGCTGAAGCCTGGACCAGGATCCATCAAAATGTATCCTGGGCTCCTGGCTGTATTCAGGGCTTCTGTTATCAGCCCACTTGTTGGACAAGATAAGGAACACCAAAGCCACATTAAAAAAAAAAAAAAAAAAAAAACCAAAAAAAAACACAAAAGAGAGTTGCGTGTAACTCCTGAGCATACCCCAAGATCAGCAAAGTGCTGGGGGCACAGCACAGAGCCACACAAGGCAGCTTAAGCCAGCCCTGAAACCCAAAGGTATGCCTACAGCCCCTGCAGACAGACACAGGCTTGTTGTAAATGAGCAAGCTCACATAACACCGGTGTTGCAGCCATCGTCAGGAGAAAGGAGGGAGCTGTGAGACCTCCACCTAAATACTGAGCAGCTGGTGCTGTGGTTGCCCAGGTGTTCGCTTCCAGCTAACTAGTTAAAGGTGCATCACAACCAGCTACAGTCCCGCTTCAGGGCTGTGGTATAGAGCATGGTCAAAGCCTTGAAGGGGGCAATAACTGACAACACACAAAGCAATTACTGAGGGAAAACACAATTAATATAACTGAACTGAACGAGATTGGAATCGCCATCTGTATGAGTGCAAAAATCTCCCAGGACCCTTACGGCATAAGTAGTCAGGCTTTCAGTCTGAAAAAACTTCCTAAGTTTGAGTGTACTAACATCATGCAAGAACACCAGTTCAGTCCTGACTCACAAGAACCTGTGTCACCTACTGAGTCACCAAAACCATCCCTTGCAGCGTGGGTTTCCTTGGAGTCCCCTTTGTAAGCCCTGCTTAAGCCTGACGCTGTTTTGCCTGTAAGATTTAAAATGATGGGAGTCAAAAGTCACGTGATGCAATGAGCTGCGTAGTCTGTTTGTTTTCTTAGGGGCTCTCCCTCCCTTCCCCCCTACTGCAACCCTACCAAAGGCCCTTTGTCTAAGGAGCATAACAGAGTGTTTGCATTTACTTATGGAAGAGCTGCTCCAGCAACTCCTCTCGAGCCTCTGAAGTCAGCTCCAGTACAGTTATTTGGCCTAAGTTCATCTAAACTAAATGGGCTGACTTGGTTCAAGTATATTGCACAACCAAATGATAAAAATGGGGGGAAGGCAGGAGGGGGGGTGACTAGTGATGACACATGTATTTAACACTGCATGTCTCCTCTTTCCAGATTAGGAGGAGCTGGCAAGCTTCAGTCTGTACACATGCCAACAGCGGATGTCGGCACATATACAACACTTTTCAGAACAACATACTGTTGAAACATGTAGTTCAACTCAAAGGCACCCCTTCTGTTCAGCAAGCCCCAAACAACTCTGAGAATTGTCTGGCTTAATATGGTAGGATTTGTAGCACAGCTTTTAATGCTGCTTTAATCTGGTTTCTTTGTAGCCACTTCAGAAGTGCAAGGAAGTAGGTAGGAGCAACCATTCTGTTCTTCGCACAAGGTCCCCCACATCCATTTGAGCTAGGGGAAGTGATGAAACTGTTGGCAAGAGGGAAATGGCAAGGATAAAGGGGGTGGCATAAACGATGCAGGAATACAAGCCTCCCTTCCGCTTTTACCTTTCCTCACTTTTCTTTCATTTTTCACTCTGAAGTACAAAGAAGTATGATGCTGACAAGCTCACCCTGGCTTGTCAGTGTGTCTCAAGAAAGTCATCAGTAAAGATCTGAAAGAAACAATATCTGCAAAATAAATAAAAATCTATTCCAAGCAGTAAATTGAAGTGTTCTGCATTCATTAGCAGAAAGCTCTGCCTTGCTGAATTCAGATTTGTAAGTATGTTCGGTTCTTTCCTCCTTTTCCTTTCAATAATTGTGGTGTGAACATTTATAAATTCAGCATTCCCCTCCTAGTCCCATGTTCTTTTCCCTGCTTCATTTTTCCCCTTAACTCTTCAGTTATTTTTCTTCTTTCTCACAGCAGGCAACAATATTAAACTAAAAAAAAAGTTCAGAAGAAAAAAAACCCAACTAGTAAGTGCAGAGAAAGACACCCTTTGCCATGGGTCTGGGGTGATGCTGTGTGTATCAGAAGCGGTCAGTATGCCCCACATGATATGGGTGGCTTTTAGACACTGGAATAATTTTCCTTTGGCCACCTTATTCTACCACCATTATCTTGACAATTCCCTTTTAGTCTCACTTCTCACCAGCTGTTTCCATTTCTTTCCCCCTTTCTCTCTGCACAGCTCTGGCACTGGGAAGGAGGTGATCAGGCTGCAGAGACTCAGGGAGGGCTTCCTGCCATGGGCCTCAAATGCATGTTCGTGTAAGGCAAGAGACTGCTGCAGCCTCCGGCTCTGCTCTGCAGAAGTCTGATGGGCTAATGTGGGCATCACAGAAAGAGCTGCAGCCAAGGTTGTCACAATAATCCTAAACTCTTTTCCCCAGCAGCACCAGCCGCACAGATACCTCTCAGCAAAGCAGCCTCTAGTTTGAGTCTGGGTCCTTTCACTGCCCTCTTGAGCATCCAGAGACAGCAGCTCTCCATTCAGATGTCCCAGGTCGCGGCAACTAAAACCAGGTTCAGCCTGTCACTCAGTTCAGCAGCTCATTGCTGCCATCCAGCCCTGTTATCAGCATGATACTCATTCAGATCTATCTAACCCAGTTTTTTTGAAATTATTTTTGTTAGTCCGGTTTTAACAATCAGGCTGTCTTTCAGAAACTGGCTCATTCGGACAGAACCAGGCTGGGAGTGCCTACGTGTGGAATTATGCTGCCCTGTCTGATGGAGTGCAGTCACATTCGGTGCAAGATGTGCAAGAAGGGAAGAAGTAGTTGGAAGCTGGTTCTGGGTAACAACCTCTTAACCAGGCTCAGCTGCAGCCTGGATAGCATGTCTGAGCAGGGCCTGAGCTAAAAGAACAATATTTGGATTTCTCCTGTACTTTGTTCCATCCAATGTACAAACACGAATTCCAGCACAAAGTGTACTTTATATGAATTGTACAAAATGTACAGCAAGGGGCTACTTCTATTGGCTTGTAAGGATTTTGTTACAATGGAAAGCACGCTGTCAAAGAAAAAAGGTACCCAGCACTTTTGTTTGGTAAAAATAAAGTTTTATGGACCCGAAAATCAACATCGTTTTCCCTGTGGTTTATGGAAAAACGGTTGTGGAAGCAATGAGTGTGATTCTGCAAATCCGTCTTCATAGGTCCTTTTAATTTAGAGGCATGACTCATCAGAGCAGGGACTACTTGGATGATTGTATGACCACAGGATGCAGCCCTGGAAAAGTGTTTTTGTAAACAAATAAACATGCTCCTTCCTGTTTGAAACTCAGATCTTTCAGCATTGGGCAAGCGCCTGAGAACCTGACAGTGAAAGTAATAAGAAATATTAAACACAATGCCAGTTTCTTGGTCCAGTTCCAACAGCAAGAGGTGAACAAAACACATCGACTGAAAAATAGGTATCTTTTAAAGTCCTTTAGTAATCTGAACTGTTACTTGTATCAGGAACAAAGAAAAGACTTAAGTGAAAATGGCCTGAAGAGACGGTCTTACAACTTGACAAAAATTGAAGGAGAGGGTATCTTCCAAACAAAGGATAAACCAAAAACTGCTCTGGGAGATTTTGCGATGGCTTGTGCCGTATGTGCAGGGAGTTATCCAAAGAGCCCAGTCTCCTCCAAAATGGATTTCACACTCTAGCTCCTGACATCTGATAAAGGCTTTCGAGAGAGATTATCCTCTTTTCCTGGAAAAAGCAGGATGTTGGCCCCAGTCAGCAGACTGCAGTGCCTTCGCTACTTGCTTCCCAAGGGGGAAAAAGGGAGTCTCCAGTCCTAACAGCTGGAAACATTTCCAGAAAAGCATGTAGACATTCAAAAGCAACCTAAATATTGCAACGTCAGGGAGTCAATTTTCTGTTGGTATTTTAAAAGCAATCTTTTGGCAGCTGCCAGTGAATCCTTTAAGTACATTTAGATCAATGCACGAAGTCAAATAAACACTTAAAATGGTGCAAGATTAAGATGGGCAGAGTGAATCGAGTAGGGAAATGGCTGAGTGACTGCTTGACCCTTTTTTCTGTCGCAGACCAACAAAACTGGAGCATGCTCCACACCAACGCAAAATGCTGCTCTACCCGGGCGCACGTGAGTGAAGGAAAGGCAAGGTAGAAAGAAGACATGAGATTTTGCCCTTGCCTTAGCTGGGTCGAGATGTTTCAGTTGCAAACGATAAATATATTTTACCTATTAGAGCTTGTCTAGACTAAGGAAATGTTCCTGCTATGACTATGCTGAGGTAATTACACCAGTGTAAACCCCTTTGGGCAAAACAGAGCTTTCAGTGGCCTGATTTACTCTGGTCACTTGCCAGGATTAGTTCAGCTGGTACCAGCCTATCCTCCAGGAGCTCCTGCTCCCAGCTGGAACCCTGCACTGGAGTGTTCATCCGTCTCATCCCAAACATCGGCGCTGCCAATCTATCAATCAAACCATCATTATGGGACGATCATGCAAATGTTTTTCTCCAAAGAACAGTAAATATTTAAAGGGTTCCTCTGTTAGTAGAAAATCGGTTAATTGGCTACAAAAACCCATGCTATAATAAATCTGTTTTTAAATTGAAGCATACTTTGATTTGTGTATGGCTATCAGGGAAACATATTTGCTGCAAATACAATGAAATAGGAAGGCAGATGTACAGTGTTCAACATTCCAGGGATAGACGTGTCTCATACCCACATAAAATGAACTTGTACGAGAGGATGAAATGTGTCCAAAGAGAGTAAAATGGGATCTACTTCAAACTGATTCTATTAAATGAACAAAAAAAATGAGAAAACCAAATAAATTAAATAAATCCAAGTGCTTCACTCTGAAGCCCCGTTCAAAGAACAGAAGGTGAAACCCTAGCCTAAGAGAAGTTAGTGGCAACATTTACACTGACATTAAAAGAGAGGCTTCACTTAATGCGTGTTGGGAAGCCACATAATGCACGGTGCGTAGCGCGGTGCAAAAACATGTGCTGAGTTTCACACACAGCATTCAGAGAACACACTGATAAATGCAGGGTGAGGAACAGACGGACTGACAGACAGACAGACTTGGTTATAATTTAATCTGGTGTACTCTTACCTGCAGGTGTTACAGTTAAAATGGTCTAAAAATTTATTATACAACTTTAATTCTAAACAGTTACTGGAAGAACAGTTAGAAACTCTTATAGTGAAACAAACGTGCTCCTTTAACAGTCTCCTTATTTTAAAAACAAAAAATTAAAAAAAGGAGGGGGAAAAAAAAGTATGTTTGAAGCACAAAGATGACATCAGAAAAGTTCCTCAATTCACAGATGGCTGCACCTTTCAAAAAAAATTAAAATAGGAACCCTAGATTGATTTAATCACCCATACAAGCGAAAAAACGTAATGAAGATATTTAGTGCCAAATTGGTTTCTTGGGACCTTTTCCATGTAAATAATACAAATCAAACCTTGAAGTTCAGTGCAGATAGGATCTGACAAGTAAGCCAGGCTTTTTGTTTTACTTTGATCAAGCTCCAGAAATATTTTATCCAAGGTAAAGTTGTTTTTAAGTGTTTTCCATTTCAGTTTTTAATTTTGGATATTCACCATATAGGAAACTTGCTTATAATGCTTAAAACATGAGTCTGGCTGAACTGACTCACAGCACCAAACATAAAGATTTCCTTATATTTGCTCCTAAGAGTGAAAACATAAAGAGCTCCCAATGTGACATGGGATCAATTTCAACTCACTCTTTTATTTTTAATGGTACAGTGAGCATGGGCAACCCGAGTTGAATATTTCTAAACATCAAGTCAAGCCAACTTCAATGTTTTTAGCACTGTCCCACTTCTCATAGGTGTGTTGGTGAATAATATTTTTGAAAATAATCAGATAGATAGGCCTTTGTTTTCTAAGCGATTCCCCAAATTCCCCACATGCTGCCATTCCCTCAGGATGCCATCTGGGAGCAACAGTGCCTTCTCTTGGAAGAAAATCTCCACGTTAGGCTTATTCTGATTCTTTAGTATTTTACTTTTAACGATTCTGTTTGTTAAAAACAAAAATTAAAAAAAAAAATTTAAAAATTTTTTACTCCATTCTAAAACGAGGATGAAGATTCTGCAGTCCAGAAAACTATGTATATATAAAAAAGTGATCTTGTTCAAAAATTTCAGCATTGTGTACCTGAAAAAGGATTTAGGCACCTTGCTGTAGGCATCCAGCTTTCAGAAATCCAGCTCCTGCGAATAATGTAAAATCCTCTGGATTCTCTTACTCTCACAAATTGCTATGTTGTATATTTAGAATTAACAGGGGCCCTTTTCTCTTTTCACTCAAATATATGGTGTAAGGTTAATGAAAATAAGATGGAATTTTTATTTTGGGTCTTAAATATAATATTATTAAATGTGCCCACCAGAAATGTAGGATAAAATATTTGTTCTGCTTGAAGATTATGTGATATTTGTATTCTAAGCCTCACCACAGTGGGTTTCTTTAAATAGAAGCTATACTTTACTCCTAAATTGCTTAAGGCAAAGGAAGCAGAGATGATGTTTTTATGAATGTTTAAATGCAAATGGAACTGAGAGTGAATGCTATGCTAGCTAACATCAAAGGCTCACCAAAGTCTCTGCATTAATGAGGCTCTTTGTTTCCTGGATCACAGATTACAACAGGTTTCCAACTCATTGCCAAGGCTTTATCTCCATTTGGGAGGGCTGTAAATCTCAGACGATTTTTTTCACATGCAAAACAAGAGGATCATCTGAAAGAGGGGAAAAAAATCTTAAAGTAGCAAATATTTCATTCAAATTATTATTACTCAAAGTGGCTGCAGCTTATTTTATTTTTGCGATGTTTACAAGAATGGAAATTTGCAATCGGAGTTTCCTATGGGGTAGCCCGCTCATTCATCTGGATGGGAGAGCTGAGCAGGGGAAATAGCCACCGGCACCCTTTCCCTCGCCCACCGCCCTCAGCCCCGCACACCCTGCGCCCCCGAAATCAGAACAATAATTCTATGTCATGCAAAATCAGCAATTAGCAGAAAGACGGATTTTGCTTCATTTAAATATATTCAGTACTTTTTCAAAGTGGCTCCAACGAGTTCTTCTCCTCCCCAAAAAGTAATGAGATTATATCCCTAGTAATAATACCCTCATTAACAAGAAAAATAGGGACCGAGATTTTTAGCTTCCTATTCAAGGGCTGAATGTGACAATATGTAGTATATTGGGTCATAAAAAACAATTTACATGGCGTCATTACAGTCTGTAGAAAAGTCTCCAGGACCCAGGGCTATCTTATGCAATCTTAATTAAGGAAAATAAATATCGGTGTGTTGTTTTAAGCTACCGGAGACATGCACAGGACCTGTCGTATGTGATCAGAAGAGATGGGGAGTTTCCTTTTCCATGGGAACTGCTTAAAAAAAAAAAAAAACAACCCACACTCCGACGCCGACACAGAAGTGTCTAGTGTCTTCGAAATTGGCTGCGAAGATGGTAATTTCGTGTTTCCTGACCCTCGGGGCTGGTGAGGAAAACTAATAATTTTCTGCGATCCGACGTCACGTCTGCGCGTCCGGAGGGGCCGGGGCTGAGCGCGCGGGGTGCGGGGTGCGGGGTGCGGGGTGAGGGGAGCGGGGTGAGGGGAGCGGGGTGCGGGGGCTCCGCTCGGCACCCGGGGCACCCGCAGCCGGGGGGCGCAACCGCCCGGGGCGCACACGGGTGTGCTGCTGTGTGCCCCGGGGTGCGCACACGCGTGTGCTGCTGTGTGCTGCTGTGCGCGCACACGTGTGTGCTGCTGTGAGCCGCTAGGGGCACGCACACACGTGCTGGTGTGTGTCTGCGCGCACACGTGCATGTGCTGGTGCGTTTCGGTGCGCGCACGGACCGTATGTGCTGATGATGTATCTGTGTGCACACACGTGTATGCACTGATGTGTCCTTGTGCACGCATGCATGTGTTGATGTGTGTCTGCATGCACACATACGTGTGCCGGTATGTGTGTCTGCATGCACATATGCACATCCTGATGTGTGTCTGTCTGTGCACACGTAAATGTGTTGATGTATCTGTGTGCACACGCATGCACTGATGTGTGTTGGTGTGCACACATGCATGTGCTGATGTGTGCCTGCATGCACATGTACACATCCTGATGTGTGCCTCTGTGCACATGTACACATGCTGATGTGTCTCAGCATTTGCAAACATATATGTGTTGATGGGCCTTTGTGTGTGCACACACACGTGATGATGTATCTCAGTGTGTGCACACATATATGTGCTGATGTGTGCCTGCAGCTCTGTGTCCAGACTTCAGTCCTCTGCAGGGCTCATGTGTACCAGATGTGTAGCTGTGTGCTGATGTGTGTGCACAACTGTCTGTGTAGCTAGATGTACAACAGACACACGTAGGGATGTGCATGGGGCTTCGCAGATGTAGATGGGTGCTGATGCACATACAGGTGTGTGCACACAGAGCTATATGTGGGCATGTGGGAAGATGCATGCATGCAGCCCTGTGTGTGCAAATGAGCACCTACAGACATGCAAGTGCAGATGTGGGCTTGTGGATGTGTGTGCAGCTGAGTATGTGCACAAATGTGTGCGCACAGGTGTGTGCAGATAGGCGTGCACACAGGTGTGTGTGCACAGCTGAGTGTGCTCACAGCTGCGTGGTGTGCAGCTGAGTGTGCACACAGGTGTGTGCATGCACGCGCAGGTGTGTGCATGCACAGATGTGCATGTACATATCTGGGCACAGGTGTGTGAGCGCATGCAGGTGTGTGCACGCGTGGGCACAGGTGTGGCCACAGCTGCGCAGGCAGAGACGCGTGTGCATACACGTATGTGTGCAGATGTGCGCGCACAGCCGGGGGGCTGCACCGACACACTCCCCCCTCCTGCCCCAGCTGCCCACCCTCGGGCCACCAACCGCCGGGAAGGAGTCCCCCCCCTACAGCGCGGCGGCAGAGGGGGGACGGGGACCGTGGCGTGCTGGCGGTGCTTTTAAGGCCGGCACTTGGCGGCGGAGTGCGTGTGCCCTGTGTGTGTGTGTGCGCGCGCGCGCGTGTGCATGTGCGTGTTCTCTGTGTGCGTGTATGTGCGTGTGTGTGTGTGCGTGTGTGTGTGTGCATGTGCGTGTGCGCCCGCCCCCGGCCCCTCCCCGCAGCTGCCAATCACCCGGCGGCGCTTTGATGTCGGCAGCCCTTGGCCGCCGCGCCGCCGCGCTCGCACACAGGCACCGGGCGCTTCGTGCCTTTGGCTGCCGCCGGCGCCCGCTGCTCCCAGGGAAACTTTCCGGGGCTCGGAGCGGGGCGGGGGGGGCGGCGGCGGCGGCCCGGGGGGGCCCGTGGAGCCCGGCATCCCGCGACTGCCCGCCCGCAGCCTGCCGAGCCCCCCGCGAGCCACCGGGAGGGAGGGAGGGAGGGGAGGGGAGGGGGGGGGACGTTTAAGAAGGAAAAACATTTTTTTTTTTTTTTAAGGAAGGATTTAAAAGGAATTTGGAAAAGGGGAGACAGAATTACGGGAAAAAGTTTAAAAGTTAAAAAGTAAAGGAGCAAAAAAAACTTCGCAAAGAAAAATTTCAAGAGGCAGCAAATTTATTTTTTTCAAGAGGAAAAAAAAATTGAGGGAGAAAAAATATATATATAATTGCGAAGGGCTTGATCCGGGCGGCGGAGAACAATACTCGCCGGGAAAGTTGCTGCGCGGCTCGGGAGGGAGCGGCGGGAGGAAAATGCCGCAGCTGGGCAGCGGCGGCGGGGACGACCTGGGGGCCACGGACGAGATGCTGGCCTTCAAGGACGAGGGCGAGCAGGAGGAGAAGATCCCCGAGAACGCCTTCACGGAGCGCGACCTGGCCGACCTCAAGTCCTCGCTGGTGAACGAGTCGGAGGGAAGCGGCAGCCCGGCCGCCGCCGATGCCGAGGTGAGCCCGGCCGCCCCGGCCGCCCCCCCGCCCCCCCCGCGCCCCCCGCCCCGCCACCCCGCGCTGCCCGTCTCTCTCCCCCCGTGCAGGCCATCCGGCGGGCGCAGGATCCGCAGCGGGTGTATCAGGAGAAGCTCCCGGACCACATGGATGATGGTTAGTCGCTCTGTGTGTGTGTGTGTGTCCCGTCCCCTGCCCCTCATCCCCGGTGCCTGCTGGCCTGCCCCGGCCAAGCGGTGAGTGTCCCCGGGGTGAGTGAACCCCCCTGCCCCCCCCCTTCCCCCCCGCAGGGAGGGATGCCGGCCTGGCTGCCACAGCAGCCCTCCCGGGAAGGCTGCCGATGCCGGCAGCCGAGCTTCCCAGTGCCCCCCTGCCGTGAAGACCCCGCACCGCCCAGCACCCGCTCTGAGGAGCATGGGGCAAAGAGACTCCCGAAACACCCAGCAGCCTCTTCGGGCCCCCCGACAGGCAGAGGAATCACCTGTCGTAGGGCAACTCTTGATGGGGAACTTTTGATTTTAGCAGGTATGAAGCATCAGGACCCAGGGATGTATAAAGGATCTGCGTATTCTGGCTACCCTTTCCTAATGCTCTCAGATCCTTATCTGCCAAATGGATCTATGTCACCTCTGGTGAGTTCACCCCCTCCTTACTGAGAAGTTTCATGGCCTTTCTCACTGCTGAAGTATGTTGCAGTTATCGTGCAGGCACCTACACATGCTTTTTTCCCCTGACAAATTGCAGCCTGGATTCTAAAATGCCCGGGCGCTCTTCTGTCCAAGCCAAGGGAGGAGTGGGAAGGGAGAAAGATGCTCGGCACCAGTGCCTGCTTCGCTCCCAGTTTGCTGGAGGAGTGCCTTTCCAGTCTCCCCATCCTCTAGGTTCGCCTTCACTCCTCCAGCAACCAAATCCTAACGCTTCCTGTAAGAATGCCCCTTCCTTTTTCTGGGTCACGGGCTTTGGAGGGGAGCAGCTTCTGGCGTTTGCGTTCAGGGACGTGTCCTGCAGCTTAACTTCAGTTCGGCGTTAATCTGCTTGTAAAATGGCCTGCCTTCGGTTAGGGCTGTGTTGGGGATGATGGCCCAGAAAGTGGATGTTGTGCTTCTGAAATGGAAATAGAGGTTTTCAGGAAAAGGCTTAATGCTGCTGGATGACTATTCCCATTTTCTTTCTGTAAAGTTTTCCCCTCTCAGGTCAAATCAGCTTTAGTAATTGTGTATATTCTAATGCTTATAAGTTTTACTATCTGAACAATTAAACTAAAGGCTTCTCTACTAAAGCCATCTTTTCCCATTACCATCTCTATCAGAACTTCAGAAAATAATGTGATGACATTGCAGCAGACAGACAGTGCTCATATCGCTCCTGGGGAGCCGGCATTGCTGCATTCATTTCAAATGTTGTTCTGCATTTGCAGTCCGTGAATGAGAACAAGAACATAATTTTGTTTATCTCAGTTTAAACTTTTAGCCTTTAAAGGGATAAGGTTTAAAAGAATATATCATACTGTCCTTAATTTCAGTCATTTGTTCACTGGAGGGGTAGGATGTTAAGCTGGTGTTGTGAAAAATCGATGGATTGTGGGATATCGAACTCAAAGTGTGATGAAATATTGTCCATGGGAATCGGTGTCGTACCCTCCTGCCCGATGCCGCTGGCCTGGGCGGCAGGAGGAGGCAGGTCCCTCCGTGAGCCTGCCCGTACCCCGGCACAGCCCTTCTCGGAGGAGCTGATTTCCCCGGCTGCAGACTCTTGTAACTTTGCTGAAGTCAGTTTGCAGATACTGAGGATCTGTCCCTACATTTTGAAGTCTTCCTTCAGTTTACAGCAAGAAAAGATGCGCTTGCAAGGCAGGGCCAGTGTATGTTGTTGTAACCCAAACACGCATTCCTTCTGTTTCTTCACACCTTGCCTCCCTTTGTCCAGGTACCAGGTATCCCCCTCGCCCTCCTAAAATACTAAGCTATTCTCTTCCTTATAAATTTTAAATCGTATTAAATTTGTCTCTGTTTAAACGCATTTAGGTTGCTCCCTGGTATAGAATCTGTCTAAGTTCAGACTTCCGTTAGCCCAGCAACTATTTGTTGTAGTAGAAGTATTTCTTTTAATCTTAAACCCTTATTAGATGGGCAGCAAAGTGCAATGGTCTATTAATTAGCAATTAAGCTAAAAAGTAGATGGTGGTTTGTGAATCACCTTTCCCCTTGATAATGTAATAAAAACCAAGTGATTACTGTTGGAGCAACAGACAGGAGTAAATAGACTGTGCAGAACTCAAAGGGGAGAAAACTTAAGTAGCAGGGAAGGAACGATCCCAGCCTCTTGACAGCCACAGAGATCATCCGCTGCCTCAACCAGCTTTACTTAGGCCTGTTCAGAACCTGTGGTGGTTTATGTTGTGTGACTTAAAAAGCTGATTTGATGCTTTCAGCTAAAAAAATTCTTGCTGAACAGACTTCAGCAGATAAACGCTGGCCTTTTGGCTTTTCAAGTTGGTACCATAGCTGTTCCAATATATGGTTCTGGGCAATTTTGTCTTGTATTTATATTGACTATGCAAAGGTTATCACAGTCAATTATGTATTGCTCTCATATAGATTTATTGCTATTGTGTATGTTACATAAAGTGCGGGCTATAATCTGGTGGCTGCTTCCAATAACTGAGGTCAGATCTGTGACCGAAGATTGCAGATACTTAACCATCCATAAAAGTGTGTTTAATTAACACTTTAGCACAAGTAGACTTGGAGAGGAGGGTTGTGTGAGTGAATGGGATTGTGTATCACAGTCATGTGTGCACTTGATAGTGGAGATTGTATTTTGGTTAATGAGGCTTCCTGGAAACAGTTGTTTGCAGCTAAGATTAATTTCAGAATCTTAAAAAAAAAAAAAACAACTTAAAAAATTAACCCAGGAGTGCTTTGGCAAGCTCTCAGGGCTTTATATTTACCTGATTGGAAAATAAAATACAGCTGCCTGAGAGCCAAAGGGCAGCCAGCACTTAGGCTGCAGGTTGAACCCCCACCCTGCGATGCTCCGTAAAACCACATTTTTTTTTCTTCTGTGGGCTCCTTCCGAACCCCGGCAGGGTGCTGCGAGCAGTGCTGGAGCCAGCCCGGAGCGCCTGCTTGGGTGGGTGTGTCGTTACCGGTGTGTTGCTTTCCTTTTTCCTTTCTTATTTTCTCAGCAGCATCACTTCTGTTTTGTCTCCCTCAAGGTGGTTGTAGCCCGCTAACTGTTACGCTGCTCACCCCAGCATCCTGCTACGCTCCCCATATCTCCCCACTAAAATTGTCTTTTTTTTTTTTTTTTTTTTAACCAAAGCACACCCACTTGTGTTATTTACATGCTCTAATGTCGCTCCAGAGCAATGCACTGAACATGTCTGGGTACCTGACATCATCAGCAGCGCCAAGCATAGCTGATGTCCCCCACAAACAGCAGGATGTGGCAAGAGCCCCCCCGCAGCAGACAGATCCTGGGCGTTTGGCTGGGTGGCCCACCTCTGCTGCAGGTGGCAAACACCGCTTTAGGCTAATTCAGCGGGAGTGATGCTGGTTTGAGCATGCACAAGTAGCCTGGACTGGCAGGTGAGCTATCAAAGAGAGAAAGGAGGGCTGGGGGTGGCCGGGGCATGTAGGCAGAGGCTCTCCTGGAGCTGGGGACAAGGCTGAGCCCGGGTGTCTCGCGTTTTGGAAGTGTGCCGTGAACCCCCGTCGGCTGGCCAGGCACACTCTGTCAAGTGTGTTAAGAGCATCTCGGCGCAGACTGTACATGCCTCTGAAATCACGAAGTTTTGCACCAGGAGAGCCGTTTCTCACCCGGCTCTCAGGTGTCACATGCGTGGTGGTTCATGACTGTGCTTTGACTCTCCTGGCTTTTCCCAAGGTGGGGTATTTGGGATTTGCTGGTTAAAAATCAGCAAGAAACTTCCACAGAACAGTAACAAGTTGAGGAACTGTTTTTCTAAATGAAATATAAAATCATAAAACTATATCCTTTTTTAAATAGTACAAATGACTTTAAATCAAATTAAGGTACATCCTTAGTAAGAACATCAGCCTTTTAGGTGGTTACAAACATTAGAGGTCAGACATGGTCAAACATGTTAACACTTTGATCAGATTAAAATATTTTTCTTGCTACAGTTGTATAATTGAGTTTAGACCCGAGGGGGTTTTCTGAACATTGTTATGTCTTGTACCATGTGGTAGTTAAATGGTAGAAGGAGCACTTACAAGTTCCTTTACGTTCCTTTTGTAAATAGGTTTATAAAATAGGGGAATGAGCTGTGCTGTGTGTAAGGCACAAGCTCTCCCCACCCCAGTCGATGTGAGAGCCCCAGGGAGAGCTCTCTGCACCTTCGGCACACCTCTGGTGCGTGTAGTGAGCGTGTGAGCTGTCTGAAGGCAGAATTAGAATGTTCTACGTATAAAGCTGAGGTGCTGGACTTTCTGTCTGTGGGAGAAACAGAGGTTCAAGAGCCTCTATTTCTTGGGAAAACAGACACTACCTCATTTTCTTAATTATTGAGTTGTCTAACCAGAGCTCACATAGGAGCAGGAGGGTGGTGGTACGTTCCCAAGCTCCGCACATTTGAGGTCCCTGAATGAGACAGCAGGGCTAGCAAATAATGCTGGTGTTCAGAGCCTGGTCCCTGTGGTTGGCCAGGCTCCTTGGGCTTGGTTCCTGTTCAGAGAGTTCGAAATATCCCCTTGGGCAGGGCAGGATGAAAGTGCTTTTACTGCTGGCCTGGGGCCACAGGTCCCAAATGTCTAATATGAGGTCAAAAAGCATGGAGCTGAAAGTCTCCTGCTGCCTTTCACCGGACAGAAGCTGAAGCAGCAGCAGCTGAGCCCTGGGACACGGCTACTTCTGCTGCAGCCCCCTTCCCCGAAGGCTGCTCCATCCCTTTGCGGGAGGAGGCTGTTGCCCCCGCAGCAGTTGGTGGAAGGAAATCTGCAGCTCAGCTGCTTCTGTTTAGAGGTCTTTCTGTCCTAGCTTGCACTGTCAGGGCAGTAGTTTAGTGTTGCTTTTTCCTCCGTCGAGTTCTGATCCTGTTGAAACCAGTGGGAAAACTCCCTGGAGTTGCCATGTGATGGGATTTGTTGCTGTGCTGCTGCATCTCCCTCCAGATGTTGTGCGTGGAGGGAGGGCAGCTGCAAGTGAGCAGTGGCTCTGTGCGTTCCCAGCAGTGCCTGCTGCTGTGGGAGAGCAGCATCACCAGCAGCATCCCAGCCAGGTTCCCTGGCAGAAGGGCTTGTGCTATGGGACCTCACCAGGACAGTACTCTGTCCCCATAAATTGTTACGTTCCTGGCAGAAAGCGTTAGGAGTGCGGTGGCTGCTGATGGATGTCCTGGCAGGCAGACAGATGAGTAATTTGTTCCCTCCTGACAAGAGCGAATCCACTTCTTCCAGCTCTTCTACCTGGCTTGAAATAGGATAATGGTGAAAATAATTTTTTATATTAAAACATAATGTTGGATAGGTGGATGTACCAAGGCACAGGGCTTCCGAGGTCATTTATTGCATGTCTGATTCAGCCTTGGTTCCCCCCCAAGGAAAATTCTTGTGTTAATTTCTGAGTTCATATCACACCCTCAATTTTGAAGCAGAACTTCCCTTTGAAATAAATTAGAGAGTTCTGCTTAAGAAGCAGTGACATGATACAGCACTGCCTGTGTGTGGTCTAATATAACCTTATTTTTAAAATTGTTTGGAATGAAAAAAAGAGAAAAATGTCACAGGGAAACAAAAGCAAGTTTTATGTAAATCCATGCATGTGAATGAGTGTGCACGTGATTCAGATGGTCCAACGATATCTACTGTCCCACTGGGATTCCTTTGCAGGCTACCCTGGAACTGGCTTCCCAAGCACGGGATGCTTTGTTGATGGGGAGTTGGTACGAGATATGTATGATAAAGGCACTGTTCCTGCAAGCTTCCAACTGTTGCTGTTTGTGAAAAGTTATTAGCTCAACCAGTTGAGAATTTGGAGAGAAAAGCAAAAACCGAACATCAACCCAAGCTCCCAAAGCTCATCCATGTTAATGATTAATATATTTGGAATTTTAACTCTTGAAGAACAAAGTGATTTGGGGGTGAGCAGCACACGACATGTCCAAGATGAAAGAACAGAGCTAGTCTGGTATCCAAGGCTTTAACTGAGAGGAGCAAGGAGTGGTGAGGAGGCAGCGAGGAGCTCTGCAACACGCTCATGTGTCGCCTCACAGCTTGCAGTCCCTCTCCTGCCATAACTATTACATTCCTGCATTCAGGTGGGAACTCTGACAAATCCGTACAGTCAGGTGTGCTGGCGTTTGCTGTTCCAAGGTACCAAGTAACAACACGTGTTCCTGTGACTAAACAGACATTGCCAGCTCCGTAGGGATGACTCTCTTGCCTGCTCTCGTAGACAATCTGTGAAGAGCCAGATCCTAATCACAGGCTGGATCCCTCGCTATCTGTAGCGTGATCTGCAAGTGAATCAGGTTTTCAGGATACGAGTGGTGTGAGCTGCATGCCTAAGATTGCGATCTGGTCCGGTCTGCGTGTGTCTGTGTATACATGATAGGATGGTCATTGGTAGAGCACAATCAAGTGCTGAGAAACATCAACTGTTTTGAGGAAACATCTACAGCTTGCCATTAATTTCACACCTGTAGTTCTTTGTCAGCCCTTTGGCCAGGAGTGGTTAAGCAAGGCCAGATTTAGTCATCATTCTGTATGGGTTGGCCTTTGATCCCCCTCACTAATTTACCATAGAGAAGGTGAAGGAAGGACCTTGTGCATCTGTGAGCATCCTGTATGCTCACGGGGAGGCTGTGCTGGACAGGGCAGATAAGCATGTGCTGCTGTTCAGTTACTAAAATTTCCTGCACCATGTGTGAGCCACAAATTCCTCAAGAAATCCTCAAGGATTGTCTTCTGCCTGTTGCATTGATGTGAAGAGGGACTAGATGCCAGACATCCCCAGCACCGTCCTCTTGGAGAGGGCATTGCCACTGCGGGAGCTTCTCTCCATCCCACCCCACTGATGGGCTGCCTGCAGCCATCACCTAACGCCTCTCTTCTTGTTTGCTGCTCACTTCCTTGGTTTCCCGTGCCTTTGCCACTCCAGCTCACTGCTCGTGGTGCCAGAAGATGGCTTACATCAGCATCTCTCCCAGCCTGATGTATACATGCTCTTACCTCATCATTTACCAATGGTGGGTGGAGGGCACAGAAATAGGAGGGTAGGTACAAGTTGCTTCCTGAACTCTTTGCAGAGCCACTGTGGCAGGGAAAGCTGCTCAGCCTGACCAAATCCCAGGCTGGTGCCAAGCTGGGATGTGTGAGTTCCCCCCCCCCCCAGACTTTTTCATGTGCTATTCTTCCAAATCTCCCTTTAAAAAATAAGCTATAACACGATACTTGCTCATTAGCCTCTGTGTCTGGAGGATGAAACAAAGGTTTGGTAGGAGGACGGGTGACTCAGAGGGTTGGTAACAGGATACAGAGCTGTTCATTTCCTACTTTCCAGTTTTAATCCAGCTGAATCAGTAAAGGCCAAATGCCTGTTCCGTCTGCCAGTTTGTCCAGCAGCCTGTCCGGGAGGGCATGGCTCCCTCCAGCCCCCAGGCAGGGCGAGTGTTTCATGGTGTGAATGATGAGATGTCCTGGGAACCTGCAAAGTCTGTACCAAACCCTCTGTGAATGTCATCTGAGGTCTTCGTTCTCATCGTGGGACTGCCAGTTCAGCACATGCTGCTGGCTCACAAACCCACCTACTTCATTTCTTAAAGGAACAGATTGCAACAATGTACGCCTCTGAGTCTTGATTATGGCAGGATCTTTTTCTTGGTCACCTCCCAATGATCTCGGACAAAGAGCTCTCTCACCTTTACCTCATTA
This sequence comes from Falco rusticolus, assembly GCF_015220075.1. Taxonomy (NCBI): domain Eukaryota; kingdom Metazoa; phylum Chordata; class Aves; order Falconiformes; family Falconidae; genus Falco; species Falco rusticolus. Next base: position 3,261,686 of record NC_051194.1, read on the forward strand.
CAGAGAATTTATCACTGCTCCATCCTGTGATGCTTTCTCTGAATTTTTTTGTCTTTGGGTCTTTATAGTGACCATTCCCAAAGTTATGAAGGACTATTCCACCACCACTGCCTCTGTGAAGTGGTCAATACTGAGGATGAGGAGGGTTAGTAAAGCCTGACAGAATTAGCAGTACCCATCCAGAGCATCCTGCTGGCTGGAGGTGCTGGGCAAGGGGTCACCAAGGTGGCTTTAAACCACTGCTTCTCTCCCATCCGCTGTGTCTGTGCTAAACCCAGCTCAGCTGCAAAAAGAATCTGGTTCATTGTGTTTCATGGGGTCCCAAAATTAGTATTTTGTTAAACAAAACAATAAACTCAACAATGCTGTGGTAAGTTTTTGAAACCAAAGTAAAGCTGGATACTAGAATCTAGAGCACTTTTCCCCTCCGGTTATAACAACTTTACATTTGATTAAATGATAGGCAAAAAAAAAAAAAGTCTCAACAGTATCTCCTTTGTTCCATTGAGAATCTGGAACTATAATATACAAAGTACATGCCTGCCTTGAAGAGCTACACAGTAATCATGGATTGAACAAAAAAAGACTTTTTTTTTTTTTTTTTAACTGATTCAACTTGTATGCTGTATGTTGAATTTGTTTTCTGCTGTGGTTTGCTCTGAGGAATAGCATACACGAGCATAAACAGAGGTTCTCCTCTGATGAGACATACACAAAAGTAAAATGTGAAAGCCCGAGATCATAAGGCACGCTTGACTTGGCACCAGGGGGATGCAATTATAAACACGCTTGTGGAAGAAGTGCTGGGGAAATACTCTTCCCCAGCACACTGCTCAGAAAGGATCAGAAATGTGGAATTTTTATTCTAACTGTGAGGAGATGGCACTGTGGAGGTTGCTTTCATGTTTAGGAAATAAACCATCGTAAGATCTACCACATGAAAATTTGTTGTTCTTAGCACAGAGAGGCTGATGAGTTGGTTCTCGTTATGTGCCGCAGCCCTGGAGTTACTGGCGCGGGAGCGGAGATAGTGAGGAGGAGCTGTCATCTCCGACAAACCTCGCTTTGTCTGACTTTGCCCTAAAAGAAGAAAGGCCGATTCTAACGTGGGAGACAGTGCACAACCCCTGACACCAGCATACCCGAGGTCGAAATTCGGCCTTTGAGCTTTGGCTTCCTGCTATAACTTACGGAGTGTGGCATTGCCAGCTTTGAAATCTGACCGTCCAAAGGGATGTGCGGATTCAGAAATCCAGGTGACGTTTTGCGGGATCACATCGTGCTGTGCTTAGTATTCCTTTGGGACAGCCAGTGCTGTCACATAGGATAAATTAAAATATGCATAGTAAACGTAAATCCAAAACAGAAGCAATAATATAAAATAAGAATTTTTTTTTTTAAAAAAAAAAGACCCAAACCTTTTTGTTTAACTTTCTCTGATACAAAGCAATTTCTCCAGGACTGTACACCATATGAAACACATTATAAATGCTCTTGTAAAATCCACATCATTATACCACATGAAAGGCTGGGTCCTAAAAATAGCCGTTCAGAGAGGATGCAGGCTAGTAGCAATTTCGGTGATCATGAAATAGTTGTGTTGACATCTCTATGCATGCACACCCACAGAAAGCTTTGACTTTTGAATATTCTTAGCAACATTTGTGCTTTATGGAATTTTCCACGTTCTGGTCCCATGAATAGTCCCTTGCACAGTGGTGTTCCTGTCTGATCTTATCCCCATGTTTCTAACCCTGATTTTATTGAGAAAATGGGTAATTATTTTTTTTTAGTTTTATGTGAAACTCTTTCCTTGCTGTCAGTATGACAGCGGTTGACAGTATCAGTTGTAATTTTGCTGTCTTCTATCAACGGGAATATTTTCTTTTTCCTTCAATAGACACACACATCCCTGATATTTTGGAGGGCTAACTGTCAATATGTAAACCTAGAGCATTAGATAACACAAAGAGCTGCCACGTCTACCCAGCCCTTGTATCTGTTGTGGTATTCAAAAGAAAGTACATGAAATCTGCAGTAATTATACAGTAATGTATCCACAACAAAAAATTTTCTTCCTCGTCCCAGCGATCAGAACTTGGCTTTTGTTTTGAAGTACGAAAGGATGCAGCCTCCTGGCTTTGGTGTGTTTGCAGCAAAGCCCTGGCTGGGATAAACTGCCATAGCTCTGGGACAGACAACAGAGTCCTGCCAACTGATATCGCGCGAGATCTTTTTGAAGAGCTCATCAGATTTTATTTTATTGCTGTTGTGTTTCAGTTTTAGCTTGTTATTTGTTTGAAATCATTACTATAGGGATGGTTTTCTAAAAGACGTTTGAATCTTCAGTGCTGATCTCTGCCTGCATTTTTCTAAGTAGAGCTGGTGATGCTGGAGATGTACACCTTCAGACGTGAGGATGGATGTCTGCAGGTTGCGGTTTAAGCCTGTGTGTGGCCCCTCTAAAGCCAGTTGGAAACTGTCTTATTTCCTCAAAATAAGTTTGCTTTGGGAATTGGAGCAAAATCTTTGGAGATAGCGAGTGAAATAATAGGGTGTTGAAGAAAATGACATTGCTTCTTAAATAGCTGGCATGAAAATCATTCAGTCTGAAGTTTCATTCAAATCAGATGTAGCTGTGGTTGTGATGGGGCAGGACACAAACTCTTCAAGCAGTGCAGCTCAGAGTGATTTACTGCCAGACTTACAGTTGCTCTCCGGCTTTAGTTTTAGTGTAAGGGCGGCTCTTGTCCCTTGTCCAGATCTGGCGTCCTTTTGCAATGGAAACAGGCTCTCAAGTGTTCAGATCAATGGGTTGAATTCTTGCAAAGTTGTTGCGACTTTGGAGAATGAAATGCTGTAAAATTACATGAGAGAAGCGTGTTTGCTGTTGCAGATTTAGCTCCCTAAAACAGCTGGACCGGGGAACACGGGAACACCTTGACAATGCGATAATTTTAACTAAACATCATAGAGAAAATGCATTCATTCCTACACGCACTCGGCAGTAATGTAAGGATATATTTCCAACTAAGCGCTAAGAAATTTTGGCTCATGTTAGCATATGTGCTCTGTATAATACAACAGATACTGCTGTTCAGAAAAAGCTAAAAAGTTCTTACTACTTCTGCCTTGAATTTAACATCATGCCTAAGCCCTTTTGTGTTCTCCATAATTAATGTAATGGATAAAACCAGGGTTATATCTGGCAATGTAAGATTTTTACTAATCTGGTGAACTCCGCTTTTCCTGCTAAGAGCAGAATTCAGGTGAAAACACCAAATGTGTGCTGGCTGGGACTTCTGGCAGCACTTGAACACAAGAGCTGTTGTAGAGAAAATTTAAATTCTTCACTCAAGACAACAGAAAATTACTTAGTATGTTAGTGCCAGTTGCTTGGTTACTGGCATTTACTGGAAATAGTATATAACTACATGTGTATATTTAAACTTCGCAAAATACAATGTTTTAGAATTACAATATACCGTTTGTACTGATCTGGTACGTGGATCTGCATATAAATGCATACTGGGGGATGAGGCAGGCTGCAGTGAATCCCTGAAAGATCAGCTCCCATATCCAGAAGCATCAAGCTTCATCCAAATTCTCTTCTAAAACCAGTGCCATGGTAAATGTCAGACTCCCGGGCGGGTATGTTGCTGTTTGCCGTGGGTGGGAGCTGCCTCTCTCCTCCCTGCGCCCCGGGAGTTCGTTTGATACAGAGCCGAGCGATCCTCTTACTGGAGAGCACCAGGTGCCGTGGCAGACGCATGTAAATAGCCAACAAAATAGGCATTAGTAGCGCCAGTTGTTTATGTGTTAACACAGGATGTTCTCAAAATCAGGTAAGAAGTGAGGCATGTTACCAAGTTTTATAGCAGAGGAACCGGATAGTCTTGTAACTGCCGTGGAGGGCTGCAGTGGAGGAAGCGTGGTTTTATCCCAGCTTCTGCTCCCAGTCCCCCAGGAGCTTGTTTTTCTGTGACTCAGTTTCCCCCAGGAGCGTTTTGAAGCTTTATCATTTCATGTATAAGCCACGTTTGGAGAGCACTGCAGGGAAAGCCACACTAATACTGGAAAAAAACCCGAAAAATCCAGCACAGGCTGCTGCGAGAGGGGGTGTTTCAGAAACGATCAGAGAAGGACTAGCCAAAAAAAGTAAGCTGTGCTGCTTATTAGACCATTTACTTCAAGATATTAAACAAATTGCAATTTCATAATCTTTTAGCAAAGTGCAGGTGGCCCTAAAACCACAACTCCTTCAAGGCGATTGGCATCCTTTCTCGCTTTAAAAACAAATCGCCTTTTCAGCCCAAATGGTAATTTCATACAGTGGCATTAGTTGGATGGGAACGATGGTCGGACGGTCCAACACGTTGTCTCAAATAGACATGCTGCACCAAACTGCGCTACTACACTGAGGACAAAATGTCATTTCTTATTTACTGACTTGTAATATGCTGATGAGAACAACCTCCACTGTTGCACAGCATAGTTTTTGGACACATGTACCAAACCCCTGGATGCATAATTCAAATTCCTTGTCATGAAGAATGAGTCTATTTATCTTGGAACCTTTTTCACTTAAACAGTAATCTCTAGGAAATCATTTGTTAACAGTAGTTAGCTGCCAGTTTGTCAGTTAATGGCTTGAGGCGAAGTCAAAAGTGAATGAAATCTTTTCCAGGAGATGCTGCTGTCGCATGTGGTGCAGAAAGGTTTATAACAGAAAGCATTAGAGGAGGCGGTCAGATGAGTTCAGTCCAACTTTTAGAAACACAAGGAAACTCGGCATGACAGGGCAGAGACGACCGTTTTGCTAACTCATCCATTTGTAAAATATTAAAGCCATCAATTGTGCCCGTGTCAACTTCTAAGCCTAAATTCTCCTAACTGGAGGCTCCAGGTGTGTGTGTGGATGCCAAAACCACGTGTGGTCACGGTGGCTGGGGCTCTGCCTTGTGCTCTGTGCATCCCTGCATCCCGGGCATCCCTCCATCGCAGGCACCCCGGGCATCTCTGCATCCTGCGCATCTCTGCATTGCAGGCACCCCAGGCATCTCCCCATCCCAGGTGTGGGGGCAGCCGGGCAGGAGAGCCATGGTGCAGCACCCCCAGCTCACCTGGGGTGCTGGGGGGGGGTGTCTGCTGGAGCGGAGACTCCTCCAGCTCTCAGACATTATTGTTTCTCTATAAAAGTCTAGCAGTGAGTTTCAGTTAGGTAATGAGAGTTATCTGATTTCTCTTTAATCTGAGCAGCATCACTACGGTGCGATAACTTCGAATCACTGTTTATCTTGTGCTCAGTGCTGCAGGGAGAAAAGTGGCAAGAATGGGTGAAAATTCATTGGAAAAAGAGCTGAGAAAAGTCATCCTAGTCTACACCAAATCCCTCCTTCTTGCAGCGGGAGCGGGTGAGAAATAACTGCCCCAAGTAGAAACTCTCCTACGAAGCCACAAAATCCAGCTGAAGTAAATACCACTTCCCTGCAGCATTATCTCCCACTCTGTGCTGTCTACCCACAGAGGATGGTAGGGTGTAGGAACTGGCAGGGGATTAATGGCAGCCTGGTTCATAAAAAACTCTGCTGCCAGAAGGACGTGGGACCCAGACAGAAGTAAAGAGGGGCTGGTTCTCTCTGCAGATGCCCCCAAGTGCTATTTGTCTGAGAGCAGATTTTCCCACAGATCTTTGGCCTTCATATTATTTGAAGAACCCCCTCTGCAGCTGCAATCCTTCCCTCCCCCGAGGGAAAAACAGGGTGGTAACTTTGTGAACTGAATGGTGTGGAGGTTTAGGAGTACTGCCATGGGAGGGGAAGATTTGGCTCATTAGCATGGAACATTATGTTGCCAGGAACAGAGTTTTGGGGCAGAACTAATAACATGGAAGCAGATGCAGTCAGCTTTTATTAAACTGGTTTGTAGATGACTTTAAATAGGCAACATCTTGTATCTGGGGCTTTCCTTGCAAAAGGCAGGATGGCAGACCCCAGCAGCAGAGCCTGGCTTAGATGCTGGCTAAGGAGTACAGAGAAGCCAACCAAATCTCTGGATGAAAGGAAAAATTTCTCCCAAATGTATTAAAAAAAAAAACCAACAAACTAACAAAAGATTTTGTGGTTGTGTTATATTCTTTAAATTCCTACAGTCCACACATCTCACTTTGAGCAAGGAACAGCTGTAGACTGGTAGAGTTTATAGTCTGAAGGACCCAACATTATATCATCTCCTTTTTATCATGGTGTATCATCTCTGCTATGCCATGGACTCCTGAATTTCACTCAGTTACCCCAATAGCTGGACACATCATTAAATGCTTGACAGCACATTACAGGTAGGGATGAATAAATTAATCTCCAGGCCAAGTTTGGGAGCTCCCTTCAACTACCCTTTCCATAGCACTGATTAACTCTGTAACGCTTATCTGCATCGGTGATGGTCAGATGCCATTTCCTGACACATGGCATTCCATGGCCACCGGTAATGATGGGTTGAACTCACTCTGTAATTGTCTTACCCGAGTACACAGGTTGGAATGACCATCAGCCAAATACAAATTTCCCACCTCAGCCAGCTACCAGAATCGAGCAAGGCTGTTGATACCTCTGAGAAGTCACCACAAAGACCATCCATCCATCTGCCAGACCCAGCAGTGACTATTGCTGTGCATCCTTACAATGTCTTTCTGGTCCTTCCACCACCTCTGTGCAGCCTGGACTAACCGTCCGGCTTTCATGCGGGTGTTGGGAATGACCAGCCCTGACGGCGCCGCCGAAGCTGCAAATCTCTGTAGAGGTTCACGCTGGATTTCTTGACTTCTCCGTAGATGTCCATTAGCTGCCACCTCCTTCTTCACCAGCTCCAACCACCGTTTCATAGAGCAAAGAGCACTGTCCAGAAATTCTTTCCCTGCTCCATGCATCCAGGAGGACAGCCTGGCGCATGCACCAGGCCTTCAGGGCTGTGCTCCTCGCAGCCTCATCATCCCAGGCTGGCTGAATAAGGCACAAAGAATCCCATTTGAATGCTGTACTCTGTCCTACCTTTGTTGTGCAATACTTTTTTTCTCAGGCAGTTTCTAATCTGGAGATTTTCTGGGATCTCTACATGGCATGAAGGGAAGTCTCCTCATCACCTCAGGTTCTGTCTTTCAGTACCAAGTGTTTAAGACATAATTCTAGGCGTCCGGGGCCTGCTTTCTTTTTGTGTCTCCTTTGCTGTTGCTTTCATTTACTAACATGTTGAACTTCAAAGTCTATTCTTTCTCCTTCCTAATTTTTATGGAAAAAATGGTCTGAACCCCATTTGCATTTCCTCCCTGAGGATACTGGCAATCCTTAATCCTATATATTAAAGAATCTCAGTTTTCTCAGCAGCCTTTTATACTGGGACTACTATTCCAGTCTGTTTTCTCCTTGAAATTCTCTCCTGTGGTTCAAAATTGCTCTTCATGGTGCCCCTGACCACTGTCACTTTCTGTTATGAGCTATTTGCATGGGTGTTTGATCACTTTTAAGTCCTTTCCCCTTCCCATCCTGTCCTTCGCAGGTAATTTGTCAAGGTTTCGTGCTCCCTTCATGGCGGTAGGTGCCTGTTTGCCCGCGGTGGCTGGTGTGCCGGGCCGTGTGCTGTGCAAGCTGCCGATCTCCAGGGTCCTGCTGCAATAACTATTTTTAGAGCCAAGATACAGCAGGATGAAAGTAAATAGGGTGAATAACTGGATGCTAGTTTATTCAGGGTGATTTTAATTTCACACCGATGGGCTCCATCTTCCAGGTGAGGACATGGCTCCCAGTGACTGCTGTCATTTACCTGCTTGAGAGGCGATTGCTGTCCTTCCCCAGCTGCCATGCCGGGTGGCACTTGGGGAACCCTGCCTGCCTGTCCCTTGTCCCTCTCCCTGCTTCCACCCAGGGACTGCGGTGATTCCCCATTTGTTCCCCAGCTCTCAGGAGCTGTGGGAAGTAGGTAGGATGCTGGCTTGGCTGGCCATGCGGATCCAGGGATTTAGATCACGCAAGCCCAGTGTTCTCTCCTACAAGTCATTCTCAACGATGTACTTGGGTAATTAGCATGTGCATAAACACTTTGTAATCTTGTGATCACGGCTTGCAGATTAGCTCTTTTGCCAGCTTTGCGATTTCTTTGCCAGTTTTAGTTTTAATTGCAAATCCATTACTGCCAGCTCCTTGCATATTGTAGCAATAGGCAAATTAAAACACTTGGACACAGTTGGGCGGGTTTCAGTTAAGAAATTAATTGTTACTGCCAACCAGTGCTTTTTAATGTGAGGGTGGCATTTGAGCTTGTTTTTGAGGGCATAATCTCCAAGACTTTCTTTTTTCCCTTCTCCTCCCCCCCTCCCCAGACTGCGTTGCCCTGTTGAGCAGCTCCACAGATGGCATGAAGCAAATGCTTGCCTCTTTGATCTCCTAGTCAAGAAATTTGGAAGTCATTCTGAATTTATGAGAATCCTGTCTGAAATAAATCTGTCTGTGCGCAGGGCCACACTAAGTCAACCCAGAGCTGCAGGCATGGCTCACCTGAACCTCCTGGGGAAGCGCAGGATTACATCCCACAAGAGCATCGTGTGATGCTGTAGCGATAAAGAGAAACTTCATGCATATTGTTGAACATGAAAAAGTCTAGACAATCTACAATTTACCAGTCGGGGTAATTGGCTAAAGGCTTAATCCACCCTGATAATCCAGTAATGGTATTGTTGGCAGGACATTGATGTGAATATCACTCAGCAGTGCTGGCAGCCGCAGTCTCCTGTGATTGCTGCCATTCCCAGTTCCCTTTCCACAGTCGTTAGGGCTGACAGGAAATTTTCAGAGTTCTGCAAACTTCTTGTATTTGGTATTTTTCAAAAACTGCCCGTGCTCGGTTGATTCAGTTGTAGTTTTACACTCTGTTTGTTGAATAGCTAACATTTTTCACCAGCTCAGAATTTTCACAAAAACATTCATCAAAAACATCTTTTCTTTCCCTGGTGTACTTTTTTTCCCCGATATATTTTTCACATAGCTCTTTCCAGCCTCCCCGATGCTCCTGTTGCACAGCCTCCCATCGCCCTTCAATACAAATACCATCTGGTTTTGCAGTGGACCTGTGCCAACGCTGTAAGCCACCTTGTGTGTCACCTCCAAACCTGGTGGCATTCACGGAGACTTCGGTGGCATCACTCTGCATGAGCCCTCACGTGCCACCAGCGTGGCACAGATGCTGCTGGGGCACTTCTGAGGTCAATGAGCTGAGCAGGGCTTCTGAAACACACTTCCCATTTTGCAGGGATATTTTTAATGCGTGTCCATTTGCCCCGTGGGGACAAAGGAGGGGGAGCTGGGGCTCACAGGGTGAAGCAGCAGCAGGTGCAGGGGAGGACAGAGGGACAAGTGCCCCCTCCAGATGTGAGTCTCCCACCACCGCAGTGTTTCATCCCTGCGTGCTGCCTTCCGTGGCTTGTTGATGTGTTAGAGCATGGCTGGGCTTTGCACACAGGCTGTCTAAATTATTGTCTAATTGTGCATGAAGCCCGTTGATAGAATCACTTTTCCCACTCCTGTTACTTTATTCCCTTCAACTCATTCCCTCCATTTACCGTATTAAAAGGGGTTGTTTTCACCTGGCTTTACAGCTCAAGGGCTCTGCTCTTACAAGCCTGTACAGCACCAAACAGAAATAAATCCTGCCAGGTACTGGACTCTCCAGAACTTTATTTATAATAGCATCATATTTGCTCACTGAGAAGCCACTTGCTTGTTTCTGATTGCTTGCACGTTTAGTCCAGAGACTGAGAGCCAAGTTAGTTTTTCCTTTTTGTGCATCACCACCAAATCATGCCCTGAGTATTGTCTGTACAACTCCCCTGCCTTCGGTGAGGTTGTGGACAGGTAATTGATTGGAGCTCAGCAAACTATTCCTCTCATGACCAAAGCAGAAACACCCTGGGAATTACTTTTCAGCAATGGGATTGACTCTGCACTACCAGCAGAAGTAAAAACCCTATGTATAATAATGTAGATAAACTTATTTTGGTCACTGAAACCAGCTGAGATGGCTGCAAATCCTTCACACCATTTTTAAAGCAGCTTGTAGTGGCTTTTTTGAACATTGTTTGGTGGGTGGTTTTCTTCTGCTGGGAAAACAATGGAAGAAGCACAGTTCCGCTGCAAACAAAACCTGAACATGCTCTAACTCACATGAGAAATATCAAAGAGCGCTTATTCAGTACACATTACCACCCTTCCGTTTTACAGCAAACACCTTGTCACGGCTGAGAGACTTTGGGAAAACTATATATAGTGTATTGGGACGAATGTCACCCTTGTAATTATCCCATAGGTCTGGCTCCACGATGTTGTGGCTAACAAATCCAACTTTAATTGTTCGTGATCTCTATCGGAGCAGACATCGGGTTTGAGTTCAGCCAGTACAGAGTCAGGAGGAATAAACACAAACCTACAGTAAGATCAAAGCAGCAGAGAGGTGCACATGTGCTAATAATAATAGCTTATGAAAGCTCATATTTTCCTTCAACAACATCCTGTCATTTGTGTATTAGCTTTGAAAAGGGTAAAAAAAAAAAAATTTAGTGTAATTTACTTCAGCAAAAAATGAGATAAGACAGATACTTGATTGCACCAGCTCGTGTGTGGTTTGCTGCGAGGGTTGTACATGCACCGCGTCCTCCAGTGCATGTGTGATTTGAGTGTGCAGAGGCTGAGCTGGCTGTGACTGAAGTACCATTGTTATCTGATTTTTATATACAGTCTGTGACAATGTGATGAGAAAGGAGGATGAGGTAAACAGTCTCAAAGTCGGTAACCGCATCCACACCTGGTGCACCTCGATTAAATGTCTGTAAACAGTTTGTATAGAGGGAGGTTACGGCCAGGCTGAGGATGCCTAACGGCTCCTAGCCACCCAGGCAAGCACAGGGAGAGAAACACAGAGTCTGGGGGATGGCGTTTCTGTTAGGGCGGAATCCTCCTGGGGGATTAAAATCAGGATTTCACGGTTCCACGGCTGTAGGTGGCTCCGCAGTCGGCTTTCCGGGCAGTGTGTGGGACGAGCGGAGCATGGCTGGGGTGACCGTACCTGGCAAGGCTCTTCGTGCCAGCTCGGCCATAGCGGCTCAGACAACACTGATTTCCCCTCCACATGATGTGACCTCCTTAGGAAGCACTGGTCAGCCCTCAAAACTGGGCACAGCGCTGACCATTTCCTCTGTCCTCTTACTGCAAATTTTCACTATCAGCTTTTTAATCTAGTGCAGTGGCTTGAACCTCCGGCGTGGTTTTGATTTGCCCGGCACTGGGACGCCCGGCCGGCTGCCGGGATCAGGACCCGAGAAACCGCAGGAGGGGAGACGTGATGGGTGATGCTGGCCACTGGGAAGGAGACGGCGTGTGTTTTGAACTTGTCTTTCACGTTGCATGCTGTGGTTGTTGACGTTCAGTTTATGCCTGTAGTTCTCTCTGCAAGCAGGAAAGGGGTTGGGGTTTTGGTGAAGGGGAGGAAGGCTGACAATAAAAGATGACGAAGTGGCCTACTAAATACCGAAGATGGGCTGGCTGAGGAAGGAGAAGGTTGTTTAGGAAGAAAACCGCAGGCAAGAGGACAAACAGGAGCAGGTACAGGCACGGCTGCAGACTTTCTGCTCTCTGCGCAGGCGCTGCGTCTTTAGGTACGGCTGGCTCCCTGGCAAGGTGTGACGATGGCCATAGGGCGATAGTAACAGCGAGCAATCGCTGCGCTGGGAAGGCGTTTTTCAGGGTTGCGAGGCTGAGCTAGAGTCTATCCAAAGTCTGCGGCGGCTGAATCGCAGCATACAGGGACTCGTTAAGAAAGTGGAGCAAATAATAATGATCCATCTGTTTAATGCAGCTGAAAGGCGTACTTCAAAGATAGTGTTATCCTAAAAAAGCCCAAGTATAGAGGGGAATAGGCTTGATCACGGCTTCCAAGTTTTGATGGTGGCGTTGTAAGTAGGTCAGCAAACGGTAATATTTAAATTAACTCCTCTTTCTGGCAACTAGATGGGAATGTAGGTCTGGAAATGGGTAGATGTAGATTCTCTTCCCAGCTCTGCCACTCTTGACAAGTCACTTCATCTCCTCGTGCCTCAGGGAAGAATACAGCTTTGGGCTCTGCCCAGTAATCATCAGCCAAATGCTTCCCCACCTATCTAAAGGGTTTTAGAATATGTGATTGAAAAGTGCAAAGTGTTATTAACATTGAATTAATGTCTGCCATTACAATATGTAATAGAGTATTTCTGCACACACCCCATTTCCTCCTGCTCGACTGTTTTGTCAGACGAGTCCAAGTGTTTACCAGCTTTATAGCTGGCCTAAAAAAAGCCAGCAAGCTGTAGCTGCTGGTAGCTAGTGGAGCTGCTGGGCTTGTTTGCTGGAAGGGTATTTCGGTGGCAGGAGCTGGCAGCAGAGCAGAGCCGCCGGCACGCAGCCGTGGCCCCGGTTTTCAGCAGCAGGGTTGGGGTGGCCGGGCTGCCCCATCGCCAGCTGCCCCGGAGCTGCCGAGCCCACCCCGTGTGAAGCCTGCACGTCCATAGCACCCTACCGGAAGGCAAGGTGCCTTGGCCGCAGGGTGCACGGTGGGGTGCAGATGTGCCACGCTTCCTGCGGGGGTGGAGAGGACCAGGCTGGTCTGAAAGCAGGGGGGATGCGCTGCCGGAGCACCTCCCTTCGCCTCTTCTCTGGGAGCTGAGAGTTGCAGCCCTCCCACCACCTTGCACATCATCAGCCAACGGCAGCATCCGCGCTCACCCATGGCAGTGCAACAACACCTTGCGCAAATGGCTTTAATTTCTACCTCTAAATATATTGATTTTCTCTATGCAAATAGCCGCTGCATGTTTGTTGACCCACAGCTGTATTTAAGGATACAAACCCAGACCTTTCAAGGCAGCATTCCTCTTTTTTTGGCGTCTGCTCATCCCATCAGACAGAAGTTCCCTGCCTGCCTGTTGCTCTCGCCCACCGGCACTTAGTTCACACACTGGCGCTCAGCAGCCCTACCTCCCTTCTCATTATCGCACCCTGCGCAGACATTTCACTTCTTTTCTAAAATACCTTAGCGCATGGTGTGGGTTACTGTCTAGACTGCATCACTCAAACCAAATGTATGCACCAATATAATATATTATTAGGGCTCACTAAAAGTAAAGAACAAACTACATTTCTTTGTTCACTCCTTAATTGTTTGTTCATTAGCTCGCTTGCTGATTCATAAAATATGAAAACCTCCAATAGGGTATCTAGTCACTAGTGCAAATTAGCTAGTTTCTAATGTACATAAATAAATTAGAGCCCTGCATTTACAATGTGCCTTTACTACAAGTGCTGCGCAGAAGTGCTTTATCTCATCAGGAAAGAATTGGATCTGCTGCTGTGCACACAAAGCGACAAGTAAAGGCAGAGGCTGGGAGTGCTGTGTCCCACACTTGCAAAACACGCTAGTGGCAAAAATTATCTCTGTGCTGGTGGGTAATCTGTTTTCTTTAGCTTCGAAGGTGGAATGTGACATCCTTGGATGCCTCCCTACCTTTGCAGCTAGGGCTGGATGTTCAGCTGGTGTGAGCTGACATGGGCACGGTCTGTGTACTGTCAGCAGCTGGGAAAGCCCTGAAGCTTTCATTATCCCGGGATTCCGTGTTTTTCCCCTGGTTTCTGTGATCCACTTTTGCTCTTTTTCTCCAGCAGCAGCTCTTCCTACTTTTTGGCTATTATTGTCACTTATGAATTCTTCCCCAAAAGAGCTGTGTCCTCAGACTCTCAAGAAACTTACTGCCAGATAGGATGTGCCCTTGTGTAAGACTCCCAGGGGATCCAAGATCATATTTTTATGGTGTTTTTTTCTAGCCTACAGATTTATATGGTGGGGAATGTAATTCTCTAATACAATTCAGAGATATAATTCCTCACTCCTTTCCATACCACAGTTAACATGCTCATCACAAAGGGTACCATTCTCTAAAAATAGTGTAGGTTTTTAGATAAAATTCTAAAGACGGCTGTTTAATGTCTGCGTATTTTATTGGTTTAATCCCTTTTCAGTTCTGTAATTCTCTTAAATAATGAATACAGGCTATCTGAGATAAGCTTGTGGTACAAGTTGTGGCTCACACTGCACAACCTGTCTACAGGAGAGGTCTGAACTGGTGCAGCTTCACCATCGGTGCGTAAGGGTCCCACGGAGAGAGTACCAGAGCCCAAGCAGCACAAGCTTATTAGTTATAATAACAACAATTAGTTATTAAAACCTCAGGTCCTGTCCGATTTGCATTGACACTGAAGATTTATGGCCATAAATGCCTTGTGTTGCTAACTGGGTGGTTACTGCCTCTTCTGTGGACAGCGTGCCCAAAGTCTTCTCCGTGTGTAAGGCTCGGACCTGCAGATGCTCATGTAGGTAAATGATTTCACATATATGGATGGTCTCGTCGAAACCAGCCTAACAATTTGTGCATAAAATTACTTGTATATATTTGCAAGTGTCAGATTTATACATGCAAGATCAAGGATTTAATTTGTAAATAGTTTTGGTTTGATACGTAAAAGCTTTGTTGACTGGGTACTCAGAGGTCTCTGCTGCATCAGTCCTGTTGAATCTCAAGAGCAACCACTCATACGCCTTTCTTGAGCACACCTAGGTATTCACAAAATTTTAAAATTTATGATCAGCTGGAGGATATCCCAGCAGGTCAGCTCCCTGTAGGATGCAACATTTCCAGTGATGTGTTGCCAGCGATCTAGACTCAAAAAATGTGTATTTTTAACAGAGTGAAGTATAAGTTTTTTTCTCAGCCTCTTTCAATACAGTTGATTAAACAGAGGTGAGGGTGATTTGGGGTTCGTATCTTTGGTTATTTTACCTCGGCACCATTGCCATTACTTTAACCAGCTTTACCTCAAAGCCTGTCAAACTTCCTTTTCTTTGCTAGATTAGCTCCTGAATTCTCCACTTGCTCACATGCCCAACACCTCCACCTCTGACAGATGTAGAGAAAACCTACTCCGAGTGCCGTTGTCGTTTTCTTTATCATTATGTGTCCGAAACGTTCCCAGGTGATAACCCTGGTGCACCTTATCACTGCAAAGGGCCAAGGCTCTTCCAGACCTTGCAAACTGGCACTTGTGAGGGGACTTCATCCACAGACAGAGTAGTGAAAGCAAAATCCCAGTCCCAAAGACAGTTTAGGACCTCCGTGGTATCAAAAGGGATCATTTTTCTTGCATGTTTTGCATTTGAAAATCCTAAGGCATGATTCATGTGGTCTGGGAGCTGGCAGGGCTTACGGTGCATTCTCCAGATTCACCAGGGGCCTGCAATCTGCTGCGCTCGTAAGTGTAGGGCAGTGAGACCATCAGCCTAAATGAAATCTTGCTTTGGAAAGTCAGGGGCACCTTTCCCCCTGCCCAGTTTGACTGTCCACATTTCAAATGAGTTTTTTCTTGCTTGATCGATCACAGATTTCTGTCATTTTGTCAGTATTGTGCTTCAACAATAAAAGAGAATTAGTTCTAGTTAATTACCCCACAAATCTATAATCTCTAGTTTATGAAGGAAAAATACAGAAATGGTAAAATCTCATGTCATACGGTTGGAGCCAACCAGTACACGATGCTGCAAAGGCCTGCAAAATGACTCCAAACAGTGTCACACAGAAATTCTCTTTCATCTTCATCTCATTCTGCTTGAATTTCTTCATTTAATTGACTAAATCACTGGCTGCACTGGGCTTCTTACATTTTTGGTTTGCAGTGTTTGTAATGCTATCCAGGTCTCTTTGCAGATTAGGTGAAAGAAAATGAATTATGCTTATTTCTGTGCTTTAGGATTTTTTTCATGTGTACTGCTCTATGCAAAACAAGGAGTATGATTCTTTAATGTTTTCTTTAGATCCTAACTCTAATCCAGCCTCCCCAGCTCCACCTATGTGACTGTGAGCATCGCCTTTGCCGCTGTACAGTTTTTCTGCATTGTTGAAGGCAAAGGTTCTTGCTAAAGAGGTAGAAAGCCCTGAATCAACATCTCTCTTCCTTTAGGTTGCAAACATCATTACTTTTTCTGGCCATTCAGTTCTCTGCCTCCCTCTTTGTGTTAGGAGTAATTGTGGTGCTGAGATTTTCTGAGTTTTTCAGACCATCTGATTTCAAAGGCTCCTTGAAGAAGACAGCTTCCATTGCCTGCTGGTCCCGTCTGGATTCAGGGCAGCAACTGCAAAGCAAAATATTTTACTGCAGATACCAAGAGTTTTAAAGTCCTCAAGCAAGCTTGCATTTAAAAGGAAGAGTTGCTAAATTCAACGTACATAATTGACATATAATTTGAAATAATAGCTTTACAGGAGTGTCTGCGTAGAATTTGACCTATATATTCCTCAGAATGGTGACCGTGTGGAGGAAGGAGAGAGCTTGACCCAGCTTGACATTCAGATCCCAGAGAAAGGTTGCATGACTAACATTAAAAACCAGCCATTTAATTTCAGTCTTGGAATTGCATCATGAAATCACAAGCTGACAACCATGGCACCCAATGCGGGCATTTTTTGGAACCATTTACTGATGCTCACCCACCTGAATTAAAAAAAGAGTTAACTGCGTTCTTTTGGACAGCAACTGTAAATTTATTTCCTTTTAACCACCTCACTTTGTTAAGAGCACCTCTTCTGCAGTTGAAGAGGATTTCAGATGTACCTTTGACTCACACTGCTTCTGGGTGGTGGTGATCCTGCTTTTTTGAAATACCTCTACATAAAATTATCCAAATCCCACAAATCACTTCATATTATTTCATTGATGTTCCACTGGCAGAGAGGCCTCGGAAGTTTTAGAGACTCGAAAGGAGGCAGGTGCCTTTTTTGTCCTCCAACCTTCCCAGAAAATCTGGTGATGCTGTGGGATTTCCCCAGTCCTTGGAGTAATTCCCCCCTTGGGGGAAGGTATAGGCCAGGGTCACAGTGGGGGTATTTATTCGCTTCTTCCTGGGGCAGAGGACTGAGTCTCCAGTGCATCTTTCTCCTGCATCTCTGTACCACCTAGTGATGAGCCCTTGCTCTCCAGGTGCCTCCCCAGGTCACTCTGTCCTCTCCATTTTCCCATTCCTGGTGTGATGACACCAGGTAGAGCACACGTGAAGGGAGGAGGTGCAGCAGCACAGTGGTGCTTATGAAACAGGGAATGTTATGAAACAGGAATCCAGTGACACCAGCGTCCCAAGTACCAAACTCCCAGAGGAACGCATGAAGTTGGTGCCCAAGGACAGCAGCATCCTCGGGTACTGCACTGGGGTTCTGCCGTTTCCACAGCACTGCCTGTTGCCCTGCTTTGTAGTTTAGCATATTCTTGATCAGCTTTATGGAAAGGACTGTTTTCTATCAACTGTTTCAGCCTCTGTGTTTCATGCATGTGGAATGTCCCAACTTCCATACACAGCAGAAATGGCTGTTGGGTTCATCGTTTTGGCTGTAAGGACTTAGTGTGCTATTTAGGGTGATTCACTGGGCTGCATCACTCTGCCCGTCGGTGCGTTTGGTTAAGACGTAACACGTTCTCCTTGGATCAGGAGAGAGCAGAAAAGGAGCAAAATGTTGTTACTCTGATGTATTTTTTAAAACTCTGCTTCTTAAATGATGAGCAGGGCTTGCTGAGAGCTGCTGGGTATTGGTCTCTACTCTCCTGCTCCCACAAACAACAGGTTCACAGAGATTTGGATTTTCCCCTGCAAAGAGGATGGGTAAAATCAGCTAGAAAGGAGAGGGAGTCAGCTCTGCTATCAGATGGAGAGAGCACGGGTGGTGTTTTCCACAAGTGCTGGGGCCACCACCAGTTGTGGAGATCCAGGTTACTGCTGGGTCACCCAAAATCATACCTGGAGAGAGGGAGGGGAGAAACTTGAGCTGCTGTAATCACAGGTAGGAGTGGAAATGCCTGGAAACCATCCACCATTGAGCAGTGGGCCACTCCTTGGAAACAGCAGGAGTAACTCCTGTGCCATCCCAGCAAATGTGTGCTAATGTGGTCTTGCACAGTACTTTCCTTTTCAGTCTAGCTAATAGTCTCAGCAACATGTTTAGATAGATATTTATATAAAAAACCCTCTTATGTTTCATTTCCAAGCCACCACGCATGGATTTACTCGTGAGTAATGGATGAGTCGGCAGGGTATAATGCTCATTACTCACAGGGAGCGCACAGGGAGGTACTTGGAGCCGTGGCGAGGGCCGGGTGTATCCCAAATTTATCCTGTCCCCAAACGCTGGGCATCGCTGCCTGGAGCTGCCGCACTGCTGATGCTGCAGAAGCTGGGAACAAGGAATTCAGCTCATTTTTTCTCCATTTTTTAGTTCAATTCTGTCAAGGTAAACTAAGCCTCTACCATGCCATAGAGTGCAAGGCCATGATAAAGTCTTAATTTCTGCATCTTCTGCCTTCCGCTGCTCTTTGTGGAGGAGTGGTAACAAGTGTCGTTGGATAGCCACAAACTCTCTTTTAAATGAGGATTATTACCTACAAAGAATGTAGGCAAGCCAGATTCAGTGGTGCAACTTTCTGCAGACTAGCAGCCAGTGCTAATGAGAGTATCTGGTCATTCACAAAGATTAATCTTCTTTTCCCTCAGCCGAATGTTTCTGTTTAAAGCACCTGCTAAAAAGGGAGCAATATAATGAAGTGTCTGGGTGGTAAAAAGTGTTTTTAGAGCCCTGGTTTTGCTTCCCATTCTTCAGCCAATGTATAGAGCAAAGAAAAGGCTCCCATAGCATGCGAAGCCAGGAGCAGAGATGGGGGAATTAGGATCTGGGCCCTAAAGCCTGAAATACCCAGCCTGCAAAATCTCATGCTGTGAGTTGGGTGGAAAACGAGAGCAATAATTGAAGCAGAGAGACTGAATTTAGGAACAGAGCAGAACAAATTAATGTGTGGTCCTGGAGGGTGATTATTCCTGCTCTTGTGCCTGAGAATGCCTGGGCTCATCCTGTATCACAGGGATGCACAGGGGAGGGACGTGAAGGATTAGCTTCTCCTTCTGTTCAGAATACAGTCTAGACCAACCCTAGCCAGACCAGAAAGACAACATGGCATGGAAATCAAAACACAGGCTCCTATTTCGCTAATGGTACACAGGATACAGTGGGGCCAGTGTGAGGTTTCTTGCTTGTGGTCGAGAATTTAACTTTCTTTTTTCTGAACACGCTCTAACGTAAGACACTTGAGGGGTGAGGGTTTCAAATCAAACAGGATTCTGTGCATGCAGAAGTTGCTTGTTTGCAAATACAGTGATGTGAGTTTAAACCTCTTGTGGTTTACCGTGGAAAATACAGACTTGGTGTTTTTCACCTGAACCCTGCTACACACAGATTGTAGGCAGAGGAGACTGTAGCTCGAGCAGTGAAGAAATTCAGACGTGAAAGTAAAATTAACTTCCTTGGTGTGCATACAGACAACTACAGATACACACACGCACACGCACGCCGCTGTAGGGTGGTTTCCTCGTACCGATTTTGTGCTCTGTAGGGAGCAGCAGCCTGTGGCCACTGGGAGCGACGGGCGAGCAGAGCTCCAGCCCCCCGGCCGCGTGGGGAGGGTCTGCGTGGCAGGAGCTCACGGCAGCGCTGGGAGGGAGTCAGCACTCACCGAGGTTGCCTTAGCCGTATTCTGTACCAACCTGAACGGGCGTTTAGCCTCTCTGGATCTTTGTAGGCAAGTTCAAGTCTTTCTGAGTCTTGAGTTTATAAGTGCTTTCCCAGCAATAAGGCATAAAATCTTCCTTGCTTTTGCACACATGAAACCTATATGCTTCAGCATCCCATGTGGGTGGCTAGCTTCCCAGCTTGCAGGTGGCAGGGAAAGGCAGGGTATGGCCCTTCCGCAGGAGCTGAGAGAGCTGGGAAGAGTTCCTTGTGCACAGCACTCATCTAGGCTGCCTCTGCTCTGCTTCCAAACGTGCTGAGGATCAAGATCCAGGGAGTAAAGCCTGAAAATAAAAGGAAGGTCAGGAGCCCTTTTTTTGTGTCTTGTGCCTTAGCAGCACAGTTACAGCTGCTGCCTGTTTTCCAGTGACTTGTGCCTGTGAAAGGAAGGGCACGATGTGAGTCTCAGGGGTGGTATTATTTGTTTGTTACTCAAAAAGTCAAAGGGAAAAGGATGATTGACCCGATCTACAATGCGTGATCTGACATGGAAAGTTTCCACTTTGGAACTGGGAAAAAAGAGATCTCCCGGTATAGGCTCTATGCAAAGGATTCTTGGTTGTATTTATCATTATGTGTTAATGGGGTGGGTGAGAAAATTACCTTCCACATTCATAATTGCTTTTACTTTTGATCCCTCCTGCAGTACGGAAGGTTTACAGTCTGTAACACAACATGTGTGGGTTTCACAGGTCAGTCGACCTACCCTGGAGGAAACAGATTTCAGGTGTAGTTTCTCATTCTCGTTTGCTCCTTGTATTCTTCAGCGGTGCAAAGACCCAGAATGAGCTGAGGAGAACATGAGGCACAATTTGGGAGAACCAAGACATGATCCTTTTTTGCATGGCAAGAATTTTGTTAGGATTTGGCTTGAACATACAACTTGGGGAAAAAACCTAAAATCTGGTTTTCAGTTAGAATGAGGCTTGAGTGTGGCAGGGGAGTTGGTACTAGATGATCTGTAAGGTCCCTTCCAACCCAAATCATTCAGTGATTCTGTGTGTTAGGGTTAAGGTTTGGGCTAGTGGAGACCTATGAACTAAATGAGCACAAGTGACAGCTGGAAGTGAGCCTGGTGACCAGGACAGAGCACTGACCTGCGTGGTGGATAGGGCTGCTTGGAGACACTGGATAGGAGGGGAAAATGTTAGGATTAAGATTTGGCTGAGAAAATACGTGAGACAGCGTAGCTGCTTCTGAATTCCCATGATACACTGTTTAATCGGCACATTCCCTCTGAACTTTACCTACTTACCTTGAGCCTTGGTCAGCAGTGCCTTGGTGGCCGTGGTTGGACATGTGGCCCAGGGGCACCCAGCAGTTCTCAGATTGCTTTAGCAACCTCTGTAGTGCCATCTCAGTGGTTCTTCCTGGTTCAAGCCCTAACCCTACACTCAATAGTGGCCCAGGCCTAGGAATGTCTCCCACTTCCCAAACTAAATGTAATGGCTCCAGATGTGGCAGCATGTTCAGAGTCCACCATATAATCTACTGGACTCAAACCCTGACCTCAACCTCAGCTCTTTCACTGCTCCAGTGACTCCTGGTGACCCCAGATTTCAAAGGAGTCACAGATTCACTCAACATGAGCTCTCAGTATTGGTGCTGCTGCCTCCCCCAAATCCCTTCATAACCTAGCACATCGGCTTATTCTGATAAAACTGTAATTCTGGACCTTCCCAAACTCATGCAGCCATCACCAGTCCCAGAAGAAAAAGGCTGCAAAGAAAGAGCTCTGTGTCCTCTTTGTTGATTTGTCTCCACAGAACGTTCTCATGACCTGACTTCATCTGTTCATCCTGGCCTGGGTTATAATCCTAACACCTCCTCCAACCTCAATTCCACCTCTTTCCCTTTGTCAGATACTAACCCTAGCCAAAACTCTCATGCAAGCCGTAAAGATGCAAGCTATGTTCAGCCTGCCTCAAAGCGGGGTCCAGGTGGAGCTGCTAGAATGCTTTTTTAAGTAGGAAATGCACTAAGAACTAGAGCCCCATGAGTTGGGACTAGGGTTGGGTCTGGGGTTAATATAATTTTCCAAATTAAGTTTAGGGTTTAGTTTAGGCTCATGTTTCACAGGAGCCATGAGCTAGGAACAAATGGGAGAGTGCTGCAGTGCGGCGTGCCTCCGGTCACCGGTGCTGCTTCCCTGTGCGAGTGGGTCAGGGAGTTCCTGTCCCAGATTTCGCTGCCTGCTGTCACGTGGACAAAGTAAAAATTGGTACCGTAGGTGCACAGCCTGACAAAAGTCTTCCTCGGAAAAAACAGGTTCCAAGGAAGAGTATCTGATGTCGTCACTGTGAGATGACTGGGCTAGAGCTGTTTCCTTAATTAACCTCTTGTAAATAAGGTGCTTTGATGGACTGCAGCTCAGCAGCAGTGCAGGGATCTATTTCTGAGGAAATTCTACTGAATTCCAGAAGAGGTAAAGATGCTTTGACTGAAAAGGTACTGTATCCAATAATAGCTCTAAAGTTTGCAAATAAGTCTTTGATCTCTTCTGTTTCATAACTCAATGCTGGTTTTGAAAGACAGCTGAACCTTCAACCCCCACAGAAAAATTCAGCTTTTTTTTTCTTGTCCTGCTTACAACAAATGCAGGCAGGTGGCAGGTGCTGGTGATGCGATGAGTGCGAGGGAATGACCTTCCCTGCCTTGTAGCTCCGTGACAAATGCTCAAGAAATAGGAATGGAATGGAACGGAATAGAATAGAATAGAAATTTCAGCTCGAAGGAGTATGACAGCTACTCCTGTTTTACTTATAAAAAAAGTGAGTTTGGGATTTACATAATCAACAGTTCAAAAACTATCAAAAGAAGAGAAGCTCCAGGCTGTTTGCATGCTTGCTGGCAACGAAATGCAAAAGAACTTGAATTCCATCCCAGACTGCATGCCCCCATGTTGCGGGACCTCCTCCCTCCATCAAAGCTGTGTGAGGATACACCACTCCATGTCCAAACCTGCGTGGAGTGGCGATGGCCTGGCGGTGCGGGGGGACCAGCCATCTGCACACCTCTCCGGGGAGGTGCACACATCTGTGAGGGCATCCTTTCTGATTTGATGCATCACGTACGAAAGGAGGAGGCTCGTATTCAAACCCGTCCCCACTGTGCCCGTGGCCACGGGAGAATAAAGCCGCGTACCCAGGAGTTAGTTCAGAGAAGCAGTCACAGGTTTTTCCATTGATTTCCATTCAGACTTCCAAAGGTACTTTTTCTTTTCTCTCTGTTTTATAAAGTGCTGCTTACACCTACTTTCAGCTATAAATAAGAAATAATCATGTGCATTTAACACTTATTAAAATTCTTTTTAAATTTATATGCAAACGAGGAGCAGCCACAGGCTCCTGGCAGGTTGCCTATAAAGCCCTTTGTTCTGCAGAGATTGTACACCACTGATGAGGCAGATAAATTTGTCTTCAGTGCCATAGTCTTGTCTTTGCTCTGAATCTTTCTTATAACTACTGGAAGGTGTAGGCTGAGAAATGCTGGTTTGATTAGCTGGGCTTGTGGTTGGTCCCTTTTCATGCCAAAATCATTTAAGTGTTCCAGACATGGCATACACCCATGGAATCTACAAATATATCTCTCCCCAGTGCGTCATAATTCCTGGGGTAGTAAGTGATGAATCATCAGGATCTAATGTGAAGATAAGCTAATTAGCATTAATCAGAGCTCCTGCCCGAGGTGGGAAAATGCTAGGTGAGCAGTCTGTTGGCTGCCATCTAAGTTATTTAATTATTTTATTTTCATTTCTTTCGATTTTACAAATCGAGCTCTTCAAAGCTCCCAAGCTCATAGACTGGCAGTCTTCAGTGCTATGCAAAATACCCTTTTGTGTCACTCAGTCTCCATCCTGCCCTGATCTCACCCATCGTCTCGCTTCTGGCATTGCCTGGGAGCCCACAGACTGTGGCTGGGTCACGTTGTGGCGTGGGATGGCTGCTGGACTTAGAAGTTTCTCCCTGCAAGACATCTGCCTGCATCCCCTTCACATTAAAATCGTTAAGTGACTGTCTCTAGAGTTTAAATTACTCTTAACTTATTGCAGTATCGTGGAAGAGAGAGGTCCCATCACATGTGCTAAGTAGTGATGAGAAGTATTTCCCTTATGTAGAGTAGTTGTGGTATCAGGCTGTTTCCTTCTTTCTACTCCGGGGACTAACTTTTTGTAGAAATTTTAAAAATTATATTACAGTTTTTTTCTTCTAGTAACGTACCTTCTAGCAGAAAATCCCAAGTAGCAGGGATGACTGTAAATACTTCCTTACGTGTCCTGCTGGGTGCCAGCTGCCTTACCCTGGTTGGGGCAGGGCTGTTGCAATCAGCGTTCAAGTCTGTGGTGCAGAAGCATGAGGAATTCAGTCTCAGCAAAAAGACACCATCAACCACCACCCACCACGACTGCTGCCCTGTTTGAAGCACTGTTTATGACAAATTCCCTTACGTACTGGCATCTGCAGCATGCCTCTAGATTTTGAAACGTGTTGGCATTGGTGGTGTGCCGCCTCCTCTGCGTTCCTGGCGCACCTTCGGTCTGGTAGCAGGTATCCTGATGCAAAGGGAACCAGGATTCAGACTCAAGACATTAGTGTAAAGGTAATTAGCTTCCAGTGAGACCTAAACCTTACGAGGAAAATTTTTTAAAGATACTTGGGCACCCAACGCACGGTGTGGCACAGCAGGGAAGCTGTGGCTGCCCTGCTGCCCCGTAGCCCCGGCGGCACACGTGCCACCCAGGTCAGCCTCGCCTCATTGGGAAGAGCTGGGGGGCTCCTGGGGGGCTCCGGTGCTTTGGGAAATGATACCCAGCGCAGCAGCGGGCTTGCTGCAGCCTCACTGGGACACTGGGGATGCGCGTTAGCAGACCCCCCAGAGCAAGAAAAAGGAAAATGTTTGCTAGTCTGCAGGCTCGGGAGTCCTGCAAAACTCAAGTCCTTGTGGTCCTTTGCCGCCGTGTCCAATGCGTGTCTTTACCACCCAAAGACAGAACTGAGGTTATCTTTCCTTGAAACTGCTGGAGATCTGCCACTGGAAATGCCTGCCTTTGCTCTGGATTTTGCCGTGATCCCATAACTTATAATTACGACTCTTCCATGCCGGTGAAGCCCGCCCTTTCCTTTTTTAGCCGTGGCACAGGCTTTTTAGAGAAACTACCAAGAAGTTTCAGAGCAGCGCTGTGCTCTGGGGACTGCTGGGGTTGGTCAGTGAGTTTTTTACCTCTTGAGCTTGTTCAGATGTAGCATAATTATTCCTTTTCATTAAATCATGGAACCACAGAACGGTTTGGGTTGGAAGGGACCTTAAAGACCACCTGGTTCCAACCCCCTGCCACGGGCAGGGACACCGGCCACCAGCCCAGGTTGCCCCAAGCCCCGTCCAGCCTGGCCTTGAAAAACTGTTCCATAGCTCTGCACTGAGCTGGGGGAAAAAACCCCAACCAAACAACAAAACCGAAAGTGGCAGGAGCACATAGCTGCTTCTTTTACTATGGTGAATAAAAATCCCAGCTGGGAAGGTTTGTAACCACCAGCAGATGTCATTGCAGCCAGCGCAGCTTGGGACATGTTGGGTGAGAGCAGAAGCACGCTAGGTATTCGGATAATACCCGATGGAGAATGAAAATAAAAAATTAAATCATGTAATCTCTGATTGCCAGGTAGCTCATGCTTAGATCACTGGTAGCTAGTTTATAGTAGATAGAGTAGATATGAGGGATTAAATTCCACACTACAATTTGTTTTCTGCTGAATAATTATGATTTATTAGTTCCAAGCACAAATTATAGTAATTTAAAATACTAATACTTTTTTTAAAAGGGAACACGCAAGTGCACTGTGTTTAATGGGGATAGCTGGGTCCTGATAACCTGACAAGCCCAGAAATTAGTGATGAGGGCTGGCAGGGGGCCCCAATCCACGTCACAGTAAATTTGGGCATAGTGCTTGGGGGCCGGTGGGGCGAGCGTGCCTGGCTGGGGATGCAGGGCACCTTTTCCTCCCGCCCCTCACATCATGGGATGTGATTCTGTGATCCCGTGTTCCCGTGCCACGCTCTGTGCCCGCTGCTCCGGTGCTCCATCCCACGCTGGCCCCTCCGAGGTGAGCGGGGGGCTCAGGGCCAGTGGCACCCGGGGCCGGGGGCTGTGCCAGGGGCCGGGGTGCACTCAGTGTCAGTACACGTTATCTTGGCTTCCCTCCTTTGTTTTCTCCACTGGGTCTCCAGGACGTGGTAACTCCTGCACATCCCCGTGTTACAGTTGTGTTGATGCCGGTGAAGCCTCAGCGCTAGTTCAGACTCATGGCCAGATCACCCTCCAGCTGCACCATCCCAGAGCCTGGCCATGTCACCCAAACGCTGCCTGGGCAGTGATGGGCCATCCCTTCCCATGCCATGCTGCTGGAAACGGGCCATCGAGACCTTGCCTTTGTGTCACCTCCTGCTACGGGGCCACGGTTGGTGTTGTACTGGAGCTGTGCTGCTGGCGGGTCACCGTGCCTTGTCCGTAAGCACCAGGTGATTTATTGCCGTTTTCTCACTGGTTCAAAATAATTTCATGCTTCCGTGGTGCAGGCACCCTACAGACACACTGTGTACAGCAGCTCTGGCATGGCTGAGGGGCTGGATTGCAGTTGTGCTGGCTGCATGTTTTATGTTAGCATGGAAAAGGCGGTCCCCAGCATGCAGTCGGACTGTGATGCTGCAGACATCTGGAAAGGAGCCCACCGAGCAGTTGAGCTGAGCATCTCCGTGCCAGTGTTGCATCTTCTGCAGCGCGTGGATTGCAGGGTGTAAGACCTCTCTGCACAAATCTGCTGCCTGCAACCTGGCAATGTGCTGCAGCTCCTGCTGGGATGGCCGGTGGCGTGCGGAGTGTGCTCCAGAGAGCCTTGACGTGTGTGTTTGTGCACGTGTTTGCCTTGACGTGTGTGTATGTGCATGTATCTATGCTCTTTCTAACCAATTTCTAATCCTAATAACGTTTTTATGCTAATGGCTGTAGAGCGCCAGACCATACTCCTGTTGGAGTCAGTGGCAAAATTTGATGTCATAAAGACAAAATAAGGAAAAATGCTAATTAGCCTCTCTGTTCATCGGTAATTTCCCCACTCCTCGCTCTCTGGCGTCAGCAAACGGAGAAATGCCAGCAAGCTGCATGTAAGAGCTTGGTCTGTAGCTGGTAGTTATTCTCACACTATGGTATAGAAAGATTTTATATAAAATCTCCTGTTATAAGCAATATTTACTGTTTGCATGGTGAAGATCACAACCAGAAGTGAGTCTGCTGAGCTCAATGTTGTTCAGATGTGGGAGATAACAGGTCTCCGCCCTAAAAAATACTTTACAGTTAAGAAATGCAGTTACTGTTAAACCCTTGGTCTGAATATAGCCCCGTACGAATACGAAACAGTCACGCTGAGGCAGATGGATGTGGAGATAAGAGAGATCGACTAAAGGCAACGTTTTACGGGCTGTGTCACCAGCCTCCTCGTAACACAACAAACAAGTATTTGTCTTGTGGGAAGCTTTGGGTGGCTGGTGAGGCTCTCGCAGGAACCCCGCGCGCCGGAGATAAGCGGTGATGCAGCGCTGTGGCCTTTGCTCAGCACCCAGCCCCTCCGAAACCCATCGCCTTTCATGTGGTGGGGCTGGGAACCGGGATCGGGGCGGTTCTGCTGTGGGGCCGGAGCTGGGAGCATTGCAGGGAGCGCTGCAGCTGCAGAGCCGGTGCAGCCAGGTACCTCCTCGTACCAAGGAGCGCGGCCGGGAAGTGAAGCGGGTTTCTGAAATGAGTAAATTCGAGTTGAAGCAGAGGTGCTAAAACATTGCAGAGCTCAACAGACTAAAATTTCCTGCTCTTGTTAAACTCACAGTTTAAGAGTGATTTTCTTCCCTATATACTGCACGTCTGCCACGCATGGTGCTGCAGAATTGCTGTGCCTGACAAGCTGAAGGCACCTCGTGTTGTTTATGCACATTTGCAAAAAGCAAATGCAGCAGATAAACCACCTGAAATCTCCCAGGCCAGTGAGGTATGGCGTTTGGCACTTTTATGGTCTCTCAAAGCCTGAATGAACGCCTGCCAGCACTGGAGATAATGGCATGTCTTTGGCCTTAGGTGAGATAAATCACTGGGAAAACTTATATTGACTTTGGCATGGATTGAATCTTGTTTTCTATCCTGTAAATCTAATATCTAAGTTGTTGCACTTCTGCTAAAAGCCGTTTGGAGATGTGGCTGGTGTGTCCCTGCAGGGGCTGGTGCGGGGATTGTAGAATTGTTTAGGTTGGAAAAGACCTTTAAGCTCATCAAGTCCAACCATGAACCTGGCGCTGCCAAGTCCACCACTAACCCATGGCCCTGGGGAGCAGCGAGCTGAGCACGTGAGCACGTTATTTTGCCCTGGGGAGGGTCAGCCCCAGACACTTCACTTACGAACTCGCCTCTTCTGAGATGGAGTTTCCTTCTAAATCACATCAGCTGGGTCTTGGCTGTGTTTGGGGATTTATTTTCTTCAGCAAGTCCCAGGCTGCTTTATGTCCTGAAACAGTGGAGAGAGACAGCCAAAAAATTAAAGGGAAGATATTATGTTAAGCATGAGTTTTAAGAAGAAATTGCTTTCTCTGTGTAGCACCTCAGTTAAAACCAAGAGAGGAGTAAAAAAGCATAATCCTTTATAATCTATATGGTTTTTACCTTTTGCATTCTAAGGAGCTTAGATGATGGCTGTAAGATAGATGGGCTGGTTTTCTTAATTGCAAACTTTGCAGGGAAAAATGTAAATCCTAACCCAATGGTAATATTGTTTTAATTGGATTTTTTAGCAAATTTACAATCCACTGATTATGAAGAGCACTTCTACTTTGAAGAATGAAATACTAGTATAGGTTTTGATCATGTAGTAATGTCCTGAAGCAAGGATTTTTTTGCCTGTGGATCACTGTCCCCATAGCAAGAGTTTTTCACTTCCAGATTGTCAGCAAGCAGATGTGGGACACAGACTTTCAGCTCAGGCCCTAAGTAATACCTAAGCTAAAAAATTGCACTGTAGGCATGTGGAGGTTGTATGCATACAGGTGTGGTAGATACATATTTTTTTAGTATAATTGATGTTCTGTGTAACCTCAGTTTCATCATTAAGCAAATACAGCTGGCAATTGTTGTAATAGATCAGAGGGCATTGCAAGTAAGTTAAAAATAAAAAGTCTGTGTTACAAAATGACGTACAGTTAAATAGCTGATCCCTGCTAGTGGGATAAATTAGTTAATTATCTGCTTAGGAAATAATCTGTGCCAGAAGCTTGATACATGATGGTACCCTGGATTATCATCTGTTCTTCCTTCTTCTTTAATTCATTTTCTTCTTCTTTTCATCTAAATGGGGTAAATGCTGTTGTAGTGGATCAGTTTGTATTTCATGACAACAAATGGCATGGAATAGGACCCAAATCAGCAAGTTCAGCAAATGCCTCCATGGAAACCCTGAGGTTTTTCTGGTGTCGGAAGAGGGCTGAAGCCCCCATGCTCTCCCAGGGTGACCCCCAGGAGGAACTAAAAAGCCACCCTCCACTTCCCAGCAAATCCTGAAAATGAGCTTCCTAAAGGAGCACAGTCATCTGCCTTGGGGACAATTCTGGTGGCACCAGCGTCCTGCATGTTGTCGGTGCTGGGGTCTCACGGTGCGGGCAGGTCCAGCGTAGGCAGAGGCAGACTCTGCAGGGACCTGTGCACCAGGGATGTGCTGGGATGGAGCTGCCTGCTTGCACGGCAGCAGCTCTGATCTCTACCTGCCGTGGGACTGCTGTATACACACCCCTCTGTTTGCTCAGTTCTGCTTTGTTTAACATTTCTGGAAAACCTTTTTCATGAAGTCCTGTGCTGCAGCTGACCGTGGGGCAGGGCGAGCTCCCAGGGCAAACTGTTTTGGAAAACAAGTCTAACCTCAGCCAGAAAAGTTGGTATTTTAACATTTTTCCCTTTCACTGTCTACGTGAAATTGTGATATCTAAAGTCTGTGATGATGGGAATGGACGCACACCTCCAGCTGCCACACTCGTGCTGCTCTGCCTGGCCAGGGTCAGGCCACCGGGACCCTCTTCGTGATCGGTCAGGGTGGTTCACATAAAGCAGCCCAGCCCAGCAGAAGATTGAAGATTTCAGAGCATGAAAATGAAAATGAAAATTCAGGGTGAGCATGTCTTGTATCTGGATCTTCTGCCTCCTGGGAAGGCGAGTGCATTGACCAGGACATGGCTTGAAACTCTGTGCCAGACCTAAACTTCTCCCAACAAAACTGTGGTGAAGATACACCCCACGAAGAGTTGTGGCTTCCATAATGTGCTTTTTCTGACAAAAGTAAATAATGTTGCTTAAAATCCCTGACCCCATGCAGTCCTGGAACAGGTGGCGAGCTCCCAGTAAGAACCAGATCATTACAACTGTACTCGGGTTTCCGCGGGTTTGTGCCCGTTGCTTCCTGTATTCAGACAAACCCCAAACTCAAAGCAAAACCAAGTTGAAAGAGCAAAAGTTCGTCAATTATTTTTCTCATCAAAACCATATGAAATTGTGACTTTCTCATTTTTTCAACGTGAAGCCTTTGATCAGTCCTGCCTTGTGAACTTTTGATCAGCTGGGTTAAAATGAAATCCAAGACTGGGCACATTTTGTGTGGTCTCTGGTTTCGAAGTGAAAATGTTTCATGTCTGTACTAACCATGTTATTCCTGGGCTGTTGTTCACAGTCGCCCTCATAAAGCTGTAGGCAAAAACCTACTGGAGCTCTTGGAAAAAATATGCTGAGAAGCCAACCTAGCCGTAGCATGATTCATTGATTAGTTATTGCTTAGCATAAAGCATGAAGGTTGCTGTGTTTCGTTACCAGTCCAGGTTACAACCCCCCATTATGGCACCTCCTTCCACTGTATTTACCTGGATTTAGAAAACGAAACTTTCAGCCAGGATCTGAAGTTTGGAAACCAGCGCTCTCAAAACTGCTTTCCATATTGAAACCCAAAGAGGAGAATAATCTCATGACCATCCCCTCCCATAGTAAAATCTTACGCAATTAAATCTATGAATCTCAATACCTGAAAAACAGGATTTGATGACACATGACAAGAGCCGAGTTAAAATATGTATGACTTCATACCAGCACGGTAGGTAATCTTCAGCATCACCAGAGCAGAGAAGATGAAATCGAGGCATGGGGTGGGGATGGCACAGTGCTAAGGTTACCTCATTTATTCCCATCCCTTACCTTGGGTCCCGTTCTGAAAATGAGCCCAATAAGTATTGCTAAATAGACTCTTCAGACAATACTGGGGAAAAAAAACCCGTGGTCAAAAATCTGAAAAAATGCCTGTACGGAGTCAGGGATTGCTGTGGTACTTGGTGCATCCCATCTCTCTTGGTTTGCTGTCTATTCATCCTAGTTCATCGTGGGGAATTAGGAAATACAGGAGCAGAGCCGCCTGTTTCTCTTCACTGAATCCAGCTCATGTGCCGGGGTCAGACCACTCAGTCCTAAATCTCGGCCGGGAGGCTCGGGGAACCTTTGCCCGTGCCACCGACGGCCACAGGGATTAGCTGGCAAGCCTTTAAACTGCGCCTTGTTTTACATCTCATTGGAGGTAACATTTAAGGAACTTCTAGAAGTCAAGTGGCAGGACAAGATTAATTAGTATTCCTTTCTAATCCTAATTACAATGATATTTGCTTCCCAGGATAGGAGGCGTTCATTATCATATGTATGTTTGTTTCTTTAGTCTGTCTGCTTCCCTCCCCCAACAAAAAAAAAAGGTTAAATAATATTTAATACATTTTTATAGTCATTAAAAAAATTCAACTCATTTTAATCTGGTAAAAACATCAGATGGGCAGAGGAGAAAGCCATTCAATTCCCTATTAATTTCCCTTGCTCTCTAATTATATGCAAATCCACCAAGCCCAGGTTTTAATTCAGCCATTCGCATTAAGAGATCAGAGAAAGATGCAAAATGGGAAAGCGGAGTTTGATGTATCGTCGGGGGCTCGTACGAATTCGACTGGAAGATAAATTCCACATTTTAATTAAAATGTTTATTCCGCTCTGCACAATAACGCTTGCTTGCTTTCAGAGGAAAAAAGGGGTATTAAGCATTAAAGGAACTAATTCCTCCTATCAAGAAAATTAGGATTTCTCCCAGGCAGACACAGGGTATCATCCAGGATTAGCGGCTGTAGCATTCTTTGTAAACATGTCACCCTTGAAAGTGAGCAACAAGGAAAGCTGCTATCGCCTTACAGCTGCAGGGTGTCAATAAAGCATCCCTTCAGCTCCAGAGGGGATTATCTTCCCTCCGCGTCCTCCAAAGAGCCGTTTATCATGGAAGCTGGGAAATAAATGTGAGCACAGATTAGAATAATGCAGAGGCAGCTCCAGGCAGTGGGCAGCTCTCCCCGCTCCTGCCCGGGGGTTCCCGATAGATTTTGGGGATCCCTGTGGGGAGGGGTGCCTCTCGTCGCAGCCCTCATCCCTTGGGCTCCACAGCTGGCTGGCAGAATGAATGTTAGGGTGGGAGGGACACCCCGTGCCACAGCCGGCTGTCCCTGTGCCCTCCTGCTTGAAAGGTCTCGGGGAGACCCCGGCAAAGACTCAGAGCAGCCACAGTCCATTCCTTCGTGGCCATCCGTGTTGGAAATGTGCTTGACATCCGTGTAAAAATCAAAGGATTTCACCATAGCAAGGAAATGTGTACCCGAGAACGACAATAACTAATACAAATTATCATCTCTGGTTGTTCCGTCTTATCTGTTAATTAGCCAGTGGCATGTGCTTGGGCACGGCCGCCTCCAACACGTTAAAAGATCTCTTGGTGTCATCTGATGTTGTGCGAGCACGTGGCCTTGGCCATCCTATGCTATGGGAGAAAGCTTTCTCTGAGCAAGTCAGCAGCATTACAGGTATTATTTTTATTATTTTTATTATTATTACTGTTATTACTATTATTTTTTCAAAGCACAGTCACCCAGTTGGGGATTTGCTTTCCAACAGCGTGAGACACTTTTGGTTTGTTGTCTTTTTTTTTCAACCAGTGATGTTCTGGCACAGTGAGACACCACCACCCCCACCACCCCCGAAGCTGAGCTTTGAGACTAGCTGATTGAAGAAAAAAAAAAAAGTAGAATAAAAATAAAATAAAGTAGACTAAAATAAAATAAGACAGGAAGTATAGTGCCTGCCGGGGGATGCTGGCAGCTGTCCCATCCCAAGCCTAGAGACAGGGACAAAAGTCCTGTTGTGGGTCTCCTGCCCAGGTTCTGGGGTGACAGTGATGACAGCACCAGGACAGTGTCACCCACGGTGGCCATGCACCCTGGCACTGCTGTGGTGTGAAGGGGCAGGTTTCATCCCCTCTGATGTTTGCTGAATCGAAACGCCTTAAATCACATCAGCGTTTTTTGGGGGTTTTGTGCTTTGTTAACTCCTCTGCGCTCTTTCAAGTACATGGGCTGGTTTTGTTTTTGTTTTAAATGGAAAGAAAAACCCCAGGCAAATGGCCAGGAGCCCTTTCCTGATGCCATGGAGCTGTGTAAGCAAACATTTGCCTCGAGAAAACAGCACAGCACCGACACCTGGAGGGTTCCTGTTGGGCTGATTTGCTGACAGATGCACCCAGAAATCTCAGAGGTGTTTCCATCTGCTGCGGCAGCGCGTCCTCGGCGGGGAGGGATGTGACAACCAGATGCCAAAGCCACCTCAGTTAAGATCCCAGACCCAGCTGGGGCTGGGGCTTGCAAATGATTTCTCAAAACCGGTGAAAATCCCCCAAGACCGGGACATGGCTCTCACAGGGCGAACCCTCTGCGTTTCACCGAGCCCTCACACCCCGAGGTTCAGCCGGTCCCGGTGCTGCACGTGAGCCAGGCACGCGGGCGCTGATGCCTCTGGTCCTGTCAGAAACAAGTGTCTCAAGCCCTACCGAAGGGCAAACTTTGTCATACTTTTATTTCGCTTTCTTCCCTTGCCCTCTTGGACATTTTCCTGATTAATTCTGGGTATCAGACCAACCGCTTGTCTTTGAGAAGTGGAGCGAAATAAAGGAGGTCAGATACTATCAGCCTCCACGGGTCAAGTAAGCGCCTTCTGATTTAAGCCTCAAGCGTTACTGGTAACTCCAGGGTTTGCAGCTTTTGATTCAAATTCGCAGAACCGCGTAGCACAGAGAGGACCGAGGGGTTTTTCCTTCATAGCCCAGAGCACGAGAGGCAGTAACTAGAGCTGGATGTTGCAGAATAGGGGAACCAGCTCTGTGTGTGTGTGCGTGATGCAGCCTCACCATTATATTGCCCTGGCATTTGGGAGAAAATAGCTGAGGTTTGGTGTTGCGCTGCTGCCCCTGGGTTATATTGCCCCAGCATTTGTTTCCATGAAGCCAAATGTCCCCATTGCCCCTTGGGGCAGCTGGCACCTTGGGGCCGGGGGGTGTTGCTGTCCCCTCCTCAGCAGACGCAGCACCGTGAAGCTGCTTTCAGCGTCACAGCAGCAGCGGTTCCCAAGCAAGGCGAGCGTTGTGCAAGGGGACTTTCTGCAAAGTTGAGGAGGCTTCTGGACTGAGGTGGCTCTTTTGCTGAATGTGACTGTAAACATCGGGTGGTGATGCCAAAGGTTTATTTTTCAGGGGGTTTCTCCTCTCTGGTGTGGGGTGTGACTGCCTCCACACTTGCCCCCTGTCACTGTAAGAGCGCAGCATCTGGGAGGGACTTTTGATCTTTATTTTTCCATGTCTTTTTTTTTTTCTTTCTTTTTAAACAAAGAACCACCTACATCTTTCTCTTAGAAGATAAATACTTGAGAAGTGAAATGGCTCTTCCTGTGCCTGTAAACGGTGAAAAGCTCAGCTATTTCCCCTGCAGAGTTTAACTTAAAAAAATAATAACCATCATTGCTTAAAACCAGAAAGCAGCACCAGCACAGAAGGTCACTGAGAACTTGTAAAAGGTTTTGAAGTTCTTTCCCTGTATTTGTCCCCATCGTGTCTGGAGCTTGGGCACCTCTCCGAGGGCTGGGGCATGGAAGGTGTTAAATGCCAGGGAACTTGTGCCCTGACACCCAGTCCCCTAACACAGCTGTGATGCACATCTGAGTCGAAGGGGAGAGTCAGCATCACAGGAGCAGCATTTTGCTGCTCAGCTAAGGCGAGTACATCCCCTTGAATGTGCGAAAAGGAGCAGGGTTACTCAGGTGCCCCGTTAGCATTTTCAAAGCAGAGCTGGATTTTAAAGAGGCTGAAAGAAATCAGAGGGAAAGGGAAAAGGGAATAAACACTCCATCAACCACAAAATGTAGAGTGTAGGGATACAAACCTGACCACGGACAGTATTTGCCTGTTTGTGTGATGTGTATCTTAAACCACTCGGCTCCTTGCTGCAATTCATACGCAGAATTGGTGCAAGAATTAATAGGTGCAAATTATTACTTTCCCCTTTGCTGCTTGCAAACACTTCTGGGCCAGCCAGGGATGGTGTACATGGGGCAGCTCTTCTGGTCATGGGAGACATGGTCTTCTGGTCCCTGGAGGCACCCTTGGTGGTGCTGAGGGTAAGGGCCAGACCCAGCCCTCGGTGCTGCTGCTGCTGCTAAGATTTGGCTTTGCTGGAGGGGTGCACGTCTGGGCGAGGGCAGCACCTGAGCGTGGGTGGCTTTAACTTTCCCTGTTTCCTTTCTGCTGTGGCAGCGGACTTGTGTGATGTGACTGCAGCAAAAGTGAGAAAACAGAAAAAAGTGTGCCGAGACAAGAAATGAGTCGACGCTGCCTTCACCCGCGGGCTGCCCCGGTGCTTGCAGTCAGCACCGAAAACAGTCTGCCGTGGGTATTTGGGGTGATGTTTTATCACAGCACCTCCTGGTGCAACACCACAGGGAAATGAGGAGTGAAGGTGTCTGCTGACACAGTCTGGGGCCCCAAGCTGGAGATTTTATCAGAACTTGGAGGTACCTGAAACTCGGCAGAGATGGGTTTGGTTTGTGCACAGACTCTGCGTCCCCAGGCACCCCAAATGGCAGCGTTGCCCTGCGAGCCCTCCCAGGAGCAGATCTGATGCTGTGGGATGTACATAATAATGTCCCTTATCGTATATCCCTAATAATTTGGTAATTTGGATTGATTGTTGGATAAAGAGCAAAAGGCACAGTCCCCTGGTCACAGGTACCTTCCCCGGCAGCGGTGCATGCTCGGTGCAGCCTGACCTTATACCTTTCTTTCTGTGGCATGATGACTAATTTTGCAGTGAAAAGGAATTAATTCCTCATTGCATCAGCCACAGCAAAACTTCGTAGGTTTTGTTTTTCATAGCCGGCACATCGACTCATCTTGTCCTCTCTGAGAAGTGACGTCAAAGCAAACACGTTCGGGGCAGCTCGGGGCTGGACTGCAGGCTGCAGCACGTGTGCTGCGCCCGGGGCTTTCAACCCGGCGGCACCCGAGCAGGGCAGAGGAGCACGGAGACACGCTCAGAGCTCACCCCATCCATCTGCCTGCTCTGAGCCGGGACCAGCCCCAGGGCTGCTCCCGGGAACAGGACACACGGCACAGCCCGCAGCATGGGGCTCTGGGGCTGCCAAAACCCCTCTGCCTTGGCAGTGACAAGTCTTGCATGCGGACTTGCATGGCACAACCTGCAGCCCAAGCTCCCGTCCCTCGGCCAGGCCCCTCGCGCCACACCAGCCGCCACTGGGCTGGCCCATGGCTTTTTTGTTTCCCCGGCGATGTGGGAAAATTTGAAAGTGACGTGACTAATCTTGCCTCACCGCGGCTCGGCTCCCCGGTGAGGCTGGAAACCACAGCACTCTCCCCGGCCGCCGACCGGTGTGCCAGGGCGCTTCGTGCCCCTGTGCCACAGGGAATGGATCCTGCACCCCCAGGGTGCTTCCAGTCACCTCTTGCCCAGGAGGCTGCTGCCAGCACCAGCACAGCCTTGGGTGATGGGGGCACCTAGCTGCAAGCACCACAGCGGGGTGGCAGGGCTTTCCTCTCCCTGCAAACCCCCCTGCATCCATGGAGGGGCCGCCAGGACGGACGGCAGCTCCCACAGAGCGGGGCTTTCCAGCAGGCTTCTCCCTGCTTTTTTGCTTTTGGGCTGACCAGGGGGTTTGGCTGTCTGAGGTGTTGGCTGGTGCTTTTGCACCAGCGAAGTGTGTTTGGGGGCTGGAAGCTGAGGTTCGTGCAAGGCAGGCAGCACCCTGTTATCCTGCCTGGGGAGCACGGCACCCCTTGGAGTCATGTCCCCAGGGGTGCCGGGCCCCCGCTGTGCACAGTCCTGACTGCTTCACTGGAAGGGTGGTCAAGCACTGGACCAGGCTGCCCGGGGAGGTGATGGAATCGCCAGCCCCGGAAGAGTTCAGAAAACCTGTAGATGCAGCGCGTAGGGCCATGGGTTAGTGGTGGGCTTGGCAGTGCTGGGTTGATGATCTTTAAGGGTTTTTTTCCAACCTCAGTGATTCTGTGACATTGTGTTCCCTGGCCTGCAGGGTCCCCATGGGGTCCCCTTTGTGCATGGCATTCCCTGTGTGCGTGGGGTCCCCCATGTGCACGGGATCCCCTCTGTGGAGGGCACCCCGTATGTGCGCAGGACCCCCTGTGTTTACGGGACCCCCAGTGCCTGCAGCCTCCCATGTGTTTCAGGTCCCATGTGTGTGAAGTCCCCATGCCTGTGGGGTCCCCTTTGTGTTTGGGGTCCCTGGCAGCTGCGAGCCCCCCCCCCTCTGATGCTGACCCTGCAGAAGTTGCTGTCAGCTGGAGCCTGAACACTGAAGCCACTTTCCCATGGTGAAGCCCCAGCTGGCTCATCTGCAAGCACAGTGTCTTTCGTTTCGGAGTAGCTGTTAGGACAGCTTGTAAAAGAACCATACAGCAGTGGTGTAGCAGGATTAAGATATCCAGAAGTCCTGTGGATGAAACTTGAGTGGAGTTTTCCCCACACGGAGTGGGGAGCGGGGTGATGCTGTGAAGGATTGCCTGGTATTGCAGGGAGGCGATACGGCACGGTCGGAATTGGCTGGTGACGCAGCACAGCTCCTGGGGGCTTAGGGCTGACTTTTATAAAGTGAGAGCAAATTCTTAAATTCATTCTATTATTTCAAACATATGGGAAATCTGTAAAATATAAGTTTCTTTCCTACAAAACAGCGTCATCTATGCAACTGCCATAAAAACAAGCTATGAAAAAGCCAGCTTTTCACTTAGGGGTTTTGTGTTCAGAATCTGGGGAAAACATCAAAACACTTGAAATATAGCCCTCAAAACCGAGAGGGGGTGTTCCCAGGAGGATGCTTTTTGCCTGTGTGCGACAGGGCAGATCAGGATCAGCCTTGTAAGATGAGCTCCTGTATTCTGTTTGTGTAACCTGGACTGTGGCAGACAGGTTTACTCATC
This sequence comes from Falco rusticolus, assembly GCF_015220075.1. Classification (NCBI taxonomy): domain Eukaryota; kingdom Metazoa; phylum Chordata; class Aves; order Falconiformes; family Falconidae; genus Falco; species Falco rusticolus. The sequence continues at coordinate 3,299,825 of NC_051194.1, forward strand.
TCCTTTAATGCATTAAACAACTCGCCATGGTGCAGGTCAGGCACGCAGCCCCGACCGCCCCGTGCGAGGACCAATCCTGCGTGCTTGCTGCAGCCATCATCAAATTATAACAAAACATTTTTCACTAAATTAGGCACCATGTGTCAGAAGGGGCAGTAGAATTAAGCTGCTTTATTTTAGTTATGAATTTTCTTCTACCAGAAAATTAATTAAATTCCTGTCTGTATGTAGCCTGGTGCTGGTGGGATGCTGGGATCCCCAGCAGCCACCCAGGCAGCTTGGTGTGATGACTGCAGCTTTTAATAGCTGCTTTCAGTTGTAGCAAGGAATAGTTTTCACAGGTTACAAAACATTGACTTCTGGGTTTTTGTTGGTTTATTTTCCTAAACTGATCCAAGCAGAAAAAAAAAATATTTACAAGTTTTTCTAATATTTTGACAGAGCTAAAAACCCTAAGAGTTTTGCCAGCCATGGACGTTTTTTGGTTTCATCATTTCACTCAAATTTTGCCTTTTTGACCTTCTGTGCTACATTTTGCTAAGATTAGCTTTAAAGTTTAAAAGAAAAATCCTGTCAAGCCAGCAAAGTAAAACTACTCATTTTTAGCGTGTCACAACTCAATAGCTCAGTCTTAAAAATATGAGTCAAAATACTTCCTAACACAAGGTGCTTTCCAGAAAATGTTTGATTACAATCTCTCACCATTTTCTAATGAAAAACCCACGTTTTGTTTAAAAAAACCTCCTTTATATTTCTGATCAAGCAGCACCACCCTGGCAGCTATAATGCAGGGCTGCAGCCCTGGCGGGGCATGTGGGCTGTGGGCTGGGAGCAGAGGCGAGGGGCGCTACGCCTGGTCAGGCACCTCGGAGCCACACGACATTGCAGGTCTGATCGAGAGGGTGATCCTCAAGCGAAAGACCTGCTGGGTTTGTGTGTGCTCAGTGACCAGAGTTTTCAAGCTAGCCTCGAGCTGCCAGCGCAGCCAGGCACCCGCGCGTGAGCGGCGAGCTCTCCTAATTTTGCCTTGCCAGCATTTAGTCTCTCTTAATAAGTAATGTGACTGTTTTCTCTTTGCTCGTCCAATTACCTCTGGTTATGAAAGTCACTTCTCGGCTTCGAAGTGGGAGGCTTTTTTCCCTCACAGTTGGGGATTCTTTAATTATTTTCAGCAAGGTTGATGGGGGCCGATAGTGCTGGTAGGGCGATGCGCTGCAGCATCAGTGCCTGCCCCAGTGCCAAGTGGCACCGGCTGCTGGCACGAGGCACACGGGGACCCAGTGGGCATCACTCACTGGGGAGGTGGCCACTCAGGAGAGTTGCAGTTTACCAAATTTGAGAGGGAAAAAGGCCCTCCAGGCTTGCAAAACCCATTCTGCTTCTCCGTCCCCTCTGGAAATACCATTCTGGTGTTGCTGTAAATGCACCTCTTCATTTCTGTGGCAAGGTCGTGGCTGCACAGCTCATTCCCCGACACAAAGCTGTCCTCAGAGCCCTTTCCTGTCCTACTACAGCTGCCAAAGGATCGGAGGTGACTTGGGATGACTTGGGGTTGGGGCCATGACGCTGGGCACCGGCTGTGTCATTTTAGATGGGTGGGTAGCGAGCAGCTCCATCACCACTGCTCTGAGCTGTATTGAAACACGGCTTTGAGGAGGAGATGCAGCAGGATGCTTCACCAAACCACAGCACATCCCCGTAATGTCCTGGCCAGCACCACCCCGCATCCTCCGAGGGGATCTGCTGAGAGGACACCAAGCCAACTGCCCGTGTGTTAAATCAGTTTGCTCGGCAGAAAACTTACACCAGCTTAATTTTACGGTATAAGACTTTGTCGTCTTATAAGTTCTGGCTTTGAAAAGCCTCTTCGAGGTTCATGTGCTGCAGCTGATTTGCAGGCACTAAATATAGACCTTGTAAAAAAGAGGAATTGATACCATTTCTCTGGCATATAGATTTCTATAAACGAGGTATGATTTCACAGCGAAGACGCATGCGGCAGCCGCAGTGCATCTGATGGAGACCAGGAGCTGCAGACATGGCCACGGACTGTGACCATTAGCAGCTGCCATGTTTAAACCGGCTGTCAACACGGAAAGAGTCTTCTCTGTTTCTCCAGATCATTGTGCAACGTTTCCTCCTTCCCTTGGTTGGTTCAGTTTGGGAGATGGGTTCCTGTATGGAACTTCCTAATGGAGGAAGCGGGACGGGGATGAGTAGCTGCTTACAGAAATTTTTACCTTACCTCCTTTCTAAGCATCCTTCCCCGCCAGCTTTTTATGAGTTTAAAGCATAGGAGAAGAATTTTAGAGCGAGGCAAGTGCAGATGTAGAAGGGACATGGGGATCACCAGCTATTCTTACTGGTGCAACATCTTGCTTCCCATCTGAACTGATGAAAAATCTGAGTAACTGAACTGCAACCTATGGTACCACCAAGATACCATGTTCCCGTGTCTGGGGAGAAGCACAGGCTGTGCCTTTGCTGTAACCACATGTGCTCTGTGCTTTTCACTGATGAGGTATCCTGTGGATCAGCATCAGGACTGTTCAGCTGCCTTTGTAGTGGTCTGTGTCTTCTGTCATTGCTCTGAAAGCTGTTAACAGTCATCAGGCAGCGAGGTTGGCTGGTGGATGGCCCTGTGCTTTGGGTAGGTGCAAATGGGAAGGAAAGATCTGTCCTACTTTGAACAGCAGAAGTGTTCAAGTTGAGGTTTTCAAAACGGCTCGGCATCAAGCTTGTTCTGCTCCAGTGTCATGTTCAAATGTACACGTACAACTGCATAGCCCTAATTTAGGCTTTCTGGCTCCTAAATAAGCTAAACCATAGCTAATTTTAGAAATATCACTGAAAAGCCATTCATCTCATTTCATGGACAAGAACAGTAAAAGCTCAGAGTGCCCAGGGCTGCTCTCGATGGGAAAACCACATAGCCCACAGCCCTGCTGCAGGACAGGAATGTCTGTACCACACCAGTTTATGCTGGGGGAGGGGGGGGGGCAGTTATATTCCCAGTATCCCGCTGTACATAGTAAATCTACACCTGGTAAGTGCCAGGAATTAGGGTTTTCATGCATTCTTAAATGCAAACCTGTATGCCTCTTGGTTTTTATTTGCATGAGCAAGCCTTTGTGGGAAAGACAGATGTAAAGCAGCGTCTCCATCACTCTGCTTTCCTTTCTGCTTCATGGGTTTCCTCCTTGGAGCAGGGATGCAAAAAACAGGACTTTCCCAGGGCTCTTGGACCACTAGGGAAACAGCTCGGAGTGGCAGGGAGAAGTCCAGGACAGATCCTCCAGAGCCATCAGCTCCGGCTGTGCCACCTCCACCAGAGCTGACTGGTGTTTTGTGCTCACTGTGCCTAAGCAAAATCATTACCAAAGTGAAAGGCGCCGGTGAATCAAGTCCAGAGACTGTAAATGACTTGTCGAAGTCACACAGCTAATCATCTGTAGATGTCCTGGTGGGGCACAAGAGGTCTGGCTAGCAGTACCCAGCTCCTAGCCCCTGGAGAGCTGTCTTACCCAATCCATTCTCATTTTCTCCCCATTTTGGGGTGCTGTCAGTTCTCTTTCTGGATTTATCTGGGACAAATCCTAACATTCTACCACCAAGGCAAAGTCAGTTTGGGTTTAAAGGCAACCATGGGCGAAACCGGGCATGTAGGGAGCAGCCTGAGACGCTCGAGGCGAGGAGGCTGGCGGTAGACGGCAGCGTGTGCGTGTGTGTGTGTGTGTTTTCCTTACAGCTGCGCAGCTCTTTTGAACAGGTTCCCCTCTCTCTGCTCCAACATGCAGAAGTACTCCCCGTCCTGTTCACAAAAAAAGCGCCTTTTACAAGGGCGTTGGGCTCTGATGGCCTTGCTGTGCGTAACCAGGAGTAGCTGCCAGAGGAGACAGACTTTTCATTGCTCAGTTTTCCTGAGTTTGTTGCATCCCCAGAGCTGCCTCTGCTCCCTCTGGTCCTTCTCCCAGTGCTGGAGCTCAGACCGAGGGGGGTTTCAGCCCGAGGGCTTGCTGGTGACCATGCCATGTTTTCAACGGCATCTCCCTGCTGGAGAGCCCTGGTTAGGAGAGCCCGAGCATGGCTTTCAGAGTGAACATGCACGATGTGAAAATACAGATTTAGATCCTGTGGTAGCACAAGGCAGAAACCAAGAGTAATGCATTGGGTGACATGCTTGTAGCGTTTATCCTGGAATAAAAGATACCAGAAACAAACAAAAAAACGTTCTGAGTTTTGAAAACTTCATGCTGATTTGAGCTGTTTTCCACCTACCCACGCAATTGTCTTCAGCTGCTGTCACTGCTTGGTTTTTGGATTTTTCTTGCAGGATGCTGTAGCATTTATTTAAGCAGGCAAGGGCTTTTTCTGCCCTGCCCCTGAGAGTCACTGGGGACTTTTAGCAATTCCCAGCCTCGCTTGCAACGGTGGGACTGCAAAGGGCATCTCCTTGCTCATGGAGCCTGATGACTTCTGAGCCCTCTCTCTCTTTATGTCTTGCAGTCCAACAAAGTTCCTGTCGTGCAGCCGTCCCACGGAGTCCACCCGCTCACCCCACTCATCCCTTACAGCAACGACCATTTCAGCCACGGCTCCCACTCGCCCCATTTGCCCGCCGACATCAACCAGAAACAAGGTAACAGCACCGCTGGGCATCTGCGTGGTGGGAGGGCAACAGTGCTGGAGACCACTGAGGTCAGGGCTGTCACCTTGCTGGTCCCAAATCAATGGGAAAAGTCAAGAGCTTTGGTCAGCTGGGGCATTGCTTAACAGTAGGAATTTATTTAGCTTATTGGCAGTGCTTTGTAGTCCTAATCAAGAGGAGTTTGATATCAAAAGTGCCGTCCCTACTGATCAAGTGTGCTCAATTCTCTGTGCAAGCTGTCCTGTAGTTTGAGACCAGACCAGAGCCTCGAGATGATGCGTAAGAGTCAACCAGAAAATGGAAAGTAATCTTTCCTTTGACTCATACCCAAACTGTTATCAAGTTGTCATTTTGAGAAAATAAATGCTTGAAACATGAAATATTTTGACTAAATAGGATTGGTGCCTGATAGCTAACTGGATTGTTACATGTGTGTGTGTCCGTAGCCCCAAGTTATGTGGTTGTCATGTGGTTTGGCTCTTTGGGTTCCTGTGTGAATCCAGGACACGCCAATTAGCTTGTGAGCTATGGAGGAAAGTACAGTAGGTAGAGGTTAAACCCTGAACTGTAAAATATAGGTATGTGCACAGGAATTCACCCCAGCCCGTCATTCTCTGTGGGTTACTGGCAAGCTGAGTGTAAAGTCAAACTTTTCTCCGCCTTACATTAGTGCAAGAGTCTTTCGACATCTCTTAGATTACCTGGACTTTTACACAATCCTGGTCTTGATTTCATGTGAAAACCAGCACATGAAACCATTTAGGAAGGGATTCAGGGTCCGTCAGAGCCCAGAAATCAGTGAGAAAACAGAGGCACAAAAACCCACTGTTGTGATTTAGGCAAAGGCCTCCACCCAGGTGTGATCCAAACTGTCCCAGAGACATCGGCTTTGATGAGTTAACGTCATTGATAAAACGATGGGGTATCGAGGATGCTCTTGGCTGGAGGATGTGCTGAATTACCCCTGGTCCGAACCCAGACACCGCGTTCTGGACTCATCGGGGATGCTGATGGGGAAGATTGAGATCTGGTATAAAAGATACCCAGGCACATCCTGGTTTTCTTCCAGCCAACACACTGCTTGTCAGCCACCAGAGCATAACAAACTCAGCAGAAAAAATATGAAGAGTTAACAAAATAAACCTATTAAAAGCTCAGCTAATGGCAGACTTCCGAGTCTCGAGAGGAAGCGTGCAGATTTCTGCGTCTCCAGGGAGGGCGACCCGACACACCTTCCTTCACGCTGCTCTCTCAGATGCCTCACAGAGCACTGCCCCCTCCGAGCCCCCCTCGCTCTGAGCTGCCCCCAGGGACTCCCTGGTAGCCTGGAAAGCCTTAAGCACTACGGGAGCAGCTCGCCTAGGCAATGAGCTGGTTATATCCCTTCGTGGAGGCTACAGTTGGCACTGGAGTATTCCCTAAGCATTCCTCTCTGCGGTGGGTCAGTGATTCTGGGAAGCTGTCCTCTGGCTGCACACCCACCTGCACCCTCACTGCAGGCACTTCCCAGTGCTGTACTTTCATGTCAGCTGCAGGGGGAATCTGTCCATCCCAGAGACCCTCGAGGTCCTATTTGTGGAGAGGTTCAGACCGTCATTCTCAGCTGGGACCTGCCTGCGTGGTGCAGCTGTGATCAGCTTTACATGCCCCATCGCTACACGGCTGGGGTGAGGGTTTCCTTCCCCGTTCATTCTGGATGTGTCCCATCTCTATTTTCATCACTGAAATATCTCCCTTTATCACCTAGTGTAAGCGCTTGAGAGTCACCATCGTACTCATTCTCACAGCATCGCTTTAAAGTATTTCACAGTAGCCCAAGGACACACAGACAAGGAAATACAAGCAGGATCTTCTGAGTCAGTGGCTGGTGCCCCAACCACTGGGCCAGCGAGAATAACTTGTGCTCTGGCTTACGCAACTTGTATTGTCGGAGGTGCGAGTCTCAGGAAATCCTGGCAGCTGCCTAATGCAGATACTGGTTTTGTTTGACCTTCAGTGGGCTGCTGCATCCCACTTGAGCACAGCTGTAGGTAAATCTCATACTAAGTTGTATTCCTTTCAGTTCAGTTAGGTATTTATTTTAGCTAACTCCTAATACGATGCTTGGAACCTATTGGTGTCATTCCTAATTAATAATTTATCATTAGTACACTTAGGAGAATAATCCAGACTTCTGAGTTTGCAAACCGCTTGCAATTAATCACCAATTTACTCAATCTATTTATTGCTCAGGACAGCTGCTGGACAACCTCTGTACACGATTTTTATTCCAAGGCTTGATCGCAGTTGGCATTACATGGCACTGCAGCAGAGCTCAGCCCCAGCTCCTCTCCAGCTTTCCAGTCCAGGGGTCAGCTGGAGGCTGCTTTTACCAGCAGCGCCGCAGTTGTCTGAGTCCCACCCGCAGCCCCGGGCTCTGCGGGGTGTTTTCAAGTCCAAGTAGAAACGGATAGATGCTGCGGCTGTCTCCTCTGGCCATGCTGCCCCTGCCAGTGGCTTTGAAGATCATGCAGGGATTCCCCGTGCAAAGGGTGAATTCCCAGCTGGCACCATACCCACCTCGCCATTCCTTGGCACCCAGAGAACCTGCAAAATGATTGCTTTGAACAGGGACTCGCAGCGTTTAAAATCAGGATAGAAGTGATGCCTGCTAAAGCATCCCCACTGGCTGCTCACGGCAGGTCACGGGGATGACTGACAGGAAGGGGATGTAGGAATGGCCTTGACCATCAGCCATGACCAGCACCTGAACGGGCTCTCTGGGAAGGGCAGAGGGATGTCTGGAGTCCACCAAGTCCTTACCAAAGCAAGTTGCTGCTTGGCCTCAGGGTGGCACAGGGCAGGGATGGTGCTTGTGCAGGAGCAAGCTGCCTTTCCCAGCCCATTACGCTAATTTTTTTGATTCTGCAGCAACACAGACAACACATTACATCCCCACAGAGAGCCACAGCAATAAAAAGGGTAATTATAATATCCTGCCACTTGCAGACAGCTATTTCAGATATATTCCCTGGTGCCCACAAGTGCCTGTAGATGGAGCAGCCAGGCTGTCAGCAGTGGTCTGGGTCAGCCGAGGAGTGCGGTGCTGGGTCCAGCTCATCTTCTCCCTTCTTCCAGGAGTGCACCGTCCTTCCCAGACGTCAGACATCCCCGGTTTCTACCCCCTCCCTCCCGGTGGAGTTGGACAGATCACGCCGTCGATGGGATGGTGAGTGTGGAGGGCTCGGCCCCCTGCAGCCCCCAACTCGCTGGCTGCTCATACAGGGGACGGTTTATTGAACACACCGCGTGCAGCCGTCCTCTGTAACCTCTATGGTGCTTACGCCCTGCCTTCATCCCTCCGCTGTGCTGTGCGATGGGGAGGAGGGTTTAGCCCTGCTTTAGAGATGGGGAGCGGATCTGCAGAGAGGCTGAAGGCTTTGTCCCAGCTGGGGCATCCCTGGAGCAGGATTACAACCTGCCTGATTCAAACCAGTCTCCTGCCTTGCATCAAGTTGCCTGTGTGGATTAGGAAACCCAGAGAGAGCTTCCTACTCACCTCTCCTAATACCAACAAAAGCTTCTCTATTTGAGTAGGAGGTAATTTTCTCCCTCACTGGGGTTTTCGGTACAAACAGTGCTTTCCCTGAGCATGCCACCAGTGCAGTGTAATCCCGTGGGATGCTCCATCTGCCAGGCCACAGTGCTTCTTGGGGTCTGACATACAGGGAAGAAATCCAGTGTGGTAGAGACCTGCCCTGGCAAAGGACCCCAGTACCCACAGCCTGGCCACAGCACAGCCGGCTTAGTGGTACCCACTGCCCCAGCGGGAATGGGGAAGGAGGGACCACGGTGAGTTGGAGCACTCCCAAAATGTCCCTCCTGCATGGGCCAGCTCTGAGGAGCATGCCACTAAGCGGAGCCTATTGGGAAACCTGCCCCAGGGACAGGACTTAAAAATACACCTGGACGTGCTCCGTGGGCATTGCCACTGGCTTTTGTCACAGTGATCGTAAGCATGCCGCGGGAGCCGGTCTGGCGGGCAGTGCCGTGCGGGCATCGTCACGCTTCAAATTAATTTTTAATCCCCGTCGGTGATGCAGGGGCCTTGCAGAGGCTCGCGGGGAGGCTGGTGGATGCAGGCAGCGGGTCGGGGTGGCCTGGATGAGGGGGAGAGCGGGGAGGATGATCATCATTGCAGGCAGCCAGATCCCCCCTGGTGCCACCTGATAAAACCCCAGCAAAGCCCAGCAGAGACCTCCAGGTACAAGACCATACTGCAAAATGGGAGAGGCGAAGCATATTAAGAGACAAAGTAAAAAGTTAGCTTTTTGTTTTGGTTTGATTATGAATTTCATGTTCCAGATATTTAACCACAAGGAAAAACAGGGGCTGAGGCCTCTGATACAGAGTTTGCCTTCTGTGCTAAATCTGCTACTCTTGGGTGATGATTTAACTCCTCATATGATGTGATTCATCCTCAGGAAAAACAAGTACTGGGGTGACTGGGCTAGAACATGAAAGAAGTAGTTGGAGGTGAGAAGGGAGCCTGCCTGCCAAATGCAGGGTCCACACTTGGGGTGGGATGCTGCGAAGGGCAGCCCTGGGTGTGCGGGGGGAGAGCAACCTGGTTTGCACAGCGGTGGTGTTGGTCGGTCGGTGGTGGAGGGAGTTTGCAGTGCTGAGAGCTGCTCTGGCATCTGCGGGGTTTGGCATCCTCAGACGACCTCGCCAGACGCATTCATTAGTGACTAATAGAGCAGATACGATAAAGCAACAAACGGCCTGACAGAGCGGAGCAGCACCTCGAAGCACGTGTCTGTACCAGAGCCTTTTGTTGCCCATTTTTTATGGAAAGAGCCCCAAAAGCACTCCCGAAGCGCCCAGAGGCTCAGCAGATGGGCGTGGGTGGGTGCAGAGGCACCGAAGCCCAGCAGGTTTGCGGCAGCACGGACCCCTGTGCAGGGGGTGGCGGGCAGCGGGGCCGTGTGCCAGGGATGCTTGTGCCAGTGCCACGGAGCCGGGGCAGCCACGCGCGGGCAGCAGCTTTCCCTCCACGAGCCGGTGGGCAGGAGCTGGGCAGAAACGGGCTTTGTTCTCACCAAGCGCTTTGGGAGGAGGAGCTGCAATCGCTCTCTCTGTAATTACCTGGGACGACAGTAGATAAAAGCCTCCGAGAGTCCAGTCGAGTGAGTTTTGCTCACGGGAGCCTGGCAGTGAACGCCGGCGGGAGCCTGCGAGCTGTGCTGCGTGGCGGTGCCGTGGCTGTCCCGCGCTTTTTTCCAAGCCGCCCTCCCACCGCTGGGTGATACGGGCTGTAATTGTGCATTCCCAACCCTCAGGGACTGATTTTGGAATTGCATTAATTTGCACGTCAGAATCACTTGGGATGGAGCCACAAGTGCCCGGCTCCTTTTCTATCCTGGTATCTCAGCCTCTGCAGTAACGCGTGTCGCTTCTGGATTAGCTCCGAGTGTTTTCTCGGCCCTGGGGCAGCCGCCTTCAACTTCAAAGGTGTTTTTGGCTCCCCGATACACGGTAGCACTTGGCTGTTTGTTGGTGTGTTTATACCCGCCGACATCTAAGGGGTGGGAGAGGGCCTCTGCCTGGCAGGGTGTAAACAGAGCCCTGCCGCCTCGGCTGCCTTTCCTGCAGACAGATCCTGCAGATTTCGGTCAAGCCGAGACACAGCAGCTCCCTGAGTGGCAGAAACAGAAACTCCTTCCTCCCCAGCACAGCTCAAGGGCCCCACTGCCATGGCACAGCACTGCCGTTACTGCTCTTCAGGGCAGAAACTGTCTTTAGCCCTGAAAATCCCTGGAATCCAGGAGCTCGGTCCTTCGCAGGGCACCGCACTGAAGGATAATGGGTTGGGGGTTTTGTTTTGCTTATTAGAGCTCAAAATACCAGGTGCTGGTCGTACGCACAGCTCTGTGCAGCCTGGCTGGAGGAGCATGAGCATCAGTGCAGGTTGAAGCACCCCATCATGGCCTCCTCAGGCATCTCGGTTTCCATGCACAGTTTTAGGCTGGGAGCATCTTTTGGCGGGTTTGCAGAGCAAGCCAAGGTATTTTTGAGCTATCTCCATATGAAACAGGGGGGGGGTTTCCCTTGCTGGGAACAACAAGGAACTTCCTGCATACTTATGTTACAGTATTAAAAATAATTTCCAGCTCCAGGTCTGGTACACACCCCATCCCCCGTATGAAACAACTTTCAAAAGAAACTTAGGACTGAGTTTTTGGCTTCTTTAGAAACGACAGGCATCCTTAAAAGGATGCGCTGGGGAAATCAGAGCATTTCTGAAGTACGTACAAGGGCAGAGTAGGTGCTTTCTCTCCAGGCACTGGGAGGTTGCCGTGCTCAGCCACCCCCCAGCACAGCCTGAAACTGGGCAGCCTCTTGTGCACCGCAGGGGGAGCCTCTGACCAGGGTTTAGTTTATTGCTCAAACTGCGCTTTTTAAAGCAACTTCTGTGCAATAGCACATCTCCTAATTTTTCAGCACACCTCTGCATTTTGTGTTTTATAAACTCAAAGCTGCAGCGTTACTCAACACCAGGGATGGAGGGGGGTCAGAGTTGGATCCAACCTTTGCAGGGAGGCCCAGCTTCTCACAAAATAAATCCAGGTCCCACACTGCCTCTTGAGCCCAGGGGCACCCCGAGCATCCCACCAGGCAGAGCTCCTGGGGCATCAGTGCTCTGAGTCTCCTTAGCAAATCTATGGGAAATACCACATAGCTGTGGATACTTTATAGACTCTTTCTTCCCGATCCCAGGCAGAGCCAGTCTGTCTATCCGCTCCCGTCATGTGGATTTAGACAGCCGTATTCGTCAGCGCTTTCTGCTGGGGCTTCTTTCTCCAGGTGAGTATGAGCTGTGTGAGACAGGGCAGCAGCTCGGCTGGTCTCACAGCTTGCAGTTTGTGCGGCAGGAGCTTGCAGCAGACCGCAGCCACCCAGGGACGGCCACGCACCCTCCCTGGGGCAGCCGTGGGAAGAGAAGGTGCTTTTAGGCAGTGTCTGCTCCAAAGGGTAGTCAGGGGAATAGCGAGCATCCCAGGAGGATGCACAATGATTAGGTTTTAATCAGCAGAAGTCAAAACAAAGCCAGAAGCCCCTGCCTTCAGCTCAGCACTGGGAAGACGGGGTGAAATCCATTGCTCAGGATCTTGCTCCTCATCACTAACCCTAATCCTGGATATATCCCTTCCGCCACCACTGCTGAGTTTCGCTCTGCAGAGACTGATCTGCTTTATTTGGTCTCAGCCTTAAAAGCCGGACAGGCGGCAGGCAGCGATTTGCTGTCATCCCATCAGCACAAGTCAGTTCTCTGAGACATAAGCACAGCTTCTGCCTCCCCCATCCTGTCATCGGGCAGCACGGGGCTGGCATGGCCCCAGGCCAGACCCTGCACATGGGAGGGGGGCGGCAGAGCCAGCCATGTCACTGCCCATCTTCTCCCTGCGAGGACCTGGCCCTGCAGCGTGACCCATCTTTAATATCAAGCAGGTTGAGCAATGTACCGCATTCCCAGGCCGTTCATACTGCAAGTTTATGGTCACCCAGGACCAAATTTTGCCCTCTGTAAATACACCCAGACCCCAGCGATGTCCCCGTGAGCAAAATACATCCCCTGTGGATGGAAATTGCAGAGCCCAGCCCCTCTGGGCGTGCTGGTGGGCAAAGCCCCATGGCCCCAGCGAGGCCGGCAGCACCACGGGGACACCTGTGCACGCTGCATGTGCTCGTGCACCAGCTTTCGCTTCTGCTTCATGTTGTCCTGAAGAGCCATTAGTGGAGGTTTCCCACAGGAAAACCAAGCAAACCCTTATCCATGCTAGCCCTTAGCCATGCAAAAACCTCGATCCATGCAACCCCTTAGCCCTGCAGCAGAGGCGAGGGAGCGCTGCCAGCCCTCCTTGCCTGCCGAGGCATCGCTTTGTCCGACCTCAAAGGTGAAGGCGAGAGAGGAGCTAACGGTTCCCTGCGGAGGCCCGGCAGCTGCCCCGAGCCCGGCGCAGGAGCTCGTGCTTGCAGGATTTTGGGGCAGATTTTGCAGCACTGCTGCAGCCGAGAAAGTACACCTGGTCAGATAAGGATCAGACTGTGCTGGTGGATTAAATTAAACAGCTTTTCTTTTTGTGCCAGCATATCTAATGAACAGTTCATCTCCCATGGGCAATTCTGCCATCTCAAGCTGCAGACATAAAGTGGCAAGCTTGGCAAAGCTGACTGCGCTGGCTTTACCCTCCAAATCTCGAGAGCGTGCTAATGAAGCCTGAAAGCTAGCGAGACCTCTCCTGATCTCAGTCCTGGTGGTGGAGAGCATTGCTTAGGCAAGGTGCACCTCCTAGAGTTGCACTTCGGTTCACGTTCAGACTTACGCTATTTCTGTTAAAAGAAAGGTGCGGGGTGGTCCTAATCTCTCCCATCCAAACCCTGGGTTGAGTTTGTTGTTCCTTTCTGCAGTGCTGAGAAGCTATTGCAACAACAGGGATCTGAGTAGCTGGAACTGCTGGTTGAAAGTGCCCTTGACCTCGGTCAGGCTCCCGCTGCAGGCTGGGCTCCTCGCAGCGGCACCCGGACCCTTTCTGCCCGCTTGCCTGCGGCCCGTCTGGCCGTGCCCACTGCCGGCGTGGCAAGGGCTGACCCAGGGGTGGTGGGCACTGCCTGCCCCGCACCAGCCCAGCAGCACCCACCGCCGGTTTGCTTTCCATGTCCTCCGCTTACCGTCTGCTTCTGCCACGTCAGAGTGCCATCTCATGAGACACGCCGCTCCGGCTGCCCCAGCATCCCGAGCATCCCCAGCGCAGCCCTCCCGGCATGGCTCATCCGCTCTCTGTTGCAGGTTCACTCACCCGCTGATGCTGGGCTCTGGCATGCACACCACCGGCATCCCGCACCCCGCCATTGTGCCCCACTCCGGCAAGCAAGAGATGGAGCACTATGACCGAAACATGTAAGTTGGAAGTGCCAGGGCAGGGCTCAACAGCATTACCGCCTTAATACCCATTTCATTTATCACTATTAATGCTTGCACCAGCGGGGAGGATGGATGAACGCCGAGCTCTGCTTGCATCAGGCAGCAGCAGGCATCCAGGGGACAGATCTCGGGCCCCTCCACCCGCTCGTGCCATCGGGTTGGTTTGGTGTCGAGTCTTCTGCTGAGCTTGGTGCCACCAGGCTGGCAGTGATGCTGACAGCTCCTCCTTTGGTCCCACCAAGGAAACCTCAACCAGAACCAAAGAGAGAGAAGGAAGCCAAGAAGCCCACTATCAAGAAGCCCCTGAACGCTTTCATGTTGTATATGAAAGAAATGCGGGCGAAAGTCATTGCCGAATGCACCCTGAAAGAGAGCGCCGCCATCAACCAGATCTTGGGCAGAAGGGTAAGAGCACACGGGGCTCAGCACCGTCATCCCAGTGCAGCATCCCCATCCCTTGCAGCTGCTTTTAAGCATGTAACAAGCATCTGCTTGCAAAACCATGTGCTCTTATCCCTTGAACACGCAGCACGTGCCCCCCAGCACAGGGCAGCCACGGGGGGCTGGGCTGGGGAGGGACAGTGGGGCCACATCTCACCACCGCACTTGTCCTTGCAGTGGCACGCGCTGTCCCGGGAGGAGCAGGCCAAGTACTACGAACTGGCTCGCAAGGAACGGCAGCTCCACATGCAGCTCTACCCCGGCTGGTCTGCCAGAGACAACTACGTGAGTGGCTGCGGTGGCTCGGACCCCTCCCCAGGGCATGGCCGAGAATGACCGGGGAGGGGGGAGGGGATGGGGGGTGACAACTGGTGTTTGCCAAACAACCCGCCTGTCCCTGGTGACACTGTTCCTGGCAGCACAGCAGCTGTAGCTCTGTAGCTGTCTGAGCTGCGCTCACAGGAGTGTAATAGTGGGAGATAATTTTTTAAAAGGCAAAATAGCAAAGTGTAAGCTGCTTTGTGTGAGCTGTAGTGCAAACCTTGGTCTCGCAGGCTGTTCAGGTCTAATTGCAGGCTCTGTGGGGTTGCATCCCAAGCAGCAGCGTTGCAGGGCAGGTAAGCAGCGCTCAAAGTATGACAGTCACTGAGGTTCTGTTTATCCCTCAGGGATGTTGATCCCACCCTGACCAGTCATTATTTGAGGACCCTGAGCAAATCAAGCCAACCGTGTTCAAAGGATTCCAATGCAATCTGAGCAAACGCAGGCAGCACTGCTTGCTCTGTGAGCTGGTGAGCTCAGCCTAGCTCTTTGGTGAGCCTGTTTCCCAACCAAGGTTGCTGTTAGGGAATAAAAAACCCTTTCTGGGTTGAAAAAAGAAAAGAAAAAAAATTTCTCAAACCAGGCAGTGGCTGCTGAGCGGAGCAGCTGAGCCATGCAGCAAATAGTGGTGGTTCTCAGCAATAAAAATCAGTCCAGAGGGCCCTGAAACACGCTGAGGGTTGGGATTGTGCGTTCCTGTAGCCAGGAGAGCTTTCCCTGTGTACAAGAGAGAGAAGGGAAGCTCCCGCCTTGGTGTTCCCCAGTTTTGGCTGTAGTGAGGTACACTGCTGCAGCAAATCGATGCCAAATCAATCGCTGAGGCCTGAGCAGAGAAAAACTGTGTTTAGTTTTCACAGAGAGATTACTTGTCTCTACGGCCGAAATAGTGGCTCTTTTCCGAGGGGGCTGTGGTGGGCTGGCACGGCCAGGGCTCCCGGAGCCCCCCACTCCCCAGGGAGAAGCAGCGGCAGCCCCTGGGCTAGCTGGAGGGACAGAGCTGCTTTGTAGCTTGTGGTGGTAGAGCCAGCACTTGGGAAGCCTCTGGGCTACTCTCTGGAACATTTAAAGGTTACTCTTAAAAAAAATATTCATTTCCTCTTAGCTATATTAATCACTTCAGCAGCACCGTGTTAAAAGAGGTGGCATAGGTGTAGCGGTGCCCCAGAAGCACAGGATACACTTCAGGTCTTTTCCAGTGGCCTTCTCGACCGTTTTGATCTTACATGCCTAACGAGCTCATTAGAGACCTGAAGCAAATCACATGTAAGTCTTCAGATGTCCATCCATCCACTCCAGGGCTCGGCCCTTTGATCTGAGGCTCTGTCATTTCCCTCACAACTGCTTTCTTTCCCCTGGGAGCTGCACAGTGAGCACCCATCCAGCCCACCCTGCCCCAAACCCTCCTTCCAGAAAGCCCAAACTCCACTGAGGGTGAAAGAACACCCTTAAACAGACCAAAACCACCCCAAAAGCCAAGGGCAGAGATGATGCAGAAAAAGCAGAGGTTGCGGGAAGTCCCCAGCTTGCGTTTCCCTGCAGCAACACAGATATCCCTGCCTCCTTGCAAGCACAGGTGAGGAGCTCAGCATCCATATGCAGCTTTGCAGGATCAGTGCTGGACGCTGCTGCCCTCTGGAGCCACCCTTAGAGAAACCAGAGCAGTACCAAAGGGCAGCACCATCGGTGGGCACACATCTGGAGGGCAGCAGCATCTGGAGGGCAGCAGCCTTGCTGAGAACAAGGCACCATCCTCCTCCAAGGCCAAGCGCATCCTCCCTGGAAATCTTAAATCCTGTAGCATCCTTCACCTGGGTAAGGGCTGGTTCCTTGCTCCAGAAGATGGAGCAGATGATGGGCTCCAAAGGCACACATTGACTCCCTCAGCAGCAGCTGCTTTGGATCTTGTGGTCACTGCAAGAGATGCTTTTCTCTCCAGAGCCTGAGCAGGGAGGAGAAGGAGGAATGTAGGTCACTTCTGCAGCACGTGATAAGGATACCAGGCAGGAAATACAGTTGCTCCCACACTGAAGAAAAAGCTTACCACAGCTCAGAGCTTTCCACCTTCACTCAAACCACAAGGAGTCATATAAAAAGTCACAGGTCAAAGGCAGCCCTGCGAGCTGCCTGCTCCCCACAGGCCAGATTTGCTGCTGTGCCCTCATACTAAGCTCATCAGAAGATGCGGGGGGTTGTTGCATATTGAGAATCAGAGAGGCAGTTTGGGGATAAAACTGGGTTTTCTTGTTAGTAAGGGAAGGAAGAAGAATGAAGGATGGGTCCAGAGCTGCACAAACATTGAAATAAAGAAGTATTATTTACAAATGAATTTCTGGGGATTTCCTAAAACTCTCTTTCCTATTTGAAATCAGGGATGCTCCTCCTGGTAACACATTACAGATCAACTTCTGTTCAGGTGTAAGGCATCGCATTAGAGCACATAGTGGAAATAGGGAAGGTGCCAAAATAGGCCAAGTGCTTTTTAGAACCATGAAAAGGGAGGAAGAATAAGAATACACCAGGAGGATCAGCTGTTGAGCATAATGCCTCCGTTGCATGTGGTAAAACTTCTTTAATCTAGTTAAATATATTAATTAAATTATCTATCGATTAATTAACTAAAGCAATAATGGGTGGGATTCTCAGGTGAGGACACATAAGGGTGGGCTGAGGAGTGCTGGCAGGAGTTAGCAGAGGTGCTGAGCAGCACAGGTAGGGGTGCTGTGTTTATTAGTGCTGTTTTGCACACACTGATGTTTTCTCTTGCACAGGCTGTAGTATAAATCAGGGTCTGGGCTGTGTTTCTAGTGTGCTTGTGGCCTCAGACAGCAGAGCAGGGGAGCAGCGTGTTGGGAGGAAGGTGCAGCAGATGCAGGGGGGGTAACAGGGCCATGTTGCCTTTGAGTTTCTGTTGCTGTTTCAATGTATATGCAGATCTCGCGCAGAGTGGTTTGGGGGTGAGTCAAAATGCTGATGGTGCTGGATCTGGGGATCCTGGAAATGAGGGGTTATTCCTGAGATAAGGTATATACCCAGAACAAATCTGTGCCGTGTAAAAGGCAGCCATCGGCACGTGTGTGAACACAGATTTGGGTGGTTGCTTTGAGAGTTCCACCAGCAGCCCAGTCCAGCCCCAAAGCCCCTGCACAGCACCCTCGTTCGCCAGGGAGCATGGACTGATGGCCTTTCCTTTGCTTCCCTAGGGGAAAAAGAAGAGACGAACACGGGAAAAGCAGCAAGATTCCAACTCAGGTAAATGCGTGCGACTCGGTGGCTGTCCCTCTGTTTTTCTTGGAGGGGATAATCCCAAGCAGTTGTCATGTTTTACTGTGTTTTCTTCTATTCTCCTGAGCTTAACTGAAGAAATACATTAATTTTTTTTAATACATGGTAAATTAACATTTCTGTGACCTTTTCATAGACATATTTGAATTAGAACTTGGTTAGTGTGTGAAAACCAAGACTAGATTTTGGCAAGTGCATAACTTCATATAAACTTCCTCTAAACTTGCGCTATTCAAAACGTGCAGGGTGCATGTCCCCATCAGCCCTACAGATACCATTAATTAAAGAAAACTCCTCTCAAATGCATCAGTATTGCGTGTGGGACTAAATGCAGTGACAAGATTGAAGATCACCTGTGGGGTTACCCCAAATTTGGTTTTCATTTCAAAGGAACCTAGAGCTCAAGCGAAGTCATGCTAAAACCGAGTACCAGCTGCCTCCCGGCCCCACGGTGTTGGTTAGAAGAGGGCCTTTGGGCAGGTTTCAGCAGGTGGCACATGTTCCCATCATCCAGGGCTATTCCTGTGCTGGTTTCTTAAGTATTTCTGTCATATCGGGAATAAATAATATCTGTACCATTCAATATTCATTATAAAACATCAAGAGCCTGTCCTTGCCCACGGTGGCATCACGCATACATGAAGTTAGCCAGCTGGGTTTTTTCAGTACATCCAGCCTGTGAGTGCCTGTAGACTTAACAGCTTTTCCCATTCTCCAGCCAGCTCATTACTGCTCATTGCTGTTATTTGCTTTTGGGTGAAAATCAGTCAGCCAGATGATAGCCTGCATTAATTCATAAAGTTCAGATCATCTCATGAATTTAATGAATCGCCATTGGACAATCTCTTTGAATTGTCCATAAAATGCAATTCCATGACTGTGTCCTAGCAATATCTTTGGTTTGGTTAATGCTATTGATCTCATTCTGATAAGGGGACTATAAGCTTTTAGGCTTGTATGTAGTGTGTGTATATATATATATTTATATATCCATATATATGTCCTGTCTGTGTGATACAAAAATGATAATTTCACCTGTTATGGATTGAAAATCAACTGCTGGTCAGACACAACAGGAGACACTGGTGGTGGCTGAAAGAGGGAGCATGAATCCAGCACAGAAATGTGCTGTTCAAATCCCGTTTACAGCACTACAGGAAAAACATGATGTGCCTGAAGGTAAACAGGGCTTCACCCTCCTGAGTTCCATAATTACCCAGTAAACCGGCCACATTTTAGGAAAGACCACGGAGAATAGCTTTTCTGTTAAAACTGGAGGGGCAATGATGGGGGGCAGAGCAGAATAACCTGGGCCTGGGTCTCCCTCATGCTAACTACGCTTTCAGCCTGCTTCTGCAACATTTCCTCCTGTTCTTTTCCATGCGCAGTCCGAGCTCGCTGGCAGCCCTGGTTAGTCACTGCTGGGAGGGCAGGGAGCAGGTAAGGATGCAGACACAGGAGGCAGGCAGCACCTCTGGGATTTCGCAGCTTTTCCAAACTTAAGAAGTTTGAAAAGCCATGAACTTCCCCGTAATTGCCCATATTTCCCAGAGCTGAGGCTGTTTCCCAAACCTCCTTCTTCTCCAGCTGCCAGCAGTGATCACTGATATTTGCCTAACCATCACTTTTTTCTAGGAGAGGTGGTGCCGGCACTGTTCTGTTAGAGAAAAAAAAAAATTGGATTGTAGTGTGTTCAAGTGGCTAAAATGATGTTGCCTCTTTTCTTCCTCCTGCTCCTCCTCCTCTTTGTGCCTCTGCCTTGCCCATTCTCCGCCACGCATGCTTCTGTGTTCAGATCCTGCCTCTCCTAAGAAATGCAGAGCTCGCTTTGGCCTCAACCAACAAACGGACTGGTGCGGCCCGTGCAGGTGTGTATCAGCATCTCCTCGCTGCTGGGGTGCTCCTGGGCGAGCGGGTTCGGCTCCGTGCATCCCCTGCAGCCACCCCAGCGCTGGCGGTGGCCGCTCCAGCCAGGCGGGGATGGGGTTTTCCCTGGGTCCTCAGCAGTTGTCTGAGCTGCGAGGGTCAGGCTACGCCCTGCCTGGGTTTCTGACCCCTGCCTGGGGCGACGTTGGTGTGATGCTTTATGTGTATCTCAGCTGATGGACTTCCCTGGTCTTAAAAGCTTATTTCCAGGGTGGTGACCTCTGTGACCCCGATGTGTGGCTTTTTTCCCCTGTTAGAGATTTCCTATCGCATAAATAGCACCCTAGGGCCAGCAGTGAGTAGTTAATGGGTTTTTTTTTTTTTCCTGTTTATGCTGGGTATTTCAAGATCCAGCTTTTCATGGCCCTGAAATTTTGCAGTAGCCACCATGGGCGAGGTGGGACGGCCTCAAGCAGCAAGACAGTTTGCAAGTGCCCTGTGCCTCGGGCTTCTAGAGAGTGGATGTGGCCAGGTGATAGAGAAGCTCAGTGCATGAGCCAAGTGCTACCTGGCTCCGGGGTCTGCAAATGCAGCCAGGCAGAAAAAGCTCCTGGGGGGCCCCTGGACCTGGGCACCAAAGCACAGAGAGGCTCCAGCCTGGGCAGAGGGCTACGATTCATAGCATGTTTTTTATACCAGTGCACTGAGGACTCTAGCAAAAACTGGAAGTGTTGCTTGAAGTGCTTAAGTGCAGCTTCAAGTGACTGAACTCATTTAGCCTACCCAAACATGAACCCTGAAGCGCAGCCCTGCAGAGTCCTGATGGTGCTTGGCCCCTGCCCTTGCTGGCACCCGAGCTCGGGTCCCCACGCTGAGCCCGAGTGAGTATATACCCCCTCCCTGCAGCCGCATCCCGAACCTCGGGTGCTGTGCAACAGCAAACTGCCCCACTCGCCTTTTATACACTGGACAGCATCATCAAGCACCATTTTTTAACTGATTAAGAATCCAGACAGAGCTCACTTAACGTCTCATTAATACTTTATCCCGACTGCCCAGAGAGGGGTTTTTGTGACCTCCGTCCCTCACCCGGCAGTGCCACCGAGCCCAGCGCCCCGAGCGCAACTGCAGCTCTGCGGGCAGCTCCCCCAACCTCGCTCTGCCTTCGTTTGAACTCTCTGAATTCAGCTTCTCCTCTGCGCTGCTTCCCAATTAACACAGGCTGCTGAAGTGCTCGGAGACCTTAGCATGCTTTTATTTTTTAACCTTTGCCTCTCAACCCCTGGCTGGTCGCAGCCGTTCTGCGGTTCCCCCTACTAATGCGCTGCCACTGCCTCAAGGGCTCCTGTCCTGCGTGCTCTGCTCGCCATGCGGAGAGCAACTCCCCGGAGGATTTCCACCCCACAGGAGAAGTGAACTGCTTGAAACTGGGTGTTCCTGCTCTAGAGCTTTCACCCTTCTCCCCCTTGCCCGGGGCAAACAGCTCCAGGGTGCTGTAGCAACTAAAGGGGGAGGGGTACAGCCCCTTGGCTGTGTGATCACCACAGCAGCGAGCCCCCTGGCCCCTTTGTTAGGATCAGATCTGCTTTTCCCCTCCCCCCATTATTTTAAATCAAATCAGTGAATCGATGGATAGATTTGTATCACAAACAGGTCATTGAAACTCTCTGTCCTGCAGCTTCTCCTTGGGCTTCTCTGCTCTGGGGAGTCACAGCCCGTGTAAAACAACCTCTGAGTTAAAGCAGGGCTGTCGTGTTTCATATGGCACTAATTGGGTCACCACGGCTAATGATGACACTGACAGCAGTAATAGCACTTCTCTTGTTCGCATCCAATGCGAAGTCATGTTTAATACTGGACTAGTTAATACATATTCTAACAGTGTCTAGTTTTTCATTAGGAAGATCAAAGAAAGGTGTGCGCCCGCATTAGCGAGTTCTCCAGCTGATCCATTTGCCTCAAATGAGGCAGCTGGGCGGGGGCTGGGGGGGGGGGGAGGAGGCTCTTTTGAGCTGTTTTAGCTGTAAAGTCATGAATGCCATCCACAGCAGAGGGACTATTCCCTCGCTGCCATTAAGGTGACATCCTGAGAGCTCTTTCCTTTAAAACTCTGCTGAGATGCTGGAGGACCGGTGGCAGGTGGCGTTAGGGCTGTGTCCCAGGAGGAGAAGGAAAGCCTGCTGAGCAGCGGTGGAAGGGGCACAGGAGCCCTGGCTGGCCGGGGTGGTGGCAGAGGTGGCAGCTGGGGCTCCGGGCAGAGCTGACCGGCAGCATCACCCAGGGGGGCGGTTACAGCAAGGACGGTGTGCGACCTGGCTTTTTGAGACCCCCCCAGTCGTAACAGGGACAAGTGGGGAACTGGGGGGTGAAGGCTGGGTTGGTCCCCGCTGCCCCAGTGCTGCTGTCTTTGGGACCTTCCTGGTCTCTGCTAGAAGCACAGGGCCAGGGGAGGAGAGCGGCCACTGATGGGGCTGCAGGTCTGCTCAGGCGCCCTTCTCCCGCCGGAGCTGGCGCTCCAGCCTCTGCCCATGGCACGCTTTGTACCGCTGCCTCCGCTTCCCCAGGCAGCGGGCGCAGCCGGCAGCAGTCCGGGAGAGCCACGGGCGGGAGCTCTGCCGGGGCAGCCAGTGGCCCGGTGGGCTCCCTCCGACAGGCTCAGGGTCGAGCTGGTGGGCAGCCACCTGCCGTGTCCCCCCAGGCCGGTCCCTTCCCTGCCCAGCCTTGGCTTGGCGCTCCAGCTCCGCGGTCGCGGCGGCGGGAGCAAACGGGAAGGGTTGGGCGATGCAGGGCTGGCGGGACCGGGGGCTTTGCTGCAGGAGGCAGAGCGGACGGTGGTGCTGCGCAGGGCCTAGGCAGGCGCTGGGAACGGGCTCTTGAGAGCTTCGGATGTTGAGTTGGCTTGTGCGGCCTGAGGAGAACAGCCAAAGATGGCGGCAGGGGCACGGCACGGACCCCTGGGCATGGCCGGGCTGCCCGCCCGGGGGGCACAGCCCAGCGGGGCACAGCCCAGGGCTGGCTGCCCCCATGGCAGCTCCGTGCCACGGCCTGCCAGCAGGTCCTGTGTCCCCTGTGCCCTGCCCACGCCGTGGCTGCCAGCATGTCCCATGTGTGTCCCCCGTGCCCCCTGTGCCCCCTGCGGCAGGCGAGGGGGCTTCTGCCCCGGGGGACACATCGTAGCCTTGACCCCAGCGGGAGCTGCTTCACCCTCCCAGCAGCAGAGCAGCCGGGGCAGCAGCTGGTGAGAAATGCCCTCCTCCTTTTACGTTTTGTTATTGCTTTGATTTTTTTTGTTTATTATTGCTTGTACTTTTATTATTGTTAGTATTACTTTTTATTATTGTTTTCATTTTCATTGTTTGGTTACCTTTCACCGTTTCTGTTTTTTGTTTATTGTTTTGATTTTATGATTTATTTTCATTGGTTTATTGCTTTTTTCATTTTGATTTCTATTATTTTCGTTTGTTTCTACTTTATTAATATTTTCGTAATTGTTTTATTACTATTTTGATTTTTATTGTTTTCATTTTTGTTACTTTATTTTTATTCTTGCTTTGATTTCATTATTACTGTTTCGACTTTACTCTCATTTTCATTATTTAGATTTTTACCCCCGTTTTTTCATTTTTAAGCTCGTTTTTACGACCTCCCCTCCGCACTCCGCGGCTGAAGCCTCCCACCGCCGTTCCGCTGCTCCCCGCCCTCCCCCCCCCCCCCTCCCACGCCGCTGCTGCGCGGCCGCGCTGCGCCCCCGGTCCCGGCTGCGGGGCCGCCGTTACAGCGCCGCCTGGCGGCCACGGTGGGAAACGCACAGGGACCACCGAGCCCCCAGCGCTGCTGCGCGCCGGGTGTGCAACCGTGGCCTCGGCCCGTATTCACAGGTAACTCTCTCCACTGTTCTCAGGAGGAAAAAGAAGTGCATTCGGTACTTACAAGGAGAAGGACGCTGTGCCAGCCCAGTTTCTTCCGATGGAAGTGCTATAGACTCCCCTCCCTCTCCTCCGGACACACTCCAATGCATCTCCTCTGCTTTTCCTTCAGACAAGCTTGCAGCCCCCGCTGACTCCGCACACAGAGAACAGCCTGACCCCTTCCCTGGCTCCGCTCACCTCCAAACTGCCTCCTGCTCCTCCAGACTGCCTGCCAGGTGCTCCTCTGCGCCCGCAGAGTCCCCAGCCTACAGCGTGGCCTCCAGCGGGACATAGTCCCACGCCCAGCCGCGCTGGCCGAGGCGCTGGGCGCTCCGTGCTCTCCCACCTGGCTCCACCCAACAGGACCAGAGGCCCATCCAAATTCCCCATCTCACTGTAAAATGTGCAAAGTTAGGCAACAGGATGACTTAAGGATGCTGGAAAACTCATTTGGTGGTGTTTTTGGTGGGGTTTTTTTTGGGGGGTGGGTGGTGTTAAAGACAGAAATTGATTTCAAAAGAAAAGGTAAAAAAAAAAAAAAAAAAAAAAAAAGTACTTGCCAAAATTTAAAGTGCTGATGAGTAAACAAGCCTTTTGTCCCTGGCCTGTGCTGCTTTTTTCATTTGTTTGGGGTTTTTGTTTTGGTTTTTTTACTGCATTATCTTCAATTATGGCTGAAAGCAGACAGCTCCCCAGCTTGCCGCAGTAGATGGTAGGTGCTATCGCTCTAGCGCCGGCTGCCCCTGCCTGCCCTCCCAGCTGCTTTAACGTGTAGCCACTCACACACCTCTCACAGCCGTGATACCACAGAGCTGGAAAAGCTGGACTAGGAGCATTTTTTAAAAGCCCTTATCTCTGAAAATTCAATGTAGCCATGCTAGCTTTTTGATCTGACCAGGTAATAGAGAAATGAAATATTTAAACCAACGAGGCCAATTTTTTTAACTTCTTGTTTGGGAACAGGAAGGTACTGTTTACAGGTAGCAGGTCTCTGCGCAGACACGTCCCATGCCACGAGCATGTGGCACGGCAGAGGAAAAGGGAGCACCAACCAGATGGTAAAAGGAGCTTGGACAGGCCGCTGGAGGCTCTGACGGTCGCTTGCTCACTGTGTCAGGTGCAGGGTCTCCCTCGCTGTCAGGGATTGCCCACTGCAGACATGGACAGCCAGAAACCTCACCAGAGGCTGGGCAAAGCCTCACAAATCAGTTTGCTACTACAGCTGTGACCCACCCGCAGCGGTGGGCAGGGGGCCCCAGCCCCGGCAGGCTGACACGGGGCAGGGGTCCCTGCTGGCCCATGAGCAGACAGGCTGGAGGAGAGATGCAAGCTCTGCCACCCGCTCTGCTCTCTCCTTCCCTCTGGCAGTCTGGCAGCAGAGTGGCACACTACCCTGCTCTTCGCTTCAGGCATTCATCCGTACGTACCCTCAGAAAGATCAGAACCTTTTTTTTTTTTTCATTATTTGGCATGTAACTTTTAAAAAAACCCTTATTCTAGCTTTTTCTAAAAGATCCTCCCTCTACCCCCATGATGCCAAATGTTAATGTATTCTCTCCAGCTTATAAAAGTTTACTAGTTTCTGGTATTTTTATTTATATTTTGAGCTTGATAAACAAAACAACACTGTGGACAGATTGCGATCTCCCCAAACTGATGTAAATCCCAAATTAATCCAAGTTCTTAATTTAGTTCAGGTTTACAGACTTGTCACAGAGACCATAATCTAGTCCAGTGCAGATCTCCTCCTGCTTGCACATGCTAGACTGCTGAAGAGAAATATAACACCACAGAGGGAGAGGGGGGGGGTCCTATTTTTTCTACTTCCTAGAATAGGTTTCAGAGTACTGAATACAAATTGTGTAGTAATATTATTGTAGAACTGCAAGAGATTTAAGATTACCTTTATAATGTACAAAATATTTTTATATTTTTTCTTAATGCAAAAACACAAACCCTAATTTTTTACATTGGACTGAACATAACTTTTTAGACAAGTTCATGCTTCAAAGACTGAAAATTTAAAAAAATAGAAAAAAAAACCAAAAACCTGATTAGTCTGTAGAGCAGCTTTAGGTTTATTCCCTTTATTTAGCTAGCTTTGCTTATAGTATTGTAGATTTTTTAATTCCAGTTTTAGTTTAGATCTCAATCTATTGCTTTATTCCTCTCCTGTGTAAAAGTAAGTTCAGAAGCACTGAATGAAAGCTATGAGTACAAACCTGAAACATTTGAAGATTTTAAAGTCTGAATCACTTTAACCCTTAGAGTAGTAGCATTACCTGAATCGACTGCCAACTGTACACTTAGTCATGTACTTACTGCACTCAGAGGGTTAATTACATAGCACTAGATCAACATGCAATCTGCTCATTTTTAAATTATTTTAGCAAGCTTAGACAACAGCATGCTCCAGTGCTAAACAGAGGAACTCAGCAGACTCTTCCCAGCTCTGACATAGTCTCTTTATCACTTGATTAAAAAAAAAAAAAAAATGTTAAAAGAACCCCCAGCTATGTCTCAGCTACCATTTGTCACTGAGCCCCTCTGAACTAAGGTGCCGTACAAGTGTCAGCTACTCTAAACACCACAGATGACGAAGCCGCAGTGACCTAGCATAACTCAACACTGGGTGTAAAGCTGGCATCACTTAATACCCGATTGGTATTTTGTGGTTGGATCAAACACGTAACTTAGCAGCAAAGCAAAGGCAGGTATAAAAGAAAAAGTAGATGCATCTAAACGCCACCAGAGGAAATGTAGGGGAAAGTCCTGGACAGTATTAAACCACATGCCCAGACAGTACCAGCGTACGCAGACCAGCCATCATTCATTTCAGAATTCACCAGGACTTTCACCCATTTATTATTTCAAGGTTACTTCAGCCCCTCTATGGTGTTGTGGACCCCTGCCTCGGCTCAGGGCACACTGACCGGCAAAAGGCCTGTCTGTATTACACCCTCCTCCCATCACTGCTATTCCATCCAATTCCTGCAAATCTTAGTGAAACCTACTGGCCCGCCTCTGGGAGCCCACCCTTGTGCGCTCCGGGCACAGCAGCATTGCCACAGCCACACCGCTGGAGCGGTTACACTCATTTTCTGACACAGCATTGTTCTGACCCTGTGCTCTGCTCTACAGGGACAGGTTTAGAGCCAGACCTTACCCTGGTGCTTTCAGCTACTGCAGTATAAACTCTGAATATCTGCTCAGTATGCTGCACCGTGTTCCATTTATACTGGTGTAACTGAGAAAATTTCATTTCTTTTTTCCTTCCCAAAACACACAAGAGACCTTTAAGCTGCCCATGTCCAAGACAAAACAGTGACCATGACCAACTTGTTACATGTCCCATGGCTGACAACCAATGCCAAAACAAAGTTACTTTAATACCAAAAAAGTGTCTTTAGAAATGCTTTATGAAGTGTTACTATTTTGTGTTAATACTTTTTTAATAGAAGGAAAACGTTACCCTTAAGTTTTTATCACAACAAGATCTTTTTTTTTTTAGTTCTCTTACAGCAATTTCAACACTTCCATATTTGAATTCCTGAAATCAGTTTGAATGTAGAAGTCATGGAAGTACCACTTCATTAAACCAAGTAAAACCACTGTATGTATGTAGCAGGGATAAATGTTTTGCAGCTGTACTTTCATTTGTCCAATGACTACCCATCACTTGTAATTTTTTTACTTCATTGAGTTTGTATTTTTTGGCTTTTATGTTCAAAAATATGTTTATAGCTTTATAAATAAAGTAATTGCCAGACTGGCTATTCAAAATAGGCCACTGGAAGTTATAATCCTATCAAACTCTCAAACAACTATTTCTTAGAATTGATTCAAGAGGACTCCTGCATTTTTTTCCTTCTGCATTTGTGTGTATAGTTTTTAAAGTAATTGCCAATAATCTTCAATGGGTAAGACTGAAATACTAAGCCAAGACTAAGAAAAAAATACCTTCTTCTACAGTCCCTACCAACACCTTGGTTCCCTCTCCCTACCCCCACTGTTAATCACTTTGGCCAAGAGCTGTCCCTGATCATGCTGGGACTGTAAAAAAAAAAAGAAAAAGAAAAAAGTTAAGGCAGCACCGTACAAGTTAAACAGTAACAGAGTTTAACAGTGGGAAATTGGACAGTCTCTCCCCCTTTCAAGAATTTCCAAGTAAGAGTTTCCAAGTACACAGCTGGTGTCTATTACAACAGCAGGCAACTATTGGGTTCAGCTGAATTAGAGAGCACACACAGCAGCCTCACAAGAGAGGTACACAAGCTGCCTCAGCACCTTCACGAAGGGCATCATTCTCTACAGCCCAGCACTCATACTGCTAGAGTGGGTAACAACTGAGAGGTAACACAACCTCCAGAGACCAAAAAAGGTCAAAAAAAGGTGTTTTCTCATACTGACATATGTGTCAGGCAGCTACAGATTTTGAATCTGGGTAAGTCTGAGACAGTACTACAGGGGGACTTCAATTAGAAGAATGTAAGTTGCATGGAATCCAAACTACCAGATTATTAAGATTAAAAATCTGTCAAAGCTATACAATGCATTCACCACACAGACTAGCCCTTTCTTCTGCACACTGCTATGCTGTACCTCCCTCTACATTTGCATCAGTGTCAACAGCCACCTGGCAAACCCTGGACCTTCAGCAGAAGCTCCACCATTACAGCATTTGACCACCAAGGGTGATGTTTTAGGCAAGCTGTTTAATAATTAGCAAGTCTTACCACAGGATCACAGGTGTGTGTTTTATGCAGGTATGGCAAGCAAAGTAGAAGCAAGGTAATGAGGAAGGCAAACTAGGTGTCTGTCTCTTCCTCATCCTACAGCACAGCAAGGCATCATGCGAGGCAGTGGCTGCTGACAAACAGGGATCCTAGTCTGCTGACAAGCACCTGAAGGAATTTATATAGGCTTCTATCATTAAACACAATTACAGTACAGGCTTCTGTATTAGCAACGCAGCACTCCAAGGATGAACTAGTGTGTTCTCAAACACTAATTTCACACAGACTGACTTATCTCATAAGAATACAAGAGAAGCTGAATATTATACAACCACAGAAAGAATCATCATCAGATTTTCTCTAGTGGCACTTTTAAACTGAGGTGTATTGTTTGCAATACAGGATGCTGCAAAAGCTCCAGCATGTCCAAGTCTAGCACTGGAGTATTTTATGCCCACTGACAGTATCTAATACGCCCATATAATATGCCCACCAGCACAAAGGCAGGCCCAGCAACCTCATGAATAAGCAGATGTAAGCAGCAGCTGCATCCAAAGCATGGGTTTGAATGCTGCTTTAGAGAGTTATAAATGCTTTCATTGATGGTTACATCAAAGATTACCTAAAAGCTGGTAAGCCATCAAAAATTTATCCATCTGGATTGCCTGCTATTTAACTTCCGACCTAATCTGAGAAGTTGCCCACTGTGACTAGTGGCTTGCTTAAGTCATTCAAAGTCTTTACATCCGTTTTATTTCAATTAACCACTGCCTTAGTACTGAGTGTACGATAGCACTAAGTGACCGTAAGATTGTCTAGTTACAAACAACTAGAACCACTTGCCAACAAAAGTTTAAAAGCCCTTTATTAATTCAGAAGTGAAACACTGTTATTTAAAGTGAGATAAGTAATGTTTATTAAGGTTCACTCTACTCTAAGGTTTATACAGAGAATGGAATGCAATACAAGCTAAGAGCACACCTCAAAGATCTAACACAACCATCCCCTACTCCCTATAAGGGAACTGTAAAAAAAAAATTAAAAAAAATCAGAAAACCAGTTACTGTTTAACTAGTTGCAAGTGGCTTTGTCCAAAGAAGTTAAGCTTGATATTGCATTAGCTTTGTATGCAATAGTTAAGTCTCTACAAGCTGAAGTATCGCATACAGAGGCGTAAGATTTCCTGTGGACACATGAAACCATGTTTTAAAGAGCTACATCACAAGGGTTGTTTAAAATTGCCTAAAAACCAGCCACTAATGACATGCACAGGTCAATAATATTAACTTTGGTAGTGTCAGTCATTTTTGGTCAAATCTGGATTCCACTTTCCACAGTAGCATGTATAAAAACACATCCATCCTGTGCATAAAGCAACACACTTTTCACTTGCTACCAGCTAGAGGCAGGTCTTCAAGACATGGTTGAAGTATTAAAATTTAACTGTTAGGAGCTTGCTTAGTGCTAGATCACATTTTCACTTGTCTATAAGGCAAGACTAACAGGACAAGAAAGTGGTCAAATATTTTTTCCTTTTTTTTTTAAATGCAGGACAAGAACCATCTTGAAAGTTATATAGCTTTAAGTAACACTAATTTTCCCCACAATGTTTTTGGAAAAAATCCAGTAACTTAACTTTACCTAGCTCCCCAAGCCCCAAGACACATTCTAGTTTGTTTTTCTTTCTGAAGATATCAATACCCTGTAATTACAAGTGTTCTGTTCTTCTTGAGGGAGAAGTCATAGGTGTTTTTATTTACAATGGAGTCAATCCTTAGCACTGTAACTGGACTTGAACAGCTGAAGTGCTACTTTCCATACAGAATCCACACTTAGTTCAGTTTTATTCATTGCAGAGTAAAGTAAAAAGACATCTAATTACACTAATAAAAACTCAGAAGATTTAAATTTGTACTCAAAAAACACTACACATGCAAAGGGAACAATATCCTGCTAACACAACTTCATTTGCTGCTGCATTTGTCTAATATTAACAATTATGAACAGAGCAGTGCAACTAGTATTTGGAACAATCCTTACAGTGTTCGAGTGTCAGGCACAGTACTTCACTTCTCTTCACACCACTGGTTCTCTTTACGTACCTGAAAAAAAAAAATTAATATGTTGCAGTGAACTTCTAAGAGTTAACTGTAAATAGCCATAAGCATTCAGGATTACTTACTTATTATGCAGGAAGGCATAAACCTGGAAGCAGCTTTAATTTTTCATGTAGCATTTGCAATTAGAAAGTCAGTCTTCCAGAAACTGACCTGTTTATCAATATAAGCCAAGAAATGTATTTCTCATGCCTAGATTTGATCAAAACAGAATTTTTCCCACCAAGGAAAGGAAACTGACTAGCTTAAGACTAAATCGCTTGTTTCATGGCACAGCACTGAAGGCAAACCAATGTGTACGATTCACTACTTTCATATTTAAACAAGGCATCTTACTCCAATCTTTCTCAACTCTGCTATTTTGCAGTTGGTTTGTTGTTCAAGTTTTAAGATCAATGAGTTCATTAGTTAACGATGAGAATCCAAACATCTTACCTTTATAACCACATGCAACAATACATCTCCAGCACAGCTCCAAAATGGCTAACTAGGGCTCCCAAAAACAATCCTACATGCTTCCTTACCAGACACACCTCCGAGCCAGGAAATCAATATGCTTTGTTTTGACCTTTTCAGGTAATGGACTGTGAGCACTGTAGGCACCAAAAGGTCTTCCACTAGTAGCAACCCAATTACCAGGGGGTGGTGTGTTAGTTCACCTTCATTGTTAAAAGGTCAGTTGCACCACACATTAAATCATGAAGTGCCACACAAATTCAGCACAAAAAAACCCAGCTAAATTATAATTAAACCTAGATCAAGTACCTGTGCTTCCTCCTCCTCAGTGAAGTCATTCTTAATATTGAATGTCTTGCGAATTTCTTCTGGAGTCTTCCCCTTGATCATGTTTGCAACTGTCTTGCATGTGACATCAAGCAAACCTTTGATGTCCAAGTAATTTGCAGCCTGTAGAAGAGTTTTCAAATTTAAAGCCTCCATATCGATGTTCTGCCCCTGCAGATGTACTACCAGAGTTACAGTTACACTGAAGTTGTAGAATATTGTAACTGCAAACAGATCATCTCCACTTTAAGAAGCTTCTAGCTAACTCTGAAGTAACAATGCCTAAAACTTGCTTGCCAAACAGAAGGGAAAGTTACTTGTACCACAGAAGATACAACCGCCCTGCTCCCCCTTTTACAAAGAGCTTCAGAAGCCTACAATCATCCAAGATCTTCAGTGTTGAAGTACTATTCCAGCTAGTACTAGCCAAGACAACTAATGCTGCCCCACAGTACCATACAAGGGACAGATTTAAGAAGTCAAAGCTAGGGTTTAAGTTGTATGCGGATCTCCAGTAACATCATCTATTAACAAGCCCCATATTCAGAAAAGCATATTAATTGATAAATGAGCAGGTCTAGATTAATGCCTAGCATTAGGTTAGCAAGCATTCCAACCTCCTCAACAATCTGAGCCAGTATTAGCCAGAACAACTTGCCCTCCCCACATCCCCTTCCCAATGAAGAAATTATTCAAGAAGCATAAAGACTTTGTGAAGTGCACTCGCAGAGCACACTCCACAGGCATAGCCTTTACGCTTCATGAACGAACTTACCAGGATAAGTTCAAAAAGCGTTCCTTGGTCTACTTTCAGAAACTCTTGATCCCACACAGGGATGTCATCTGTTCTTTTTTCTTTGTTCTCATCATCCTCAGGAGGAGGTGGATCATCCTTGTGATGGGTGCACCACTGAATCACCTAATTACAGTTTTGATATTAAGAGTTTTATCCAAATGATTCTCCTGTTGGGCCCCAACTATAACTTACCTTCATTTCAGAAGAAATGCACCTTTTCCTCTAGATTCGTATTAGAATCACGTAGGAACATGCTCCAATACCCAACATTATAATTTTAGAACAACTGATCCCCAGTCCTGGAGTACAACAGCCTTCAAGAATCCCATCTGAGACAGTAGCTAGTTAATTACTCATGATCTTAAAAGCCAGCTGCAGGTGTTCTAAAGTTATTCAACCCTGTGCTAGCACACACAGGACTGCACAAAGAAAACCTAAACCTCATTTTGCAGTGTCTAATCTGTTTGCAGAGACACAATTTTTATTAAACAGAACACTACACAGGGGAAGAGCATAGAGTGGTTGGTAACAGCTATCAGCAGAACATGCTCACCCTAGTGCAAAGTTCACCTGGCAAAAGTCTGCCTTTTAAAAAAAAAACCACACACAACCAAACACTAGCTTGGGAACATGCAATTTCATCACACGATACAAGTAAAATCCCGTCCCATTCTGCCAACCCAAGAGACTTCACAAGTTATTTATGTGCACTTTCACTAGGAAATAATTCCTAACCATTTATTTACCCCAAAACAGTCCAGTGCTTATTTTGGCATAACACTTTCTACTTCAGAGTAAAAAGCATCTTAGAAGACAGCAACGTATTTTTTTGCTTTTCTCCCTTGACCCAACAGTAATCATGGTCTATTACCCAATTTAATACCATTGAGTGCACACAGTGACTACCACACAGGCAGGCTACTGCCAGTATTCTCACCACCACCAATCCCTTAATCCTTACTCTGAACATTTGGATCTCATGAACAGGCACCTCAGTTCACAGAATCCAATAAAAAAATCAGTGCTTTAATACCACAGAATACTAGTGTGCACCACTTCAGCACCTTAGGAAGCCTGTCTGGCCTCCAGCTGCTGTTCCAGAAGGTCACCTCTGTAGGTCTTCTGCCATTATCTGCCTACCAGCCTCATCCCAGTTCTCAGAAACTCTAGATGCCTAGGTTCATGCACCCCAAATTGGTTAAGCTTGTAGCTAGCACAGGAAGAATATTTTTAATACAATAGTTCATAATACCCAACTCCAACATGAATTTCACATTTCATTACTGCCACATAACCCTACTGTTTTCAGCATCTTACCTTTTTTAAGATAGCTGCATTAACATTTGGAAGAGGGACTGGGTCATCATCACCTTCATCATCCATTCCCAGATCTAAAAATGGAAAGATGACTAAGCAATCAGCAGGCAAAGCCACTTGTTCTTTTTCTGAACTGGGCTGCTTCACCAATTCTCCACTATTCTAACAGTGAGGCTGAACAGATTGGTAGCAAAGGATCTCTAACTGGTGAAGCCAGTACCTTTTAGAAAGCTTTGTGGAGCCACAGCTGCATTACACATACAAGGTTATACCAAGTTTAGGCTAAGTGGCTAATCAGGCTACCTCATCAAATGAGAGCATCAACAAACCACCAGTTAAGCGGTCAGTTACTTGTCAGAGCAGAACCTGCTAGTTCAGTGTCCTGGGAAGAGGAGACATTGGAGGAATCGGACACATGTATGGATTTTTACCACTTTCAACAGTTCAAAGTGCAAGTTCAACCGAAATGTTCCAACTGAGATCTCCCATTCCATTTCTTATTTAATAAGAATTCAGATCTACTGTGGTAAGTAGAGACAATGTTTTGTCTTCTACAGGAGCAGTAAATACTTCACTGTAGTGCAGAGATGCCAGTTATCTGGCCTCCGAAGCACTCATACCGATTCTCATCGGCTGAAGTTCACATGCTAAGACAGCAGTATAAATCCTTCACTCAAAAAAGCATTTATAAAGCACGCTTCCAATACTCCTTGCTTTCAAAGACTGCCAGCATGCTCAAGACAGATTTGGATAAACTTTGTCACTTTGACCCCTTGATATGATTAAGGAATCAAAGTAAAAAATGAGAAAAACAAAATCTGTACTTGATATGCAGAACAAATACTACATTACCCATCTTTGATCAGAGAATATGCTTTTTTATTACACAAATGCGAACAGTTGGATGACACCCCAGCTGTCAAAGATTAACATCTTGTAATTAGTTATGTAATCTAGTAACTATGCAGACCTTCACTCATTATATGCACAGATAAGCCAATTCTACATCACCAAGGAAATTCATTTTTAAGAACAGATGACTGTCACACAGGCATCACTGATCAAATCTGTGCACAATTAAAATAGCATGTACTTCTGTATTTAGGCAAGTCAACTACTGTTATTAATGGGATATTAATTAGTACTACCTTTTGTTTGGAAAAACTAACTTCATAGATTCAGAAACTAAAATACTGACATTAAGGGGTACTGCGTACATCAATTAATGGAAACTTCAAATGCATACTTTGAACATGGTGACAGATACTAGAGTAACAAGCAACCAGTCCAAAATTGTTGGTATGGGGAAATAATTCAAGCAATATCTCAAGTTCAGTCAACTCTGCTCAGCTTGCCCCCACCACCTCCAAAACAGCAATTTCATCTGTTATCAGAAAATTAATACTTCATTGGTGGTCCCATGATGC
This sequence comes from Falco rusticolus, assembly GCF_015220075.1. NCBI lineage: Eukaryota > Metazoa > Chordata > Aves > Falconiformes > Falconidae > Falco > Falco rusticolus. The sequence goes on from NC_051194.1 coordinate 3,334,432, forward strand.
TCGACAACCCCACCTTTCAGCTCCTCCCTTTTCAACTGTAGCAGGCAACACACAAAACATTGTTTATTAACTGATGCTTAACCGGCTGTACTGCAAATGCATTTCATCTGTACTAGAGTATCAGGTCTCACCCAGATTAGTGAGAGGCTAGTTTACATTGCCTAGCTTACAACACTTACCACGTGTAACTTCCCTTTCATCAACACCCAAGTGTCACTAAACACCGGCAGTGACACAGCTTCTGCATGAGAAAACTGAGAATTGCGTTTCCTAACGTAATCCAACCAACTGCTATGTTTCCTCCTCGTGTTGCTAGTCATGTTCAACAGCATCTTACTAACAGAATGAAAGTGTTCAATGCTTGGAGTATACATAAACCCAGTAAAAATAAGGGTGAAATAAGGTGTCACAACCAGACACAGATTTATACCCAAGAACATAATTTTAACTACATCTACAGAAAGACTGTTTTCTAAGTTAATTCATGAATACACCCAAAAACTGGAAAAAACCACCAGTAAACAATGAGGATTTGCACTAGAGGGATTAGACACAGTTTGCACTGTATCCTAGCCATCTGGCAGATTTCCCCTCCCCCGCCACAAGTTCTTTTGTTTCAAATTTATGTCAGCAGGAGATCAGAACTAAGCATTTATCCCAAATAATTCAACTGCATCCACAATATAGGTTTCACTTTAGCTCTTTCTTCATTGCACTGGTTTACAATCTCCCACCCCATTTAAAAGATACTTACATCATAAGGCTGGTTTGTAGGATTAAATAACCTTAGTTTTTAGTATTATGAGATGTTCTGTTTGCTTAGCTTTTACAAAACTGAAGTAGGCTGTAAGCAAGGCAGTGGGGTGCTTCTATTTTACTAGCTTCCCTGTGAGTGCTCTTAACAGGAGGACTGAACTTTAAGCTTTTTGCAAGAGCACATCCACCCAAAACATAGTTCCAGCTACAACAGCAATTGTTTCAGCTGCTCTGACATAGGACAGCGAGCTGCTTCACAGGACTGAGAATCCATTTTCAGCACAGTACTAGTTTGTCTCCTTTGGTCACAGCTACTGTTCAAGAGGCTTCCTTGAATACATTGCTATCTCCACACGAGCTAGTGGGCCTCAAGGCTTCACACTCTTACCTTCCAGCATAGTCTTTATAGTTACAGACTGTTTTGCAATTTCAACATCAACTTCAAAGATTTCTCCATCTGAACTCTGTAGTTTAATTGAAGGCATCTACAAGAGAAGGACAGTTATTTCCACACAATATTCAGCAGATGTTACAGGTTTTGCTGACTTGAGGATATACATTAATTTATACTGCTTCTTACCAACAGCAGATAGCCCAGTGCCACTTAAAGCATACTCAGATTATTCACTGCTTGAATCAACAGGCCTAAATTCATTAATCCTCATGCTTAAGAAACAGGATTGGTAGAAGCCTAACACTAATTTAAGAGAATTTTAATTTTAAAGCATAAAATATACAACATTAGCCAACAGCACTACTTTTTTTCCATGCAACACTAGAGCTACCTTTCCTTTGAATTAACTCAACAACAGTTCCAAAAAAAACTTCCTTCTCTTCAAATCCAAACAATTGCTATTCATTTTGACTACTCAAGCTACTTTTGAGATCTGACTTCATTTAAGTGAAAGCCTCTGGAAGAGAATCACAAAACTGAGGTTGGAAGGAACCCCTCTAGACAGAGCCAGGTCCAGCCTCCCTTGCCCCAGAGTCAGACAGACAGATTGCTCAGGATCAACAGCTTTCCTTCAGAAAAACATTTGTTTTTCTGAAGAGATTAAAAAGCAATATATCACTACAAGAGAGTCTTTCAGCACTCAATACTACTCTTACAAAGTAGCAAGTTAGATGAGCACTTTGTTAGCATTAAGAATGGCTAAGATGACTCTGCATTTTAACAAAGTTTTTCAAACAAACTGTAACAAGACCAAGAATAAACAGAAGCAGCAGACTGCAAAGAAGTTATAACTGAAAAATAATCAAATTTTACAAGAACGCATCTTTGCAAATACTTTACAACTCAAACCCAGAAGTAATGCACTTGATGCAGCAGCCAGTAGGTTACAACTTCTGCCTGAAACTACACATGAAGTCTGTTTGGGTATCACTGCACCTGAACCAACTGACTTGAAAGACATGATAATCCTAAGTGCCTGGCCACATAAACTTTATTAATCCGTTCTCAACAAACTGGCAGGATGTGTTGAGAGTTCCTTTACCACTCCAAATGTTTGTTAGCAGCAGACCACTGCAAGAGGTTTTGGGTGGGTTTTTTTCTTTCCCTCAAGTTATCTCCTTGAGGACCTCTAAAGCATGTATATATAAATACAACCCAGAAGGCACTGTAAAGAGGAGCTCCAGGAACAGAGAATATCAAACCAATTTAAGTTAATTTTCAAGTGTTCTTCTCCCACCAAACCTAAGAAGTATGCATGCTAGTTCCTTACAGTACTTTAACTACCAAAATTGAATTAGCTAGACTACTTTCAGCAAACTTACACTACCCCTTTTTGAATGCCTCCAGTAGCTCATCACTATGGCTGAGCCTGACACTACTGCAACAAACCCAGTCCAGTGGAGGCCAGCCAAAGCACACAAAGCTTAATAAGCAGCTCACACCAGTCTGAAGCTCTCATTGCTTTAATTTCCATTTGGCAGAGCAAGTAGTTAGTTAATATTTACCCAGTAACGAAATGATATGACAGCACTACTTCTAATTAAGATGGGTGTTCTGGAGGGGCACAGTCACGACTGTTCCAAAGATACAAACACACACACGCACAAATAAAATCCATGTTAAAGCATAGTTCTGAGTTGGTAGTTTGAATGATGCTCTAAAAAAAAACCAAGCACTTATCTAGGCATAAATTTCAGATTTAATGCATCTGTTCTTGCAGTGATTGTCTGAGAGCACTCAAGAACAAACCCAGCTTCACATGCCAGCCTTCCCGTGCTTGTGTCTAGGATTACATAATGCAGCAGCACGGAGCCAGCAAGGCAGGGATGCTGCAAGGCCAGCCCCTGAAGAATATTTGCATTAAGACCCTTGTATCACCCAAACCCATTTCTTGCAAGACCTTTAGGTCATTGTTATGGGTCAGAATCAGGTCGAAAGAAGCTAATCTACTGCCTCATCATTGATAAGGGATAAGGATTTCAGCCATATTTCATTATTTTTATATCACAGAGCTCAATCTCCTGGAGGAAGAAGAAAAAAAAAAGTCATTTTTTAGCAAACTGCAGTACAGCTCTGGAAATAGACTGGCCTTGGACAGCAACACAGCTGGGTGACTAAGCAGACCAGTCCTAAAAGCTTTATTCAACAACAGCAAAACAGGTTGGGAGCTCGTCAAAAGCCAAACCTGAATTACAACGGTAATTTGCATGTATAAGCCTGAAACACAGAGCTCAGCCATCTAACACGGCGCTACTGGGCAACTCTGCCTCCCAGAGCTATTCCGGATGGATGCTCGCTCCTTCCCCTCCGCTTCCCGGTGCCACCGGCTGTAGGGCCGCGCTTACTGACTCAGCTCAGCGCCGCGGCCCCAGCCCGCCTCACTCCGCCGGGGCGGCAGGGACAGCCCGCCGGCCGCCTCGGGCACGGCCGGGCTCCGCAGGTGCGGCGCGGCCCGGGGTGGGGGAGCACCACCCCCCGCCCGCTTCAGCCCCGCGGCGTCCAGGACGGGCTCAGCCCCCAGTGCACACCCTCCTCCCCCGCAGCCCGCCCGCACCAGCACCTGGCAGCCCCGCCGCCCTCGCCAGGCCGGGCCGGGCCCGCCTGCCGCAGCCAGCCGGCCCCGCCACCCGGACCCTACCGCCGCCGCCGCCCCCGTGCAGCCCCCTGAGCCCCGCAGGCCTCACCGTGAGGCGGCGGTGGCGTCCGACTCCGCGCTGACTAGACCTGGCGGCGGCGGCAGCGCTCAGGGCCCAACTGCGGCGGCGGCTTTATATGGCGGGAGGAAAGGGGCGCGGGGGAGGAGGCAAGGACCCGCCGCTCACTGCCTCGCAACCGCCGGGCTGCCCGCAGCGAACGCCTGACCGAAACACCCTACCCGCCTCCCTAAACGGCGCCCAGAACAGCTGACGGTAAAGAAACTGGCCACGCCGTCCTCTGCCGGGTGCGGGGAGCGGGGGCAGCGGGGCGGCAGCGGCGGGACGGGGCGGCGCGCGGCGGGTCTTTCAGGCAGCGGCGCGGGCGGCCCCGGGGCCGCGCAATGGGCGGGGGCGCCTCGCACGGGCCAACGGCTGCGGCGTCTCCTCCCCCCCCCCCCCCAGCCTCCCCCGGGCCTGAGGGGCCGCCCCGGCCACCGGCCCGGTGTTGCGGGGGGAGGCCGGGCCGGGACCCCCGCCCGGTGGGGGGATAGCGCGGTGTCCCCGTGGAGAGCACCCGTGATGGCGAGGGGTGCCCGCCGGTGCGGCTTGTGGCAGCTGGAGGCCGGCCGGGTGCCCTCCTGGGGGAGCGAGCGGCCCGCGGGCACGGCGGCCATCCTGTGCACCGAAACACGGCTGTTCGGAGTCGCGGGGACCTGTCACCGAGAGCCCGCGCTGGGGATCTCCCTCCTAGCGGGGCTGCACGGGGAGACAGCCCAAGCCCCCCGCGAGGGCCCCTGAAGCAGGGAGCTGGGCCAGGCAGCTCCTGCCCCTGGCAGCCCCCCCCCGCAGTAACCTAGCGAAGCGCCATCTGCAGCGGACGCAGAAAGCAGTTTAACCAAAAGGCTACACTGAAAAACTGGGTAATTTCAGATTGTTACAACAACAGGTTGCTGGCCTCAGCAACGGCTCAGGACAGTTCACGCTGCTGGAAATAGATTTAGGTCTAACAAGCAACCACTGAACATCTGCCCTGGGGCCCACCAGGAATTTTGGTCTGTACAGCTCTGCCCGTGGCCAAAGCCCATGGAAGCATCTCCAGACACCAGTGCACAGGGAGCCACCAGGCCCGAGGACGGACTAGCAGCCAGGAACCACCGGGATGCAGCCAAAGCAGTGCTGCGTTGGCACAAGCACCCCACCTAACATCTCCTGAAAGGTCAAGAGCATGGGGTCAATAGTGACGGGCATTAGGTTTTCAGGATTGGATTTTCAGGAAAGGAGGGATCTGAAGGTTTTTGCTCAAGTGAGGAAGGCAGAGCAGGGTATGAGTGCACCAAAGTAACCATGAGGTGTCCGTGGTGCTGTCACACAGAATTTGCCCTGTGCTCTGCTGCTGAGCCCAGTTTTGCATCAGCTGTCCATGGCAAAGTGGCTTTTAGGTAGTTAAAATATTTATGCAGTGACAACTGATGATGATGACAATTTGCTTTACTTGAAATCTTCGTTGCAGATGTCTACAGAACTGAAGAATGTGTTCACAGCATTTCAGTGCGTACATAGCCAGGCTGTCTGTAAGCAGACTGGTACCAGCAGCAGCATTCCACTGCAGAACAACAGTATAGTGGCATAAGTCACAGTTTTCCCCTTCCTTGTGGTCTCAGGGTGTCCCAGGCTGTGCCCCACACCTTACTGAACAAATGACAGCCAGACCCACTAGAAAATACCTTCTAATGTAAAGGATTTTCCTGAGATTCAGAAATTCTCAGTTAAAAAGCTTGCTTTGCTCATTTCAGAGTCCACAGCCCAGGACAGGAGCCTCGCCACAGAAGTATCAAGTCTTCTTTCTTTTTTTCCTTAATTTTCTATCTGAATGACATAACTAGCGACACCACACACACTAGAAGTATTTAATATTAAATAGTCTGTTGGTTAGGGCTGACTCCCTGGAGAGATGGAAAACTCAAATGCAGATTCGCAGCCAGGAAGAATCTCTTAGAGCTCAGGTGACAGTGAGGCTACTCTACATCACGTACTATTACTTAAATAGGTTTCACTAAACATTCCACAGAACTGTCAGAGACAACTGCCTGATGGGGGAATCTTGTTTCTTGGGCTGTAGGATGCCGAGCAACTCGTTAGTTACAGCATGCTTGAAGATGACTCTGAGCAACCCAATCTGACTTTGAAGATGGATCTAAATTGAGAATGTGGTCCAGAGGACCTTGGTGGTCCCTTCTAGCCCGAATTACTGTGGGCTTCTGTAACATGCACTTCAGCCAAACTCTTTGTAACAGCTGAGGGAGCACCCAAAGATGTCAGGTAATGCTTATACAACAGACTGATGCTAGCAGAGGTTCCTCAAAGATCCTAGTATTAGTAACCAGATAAGCTGTTTGTTCACCATTTATGAGGACCTAGTTATCATATTTTTAATTCATATGTATCACATATAGATATGTGAAGCCTCCAAACTATGCCAAATGTGACCTTTTGATTGTGCCGTCATCACATTTACCTCTTCCTAAGTCACTCCATCTCTTAGTCCAATGATGAGAACCACGTTCACTGCACTAAAAAAAAAACCCACCACTGCCTTTATTTTCCTATAATGTTCTTTTTTTAATTTCTATTAAAACTCCTTAGCTTAGAGGATCAGACTACAACAGAACATGGTCTGTGGAAAACATATCTGCAAATCCTAAATCCCCTTCCTGATGTTGCCAAAGACCAAGGTTTCTGATTTGGCTCTTGTTCAGCAAGCACAAGCTCTCGGACTTCGAATCAGGCTCCACAAAGGGGGGATGGGATTTGCTGTCTACACCAGAGAGATCTAATAAAATCTAGGAACAGGCAGAAAGCTAAGTTCCATGCTTAATTATGGTCTGCATGTGAAGTTAATTTGAAGCGATACTGTTGATGAGCTTTATACTTGAGATAACTTTCTGAAGGAGAAAATTCAGTCCACAGTGGACTTTGAATTTAGCTGTTGAATTAGAACTCTGGAAAAGTTAAAACAACAAAAACATCCCACACCCAAAAAAAGTGGCAGACGGCTGTCATAGATAGGCTCTAATCACAGGACGGCCACCTCCCACTGTGCCCTACATATCGTACAATGAACCTCCCCAGCCAGTCCAGATGCTTTCTGTTATCTGTCATGAAAAAGCAGCTGCTGCAGCATTGATAGCCAAAGTGCTGCAAGTAAGTCAGTATTAATAACACAAAAGACCCATCCTTCACTAAAGCGGCAAGGCAAAAAGATTTTTCAAAAAATGGGTGGCCCAGTTTCAGTTGTTAGGCACGTAGGTAATCGTCACAATGCAAATAATCATAAACCTTAGCATTGCCACCCTGAGCCATAAAGATAATCACACCACGTATGAGCCATAGGTAAATCACAATTAAGGACCTTTTACCACTGAGAACCCAGAGGAAGGGACAAGCTTAACACTAAAGCAAATACCTGAAAAGACTGGAGCACCCAAGATCAGTGCAAGCTTGATTTAATGCTTATCAGATCCAGAAGAGCTATGACCTACATACTTGCAGCATCCCTGGGCTGCGGGCACAGCTAGCTGAACAGCAATGCAGCAGCAGGGGGAAGGGGGTTTTAACACACAGAACATTAGGGAGCAGCCTCCCAGACACAGTGCTGCTGCATCTGTTCCACGACCTTGGATTCTCGGATTCTCTTCCTGGCTATTTCAGGCAAAATTTATTGTGCCCCCACCCCCCCACCCCCAGCCCTCAAAACACTTCATATTCTCCACTTTACAGAGAAACTGTTTTGGGGTTTTTTTTGTTGCTGGGGGGAATTCAGAGACTATGGAGATAACACACTGAGTATTTTTCAATACCAGAAGCGTGACGTGGGATTGTCAAAGCCTAATGAGAACCAGGCTTGAAAGAGATCAGCTTTGCTCCATCAACAAGCTGGGAAACTTCACAGAACTCAGCCTGGATTCCCTGAGCTGCAGGGATGGGATGCTGGGGAGGGCTGAACTTGAGGAGTCCTGAGAGCACAGCTGCGCTAGCAGAGAGCGCCCAAAATGATTTGCTGGAAAGTGAGGTGTGAACATAGAATCTGAACAAGAACCTAATCCACATGTAGGGGAGGATGAGACTTGCTGCAAAAAATCCTTTCTGCCCCCCCCCCCCCGCCCCCCCCCCCCCCCCCCAGAATACAGATGGTGAGGAATTTTTTTTAAAACAAGCAGCTATATCAACAAGTTTAAAAAAAACAACAAAAAACAACCTGGTTTAGTGTCAAACCAGAAAACATCAGAATTATTCATGTGAGAGAGTTGGTAGAAAGACATTGCTGAGCTCAAAGGCCTGTGCCAGTGCTGTTTAAAGCAATCTTGCAACAATGCAGCAACAGAATAGGAAAATTCTTGTTCTCAGTACAACTCTGGAAAAAGGTCATTATTGCATTTCCAACTTCCATTACCTAAAGGGGCCTACAGGAAGGCTGGGGAGGGACGTTTTACAAGAGCGTGTAAGCAACAGGACAAGAGGAAATGGCTTTAAGCTGAAAGAGGGGAGATTTAGATAGCGGGAAGAAATCCTTCCCCGTGAGGGCGGCGAGGTGCTGGCACGGGCTGCCCAGAGCAGCTGTGGGTGCCCCATCCCTGGCAGTGCCCGAGGCCAGGCTGGACGGGGCTGGGGGCAGCCTGGGCTGGTGGCCGGTGTCCCTGCCCGTGGCAGGGGGTGGGACTGGGTGGTCTTCAAGGTCCCTTCCAACCCAAACCGTTCTGTGGTTCTATGATGGATCAAAACTTGTATTACAGGAACACCCACGAGGTGCTGTTGCTTTCCATCCAGGTTGTACCCCAGCAATGCAGGACAACAGGTGGCAGAGGCCACCGGTTGGATGAGAGTCCAGTTAACACCGATAGACTGACAAACCCCAGTAACTAAATCCTGTCGAGCAGACACCAGCTGTGGGGTTTGTTACCAGCTTCTGTTTCTTTCCCTAATGCCACTCTCATTGCCCTTACATAACTACAGGGATGCAAGAGAGTTTAGAAGACTAAAGATGGGGGGAAGATTAAAAACAGAAACACACCTACCTCATGCGTATTTGCAGCATCTACTTCCTACCCTCATCCTCACTCCACCTCCACTCAGAGATTTCTGTACCAGTTGTGCCCTAGCACCCTTTCGGATCCCTCGGGCTGCTCCGACGGAGTCACCCACCCACCGCCTGCCCGGGCAGCGCCGCCGGGACCAGCCTTGCGGGCGGCCCCGGTCCCGGTCCTGGTCCCGGCGGGGCGGGCACGGCCAGGCGGTGGCGCCGGGGCTCGCTCCGGGAGCGCTGCGAGCGGCCTCGGGGTCCCGCCAGCGCTGCGGGAGGAGCGGGATTGCTCTAGGTGATCTGGAGAACTCGCTTAGCAGGCTTCCTTTAAGCGGTCTTAAGCGGCAATGTATAAAAAAATTGTGAATATCCTTGATAACCAAGCGTGAGCCTAAGTGAACTAGGTTAGTTTCATGGTTTAACCCCGGCTGGTAATTCAGCCCCCAGCACCGCTCGCTCACTCCCCCGTGGCGGGATGGGGGGAGCACTGGAAGGGTAAAAGTGACAAAACTCACTCGGGGGCTGAGATCAGGACAGTTCAACAGGCAAAGCAAAAGCCGCACAGGCAGAGCGAAGCGAGGAACCCGTTCACCGCTCCCCAGGGCAGCCGGTGCTCAGCCATCCCCAGGGCAGCGGGGCTCCATCCTGCCTAACAGGGGCCGGGGAAGACAAACGCCACCACTCCGAACGTCCCCCCTTCCTTCTCCTTCCCCAGCTCTATGTGCTGAGCACGAGGCTCATGGCAGGGGACATCCCTGGGGTCAGGCGGGGTCAGCTGTCCCGGCCGTGCCCCCTCCCAGCTCCTTGTGCCCCCCAGCCCGCTCGCTGGCGCGTGGGGTGAGGAGCAGCAGAGCCCTTGGCTCTGTGTAAGCCCCGCTCAGCAGGGACTGGGCAGCCCTGTGTTACCAGCACCCTCCCCAGCACAAACCCAAACCAGCCCCGTAGCAGCTACCCGGAACACAATTAACTGTCCCAGCCAAAACCAGCACAGTTAGCTTTATAGGGCTGCACGGCACCAGTCTTCAACCTTGGAGCTATTCAAAGTCCAAAAAGCAGATTCCAGGCTGGTTATGACACCACAGACGATAAAGAGCAGTTGCTGTACGGTTTCAAAGTCCATGGGAATAAATACAGCATGTTTCAGAAGCAGTCTAATTCAAAGCATTTTTAAAAGACATTGCAGAGGAAAAAGGACAGTCCAGTAACATTTTGAGATGGATTAGCTAAAACTAGATAAATTCACGACCAGACACAACAGAGAACCCATCACCAGCCTGTTGCTGAGAGAGGGAAGAAAGGAGAACAGGCTCCCAGGGAGCCATGGCACCCCCTCTCCTGGGCAGGCATCCCCACTTCAGCGGTGGTGGCTGCGGTTCTCCGCTTCCCCAAGGAGAAACGTGGTGGTGGAAAAGGAGCGATGCTGCCTGCAAAGTGGGTCAAGCATGGAATGAATGCTGTAGGATCCTCTCAGACACAGCTCCTCCACCGCCCCCCACCCCTTTTTTTTCTTTATAAAATAAGGAGGCAGAAAGAGCAGTGGTCACTGACCACTCTTGCACTGACTGCTACAATAAAGGGGGTTTCACAGCAAGTTTCATGATTAAGGCAGGGCAGTGGTGGGTGTTTTTTCAAACTCCTGAAAAATAAAGGCAGTTGGGAGCCAGACTAAAGCCTTTTGGCCTAATCCATTATGCAATTATCAGTTTAAATAGTACACTACTCTTTGACAGTTCAGCACTTTTGCTTTCAAATGCATAATCCAGAAAACAGGTTTTATATTTAATGAAAATTTACAAATGTAAAAAACCAAAAACAACCCCCCCCCCCCCAAAAACCCAGTTGTGTTTTGGGGAAATCTAATGAGGAAGATGTATACAAAAGCCAACGAGATGACCAAACAGCAAAAGTTTAGTTTGATTTACACAACCCCACACAGCAATACAAATGTCTGCAAAATGAGCAGTCTTCTCATCAGAAGCACCTGCCTACAGATTTTTATCCAGGATGCTCACCCCTAATGACACAGCTCCTCTTCCATCACCAGTCCCAGGGCGGCAGAAGGTGGCACAATGCAGCCATTGGCAAGGCCAGATGAAAGGAACCGATACTGGTTTGCAGCTACTGGAACATCCCCACTATATTTTTCAGTTGATGTTCTGCAAACCACAACCAAAGCCTTGACAGCCGTTTGATGAAGAAGCTAACAGGATATCCACCAATCCCGAGCCTCGTGTGCCGTAACCCCGCAAGGTGCTGTTTTCAAGACCGAAACATCGTCTGGAAGGGACCTCAGTCTCCCCCGTGAATGAACACCAGCACCAGCACAGCTCAGCTGTGGCTTTTCCTAGCCCAGTCCTGAAAACTTCCAAGATGAAATATTCTGCAGCCTTGCTGGTTAACCTGTTCCAGTCCTACAGTGCCCTCCTATTTTAAAAGCTGCATGTCCAGCCTGGTTTTATATGTTTATTTATATGTAGCATTTAGGTACTATTAGTGATTGTTTTATACAACAGCAATCAATTTAATCTTCATCCAAAAGCACTTCTGTTCACCGTACGGTAATTAAAAGATCAGGAGCTGTAGTTCAACCCATCTTAAAGAGTAAAGCTTTTAAGCCACAGCACAGGTTTTAAAAAGCTAAAACACAGAGCACTGCTTAATTTAAAACCAAATGTGTTGTTTCAGCCTTTTTTTCCTGTATATATGCCAAAGAACTCTGGTCCCTCGCTCAAGAGAGCAGCTCGCCTTTATTCTCATCCAAAAGGAGTACAGCCAAATGAATTAGAGCACCGAAATAACTTTTTTAAAAACCACAGTAGGCTGACTCATGAACTGCTTACTCTGCAGGGCTTTTTTAGTGTATTCATGGGTACTGCAAGATCTCTACAGTCCCGTGCAATTTTCACTTGATACTTTAGCTGTTTCCAACCTTCTCCTGGAACTTGCACAGAACCGATACTCCGTGCAGTGACCACTGTAGCATACAGAGGACACCCTACGCACTCTACACTTCAAAAACCATGGCTTGCAAACATTTTGCTCCAAAATCTAAGCTCGTATAAACTATGCATATGGTTGCAAAACCCACGTTAATACTAAAAAGCTATTTCTCTCATGTAAAACTTTCCTTTAACTATGCAAAACCCCCTAAAACGTATCTTGAGTTTCCATGAGTTCTCAGCATACAGACCAAACAAGAAACAATTAAAGAGTTATAAATGAGTGTCTGACAGGTGCATAAGGAAGTGGTGAGAGTGGAGCCACACCTTCAATTAATTGAATTTGGAGCAGCATTTAATTTGAAATTCAAAATTGTGATTTGATCATGCTTGCTTCTTCTTACAGAGCATTTTTGCCACAGGAACAAGCACATTTATCCTTCAGCTCCCTTTTGCTCCTCAGGTCACAGCTCCGATAGCAGGAACCGCGCTCCAGTGTTACTAAGGAAATTAAGGGGTGAGAGGGGGGAAAAACAGAGGAATGGGTTTATTCAACTATGAAAAAAGGGCCAAAATAAAGCCAAAAGCTAGCACTTGTGTACCAGTCAGTCCTGGTTTGTACGTGACAAAATCTTTTACCATTAAGATTCAGGTCGTGTTTCTAAATTGCCGAAGACTTTGTCCCAGGCTCTTAACGCACAATTCTTTTATGGAAATGACTTTCAGTCATACTATAAAAAAAAAGAAAAAAAATCCCCTCATGCAGAATGTGGAACCGTGGACTGGCAGGCATCGGTAAGTCTCAGAAATCTTTTCTCTACTAACATGTCCAGATGGACTTTTGAAACTAACCAGCCTGAAACATAGGCAGAGGAAATGTCAAAGCTTTCGGCAGCAATGTCCACTCACCACCTTTTCCCCTCCCCAAGGCAGAATTTATCGTGTTACCATCCGGACACCCGGGGAAGAGCGAGGTAACCAGCTCTGTCTCTCTGCACTTGCCTGTGCGTCAAGTATCCTTCCAGGCTATTACCAGATCTAAAATCGGTAATGCTGCCCGGGCACTCGAAGCAGGGATACTGAACACGTATGCAAATGTCAGCAGCTGGAAACAATCTGACACGGGCACAAGGACAAACACACATGCTGGTTTATCTTGGAGAAAAGGTCCCTTGATGCCCACAGCACTCCCCGTCACTCACCGAGGGAGCTCCGGGGCTCTGCAAAGACGCAGCAGGGCAGCTCACCGGGACGGCTGCCTGGAAGGCAACTGGCAGAGGGGGCCACAGGAGGGATACAGCATAGGATGGGAACTGGCAGAAAAAAGGTTTAGAGTGCAAAAAGGGGAAAAAAACCCCTGGCAAATCTGTGTACTTCAAATGTCCCATTTTTCCTTTCAAAAGCAGTTATTGAATATTTCCCTGTGTACGAGTGTAATTTCGTCTCATTTTTGACATAATGATGCCTTAGTTCAGAAGGACAGGCCTCCACAAATGACGGGTGCTTGCCTCTGTCTGATAAGCAAATTCAGAGAAATAGCTAAATGACAGGTCCTCATTAAGTGTGACTGAAGTAAAATGAAATTTGGTAAGCTCAAAACCCTCTCCCATTTATCCAACAACAGGATTCTACCAGCTACCCAAATTGTGAGAAACAGAAGAAAAAGAGGAAGTGTTTAGAGCAGTTCATACAAAAATGTCCGGTTTCATTCATGGCTGCCTTCTAACAACTTAAAACCCCAATGTCGCCCTCCTCACTAAAAACTGGTTAAATTTTCCTGCTTAAAAAACACTGAATTGCCACAACATGCCATTCCCCGCTACTCCTATTTCACATTTTATGGAATTCACCAGTCTCTGTAGTGAAGGAGGAAACATCAACGCTCATCTCCAAAGCAAGTACAAATCCTAATCATGCTCATCGCTCTGTGGTCAGCATCCTTGCAGTCTGCAGCAAAGGAAGTTTTTGCTCACATGAACCAATCAATCAGCTACCAATGAATCAGACAGTAATTATATCTGAAGTTTTCTTTCTCCTCTTGAATCTTCCAAACATGCCTTTAGCTGGTTAGTACTGCTGGTGGCCAATCTCCATCAAAGTAACAATTTTTTGTTCGCAACATGATATCCTCAATGAAATCTTCAAATGGCCAGTCAGCACAATTATGGGGTAAAGTGCAAAAGCTGGAGTGACTTTCAACATTTTCCACCGACTTTAGTAACAACTGCTTGTATTTGTGTACAGACACTGAACAAATGAACAGGCTGCTCCCCCCAGAGCAGATGAGTCACACCAATTAAAGTAGCAGAAAACAGAAAATAGGGTGAAGTCATTACTCTTGAAGGAATGGTGTCAATTAAGGCACAAAGTTCTATCTACAAAAACATTTAGAGAGAAAGGAATTTGAAGGGAGCTACTCTCTACAGCAAAGGATTATTTTTTCTTAATAGTGATCAAAGCAAAAGTTCCCAAGATACTAAAAAAAGACACTTCAGATGCACTTATTTTTGGTATGCGCTTCTTCCTGTAGGAGATCAAACTGCAGAAGACTGAATGCTCTCCAGAAACCATTTGGAATCCAACCTACAGGACAAGTCTGAATTTTTGCTGAAGAAAAAAAAAAAAGGCACCACTTAAGCCTTTCAGAAAAGGGATGAAGTAATGCTTGGTGAAATGCAGCACCTTCTTTGCCAGTTGGAGAATTAAGCAGTCCTCCAGCAGAAAAGCAAGAAAGCCCCCGAAAACATGTCTAGGTCTAAGCCTCCAGGTAGGATAGACATCTGCAAAATATCTGTATTTTCCCTTAGAAGCAAACAGTGTAAAAAAATAAAAATCCTCCATGTTGTTGCAGAATCTACATTGTGCCCAAGGAATTTAAAGTCTCTTAAACAATATGAATATTAAGAGTCCTCTATTAAAGCAACAGCCAGGTACGTCTTTTCAAGATATGCCCAGGAAATTTCAAGCACAAGCCTTAAGAAGGCATAAAATTTGAATTTGTTTTGAACAACAGAATCAAATTGGGATTCAAATTCTGAAACAAGTCAGTAGAAAGGAAATATTTTAACATAAGTTAACATAAAATACCAGTATTTTTCAGAATGGAAGCTTGGGCAATACACATAGCACTAAATTTCAAGTTATTTCCTTTAATATTTAGAAAACTGGTTTTATTCTTAGTTTTTCAGAAAATGATTTTAAGTATTAGCACCTACATTGTAAATAACTCAAAATTCGATTTACACTTGAAGAAAAGCCACGCTCACTCAACCAAGTGGTCCTGTATTCTTCCATTTTTAAATATTTCAGTAAAGCACCAAGAGGGAAAGAGAGTAACACATTAGTATCAGTAAGGTCTGTCCTCAGCTGCATGACGACATAAGACCAAGCATCTCCCTGGGACAGAACTCAAAGGATCAGTTTTCCAGCACACCTCCAATCACTTCAGTTTTAGTTATTTAAGGTGGAAAATTCTATGCAAATTTCTAAAACCCATCCAGCTACACGTTAGTTTATTAAACCAAAGTTGACCTGTGATGCAATTAGGATTTGACATTTTTCCATACTTAGTTCACAAGTTTATTATGAAAAACACTGCAGCTCTGTCCTGCAGTAACATTGTTTTACAGAAAAAAACAGTTCTGTTCAAAGTAATTCACTATCCTTGGACAATTACAAGGGACAATATGGTAGGGCAAAGAGTGGAAGAGGGAACTGAGTGCAGACAAAAAAAAAAATCAATACAATTAAATTAAACAGTATTCCCTGAAAATAAAACAAACAAACAGTTTCAGAACAAATATGAGGCCTTGGTACTTATTTTAAAAATGTTCTTTAAGCTTCAATGATTGTTTGCTGCTACCCTTATCTACAGTCATGCTGAATAAAGCTATAGCTAAATGGAAAGTTAAATGTATTCACGAGGTGTTAATGTCTACATCTTATTATTTGCAGTCTCTCAGAGAAAGCAAAAGTAACTACAAATAGCGCTATGCCAGAAACTGGTTTCTTGACCAACAATGTTGCTTCAGCATGCAATGAACTGATTCATTCTAAAGTGGTCACAGTTGTTGACGACAAGAGGCTTTGTATTTGAATATGGCACGTCTTTTGGTCCATGTGAAAACAAGTTTGAATGTTAAATATTTTCTGACACTTTGGAGTTACTGTTGCTCTTCCCATTTTCTTCAGGTCAACATATGGTTCATGGCAATACTGTACAGGTCTAAAATCTCTTTACAGGAAGTAGTCTGGGGTGCGACGAGTCACATGCGGTTCACCTCTGCGCGGTGCTGGATCAAACTGCAAACTGAAAAGCACAGACATTAATGAAACTGCACGAGTCCCATTTACATGCAAGTATGTTTTATATGTGAAGTGCAGCAGCAGCAGTCTTAACACAGGTACAATTAAAGTCTTCTAGAACGAGCATTCAACTTCTTCCACTCCTCCTAGCAGGTATTTATAACCCCCATATTTTAAACTTCTCTTACGGTTACTGTGAAGAACTGGAGAGAAATTAACCTTAGCTTTAAGACTCAAACTGGTCAAACTTTAGCATATTTTAGAGAGATAAAGTCTCCAGTAACTGTGAAAGGGAGCAGTTTACACAATGCTTTTGCCTCATTTACTAGTAAAGTCGCTGCTGAGGTAGTTAATTAGAAATCCCATATAAAAAAGCAGACATCCTAACATCTGAAGAACTCAAAGATTCCAAGTTTCTTGCCCTAGACTGATAGGAGGGCAGTATCTCAGACGTGACAGTACTCCTACTCTGAAATCACATACCTCTACAGTATTTCATTAAACTCATTACACAAAACAAAACCGAGGAGTCATCTTGGTTGAATGCAACAACTGCTCCAGATATTTGACTGCAAGATTTTAGATGCAACTAACCCAACAATTCCAACATTCACTTCACCTCCCAAAAGCATATAGGGGGAAACCCCCCATACCTTAACGTGGTAATTAAGTGGGATCTTGCTACAGCAGTTATCTTAAAATCATAAGTAATGCAGTTCTCATTTTTAAACATACTTACAAGGAGTATTTTAGAGTATCATCAAGTTCCATAATTGCAGCCTGGTTGCCACAACGGTAACAATAGTTTGGAGCGCTGAAAATCGTTACTACATTCCGATCATGGCACCAGTTGTACCCCTGAAAAAGGGAAAAAAAAAATTATGACAACCAAGTTAATTTGTTGTACCCCATATAAACATCTGACTAGTAATGCACAAAACCCTAAGTGACATTTGTAGTGTCATTTTAAGTAAGATTAAGGCTGTATCTTTGTCTTCTTGAGAGAAAAAGGGTAAAAAGGAATTCTGGCCTTCATGTGTTGCTTACTAGTAAGCACGAGCTAAAGATATTTATTAAGAAAACCAGCAAGAATTGTCCGTTGCATTAGCGTTAAAAAATTAAAACGGCACTTCAGCACTACACAATCTATTCTAAACCTTCAGCTGTGCTTGCCAAAACCAGAATCAAGGCATACATTTAGAAATCTTAACTGCCAGGGATAACTAGAGACTATGAACCAAAAACAGTCATCCAAGGTAAAAAGGAAAAATACATCTTTTTTTCAAAGCACAAGCATTTATGTGCATTTCCTTACCGAGGGCCTCAGCATTTACGTTTAAGAACCCTTTTACCTACACAGAAATGCAGTACCACATCCACTACTGAAGTCTGTTTTGGAACATGACTGTAAATTTTCAGAAAATAGGCCAAAATAAAGGTTACTCTACTGTCAAACTGAGAATCTCCTTTAGTAGCACATGAACACTGTCAGAGTTTCTGGAACACTCTCAGCTGGATCATGAGTTGTCACAGCAGCATATGCACCTCTCTGACATGCAGAGTACGGTATTAATGGACCAACTATACAATCAAAAGTTTAAAGGCACAGGCTATCCTGCTTACCTCCATTACCAACTGATGAGCTCTTGAAACCAACGTAAGGCCATTAGCATGGTTAAAGGTTTCTGAAATATCCTGTCCAAATGTATAACCTGCACCTCGAGGAGAAATTCCCCAGCCACCACGATCATCTGGATCTGACCATAGCAAGTCACACATTGGACCCTAGAAGAGATGTAGATGTTTCGGAAACAGAACGCAAAAAAAACAAAACCAAACAAAACCACAGAAAACCTGCACATAAGCCACCCCTGCACAACTTGTTGCAGCACGTCTTTTAAGACTTAAAAAACCCCCAAACTCGTCTGTCTTTAGGCAAGCACATGCCCCTTATTTGCCTTCAAAGAACTAAACGAGAACAGGAAGACAGACACTTTCATATTGCTAAGTTGGTTTGAATTTCATTTTCGGTCTGTGTACTCAAAGTCCCCATATACATGCTGAATCATGAATCCCATGAGTTTAGAAAATTATTTTTCAGTACCTCATGGGGAACTTCCTGCAAGCGATCAAGTGCTCTGATGTGATCCAGTGTATCTATCGATGGAGAGAGGCCACCATGTAGACAGAAAATCTGGAAGAGTTAAATAGATGAAGTTTATCTCATTCATTTACATTAATTGTAAGAGTGCAATTGTAATTTTCTAGTGTAAATGATTAGGAGAAAATCTGCAAAAGATTCCTTTAAAGCCAAGAGCTGATAGTATAGTTTTAATAGCTTCCTTTACAACTAGTAACATTTAACTTTGTCAAATATTAACGTACCTGGCCATCCACCAAGGCAGTTAGAGGCAAGTAATCAAAAAGGTCTGTAAAGTATTTCCAAACATTTGCATTTCCATATTTTCTTAAACATTCATCATAGAAACCATATACTTGTGTGATTTGCCTGCTTTCATGGTTCCCTCGAAGAATTGTGATACGTTCACGGTAACGGACCTAAACATTAACAGTTTATTTTAGAGGCATTAAAATATGTATGTCTTCCTAAAAAACAGAGTTTGCACCCCTCACCCCCCCTTCACATGTCAATAAATACCAAACACTTTTCAAGATGAAGATTCCATTATAACCTTTGAGAAAAGAAGGGATAATTCAGCCAAATCTTCAGCTGCCAAATACTTTTGAAATTAATTACAAATTTTATTCATCGTTCCTAGTGAACTTCACTACACCCCTGCATCAAACTGATATCTACAAGCAAATTCTTAAATACCACTACTTCGGCAGGTAGCAAATAAATACAGCACTCATTTAAGAAAAAAAATTAGGCTTGCATATGAACATTTGATTTTTTCAGAAGTATCTTCGAAAACTATGCCAACGTTTCAGTTTTTGTACCTAGAACACCAATGTAATGCAAATCATAACAGATATTAAGTGTAGTCAGGATAGTAATTATATGCATTTCATACAGAACTATACAGCTGAGAAGAAAAGTTACCTTAAGAGCTACAAGCAATGTGACTGTTTCGACTGAATAATAGCCTCTGTCAACATAGTCCCCCATAAACAAATAGTTTGTGTCTGGTGATTTGCCTCCAATTCTGAAAAGTTCCATGAGGTCGTGAAATTGTCCGTGGACATCTCCACAGACTGTGACTGGACATCGCACTTCTTGTACATTAGATTCTTTTGTCAAAATTTCTTTAGCCTATAAAACAAAACACATATAAATTGTCAATTTGTCTATGAACAGTCAAAGTACGCTCTACCACTTCCAGCTCTCTACTACCTGCTCTCTTTATGAACTCCTGTCCCCTGCTTGTCTGAAGTGCTTGAGATAAACATTATCTTTACTTAAAATAAGATTTTGCTTTATGCAACCCTGTATTAGTAACAAAAATTTGGTTTGGCGGTTTTTTCCCCCTCCTTGAGGAGGGTATTTCAGAATT
This sequence comes from Falco rusticolus, assembly GCF_015220075.1. NCBI lineage: Eukaryota > Metazoa > Chordata > Aves > Falconiformes > Falconidae > Falco > Falco rusticolus. The sequence continues at coordinate 3,354,114 of NC_051194.1, forward strand.
AATTTCCAGCATAAGAAAAACATCAGACTTTCTACAATAACGGTTCTGTGAAGCATAAACCAGCAATTATCACTGCTGGAACTGAAGACGTTCACAAGTATTTGGAAAAATTAAAATTAAAAATCATGTTAATGTCTTATCTCCAACCCTTCAAAAGCCTGAACTCAGGCATGGCCAAAACTGACACTCTCCCTCTGGGAGGTGAGCACAGCCATATCAGCGCCCAGGGTGCTCTACACTGCAGACACCTTGCTTCAGAAGACTGTTTGCCACCCATCTATACATACATCTTTGAATGCAATGGCAAAGGTTCTACATGAAGCAGAAGCAAGAACGTAACTAACATCCAGTGGTACCAGCCACTGCAGAGCAGGTGGATTACCTGCAGAAGCTTCCTGAACAAGTTTTCTGTAAGTACATGAGTAACGCCGAGTCGTGTCTTTATAAACTAAAGTAGGGAAAACATCTCTGACACCACCATTTTTTTCCAAAAACTGTATACATTAAAGTTGCAGGAAAAGGCAATGTACATGAAGAAGCACAAGCTAAAAACAGCATTAGAAAGATGATTTTGAAATAACGCAAGAATTCCTTACTGCCATCACACTGCCAGTTGTTACAATTTGTTCTCAGAATAGTCACCAAACATGTGCCACAATAATTTTCTAAATCAAGAGGGTATTAAAAATATATATAGTAACAAGTTTACAAATTCCCATCTACAAAGATTTCCATGCCTTTCAACTGCTAACGTTCCTATTCAGAAAGGATCCCTTTTTACCTCATTCCCAGAACAACAAGAGAATATATAAAAACCGTCCTGTATTTTATAACCCAGTGTGTCTACAAGACTTGCAGAAACAGCACCAAATACCACCTATGCACAGGCCACACAATCCAAAAAAACTCTGAAGCACACACCAGCATGAGACACAGACAGAAGTGCAACACTGTGTTCATTTTAGGGTCACTTTCTTAACTTTCTCAAACCTAACCTGACAACTAAAGCAGAATACTCATTTTTGGGGGCTTCTGCTCAGCAAAGTAGTAGTTTGAGAAGCTAGAAAAAAATCATCATAATCTGAAGAGCATCATATTTTAAAAGATTAGGAAAGAAAAGATTTGAATTAAAATCTAAACAGTACATTAAACATTGGGTATTGACATGAACCGAACTATTAAGAAACATGCTGCTGTGTCCAAGTTTCCACCCTATTCATGAAGCCATTAGCAGGAGACTGACTGACACTCCCACCCCCAAAAGTGGTGTCTCACTGCTGCTGCACATTGTCCAGGCTAACCACCACGGTCACTGCTTCATAGAAGGAAAGTGCCAGCAACACATAGTTTAATGATGGAGACTCATGAAATCCAACATTTCATTCAACACCAGCAAGAACTGCAAAAATGCCATTGTGGTTGAGCACCCTGCACAACACAGAGCTTTAGATATTACAGCATGAGCAACAGAGTTAAATCATTCTGCAGACATATTTACATCAAAAGTCAATCTCATATGACAGTTTCCACTCACGCTGTGCCTAGTACTAAAGATAGGTCATTGCTGGCTTGTGGTAGACGCTAAAAGTGTAGATTTATTTTAAGATAGCCTGACTTACATTCATTTTAATGCAGTGAAGCTCACCGGATGTTTTGAAGGTGTTTTAACAGACTTAGCCTCTTAATACACTGTTAAACTCTGAAGCATTAGCCATATTAATTCTCCTTTTGACAGGAAACGTTACAGATGCTTATAGTGCTTCGATACAAAATGACGTACTCCTTTTATTAGAATGCTTTCTACCACCATATTTTCTTAACACAATGGAAGCACTGCACAAAGAACACACCATTTATTTTTCATCAAAGGTATGCAACGTTTATGCTGACTGAGATTAAAATGGCATAGTTCTCAGCATCAGAGCTGTTGCTTCCTCAGTTTTTGAAATATTAAATCACTCAGATAATATGCACATGACCAAACACCTAGATAAGTCAAACAGCTACTCTGATGGAAAAAGACTGTTCCAGGTCAACTTGCAAAACAGCAATCTCTATTTAAATCCTGCAATGGAGGAATGCTGTTGCAAGGATTTCAGTATTTCCACATTCTGAAACAGGTTTTGTGAAATACTGCATTATGAACTGCTTAGTCCATTTACAGTCTTACCATGTCCCATAGCATTAACAGTGGCATATACTGAACTGCTTAAGCAGTGTACTTCCTGCTACAGAAGAGGTTCAGCAGAGCTGAAAGTGGAAACAGTAACACCCTGAAAACAAGCCACCAACCCATGGTCCCCACTCCATCAACCATACCCAAATTTCCACATTAAATGCATTCTTATAAAAGGGTAAAGCAAAAAGTTTTAATATTCTGTAATATAACAAAAACGCAAGTTGGCAAGACAACAGTATGTGCAATGCTACAATTTCACAATGGCAAGCTATCACTAACACTATTACTGAAGTACCCGTGACCCTAACTTTGTACTGCACTACCCACCACCATGTGTAACCTCATCTGGTTCCACTCCCTTTTTGTTGATCCTTTCCCTGAGATCCACAATGATGCTACTTGCTCAGCCACGTCATACAACTCCCTCCCAGTCCATCCTCTGCCCCCCACAAACTGGATTTCCCACCAGCAGCTCTCCTACACTTCCTCATGGAAAGGAAGCAGTAAAGCATTTTTCAGCAGAAGACAAGAGTCCTCCTTGGGCAAATCACCTGATGAAGGAGAACCAAGAAGAGACACACACACCAGATTCCTTGTACTTCCAAAACCCAGCGAGCTATTTATTCAAAGGATAATAGTGCAACACTCTGTAGTATTTTGACATCAACGTTTTGAAAGAGCCAGGTTTCATTGCCTATCACCAGGATAAACAATTATGCAATTCTGAAAAACATTTTTCTGAACACTTATTAGTGCTTTTGTTTTTCAGTCTTTTTTGCAGTTCTTACCGATTCTTAATATTAAGACAACCCTGAACATCTATGCCTTCAGTCCCTGTAAGTACCCCACATGACAAAAAGTTTAACTTGTGGTGGTATTCTAAGATTTGAAGTAGATTAACTTCAGCAAAAGCTTGCTATCAACAGCCTACTACATTACAGTTATAAGACCCTGTCTCCAAATCAGCTTAACTATTTTTTCAGCATTACACACTCTTGGGTTTCAAAGTGATAACAGATACAGATTAAGACTGAAAAGAACCCACTACTTCAAATTGATAAATGCTAATTTTACAGCCAAACACCAGTAAAGTCTAATGCAGAGAAAACATGTAGCTGTAAGACCTAGTTGCACAAGAAGAGCGTAAGAACCACCAAGTAAAATACTGTCATGTACAAGTGCTGAGGTGGAAAGGCACAAATTTTACTTAAAGCAACCTCAAAGTTAAAACCAGCACACATAAAATACACTTCAGCTTAGTCATAGTGACTGGCATTCATTCCTATTTGATACATGAAATATTGCCTTACTCATCCATTTCGCTGGAAAGAGGCAACTTGTACAATCCCAGAACACCCAAAAGACAAGAATAAAACCAGTATTGGTTTCAACACACAAGAAACCAACAATTTTTCACTTTATTGTAAAGCAAGTAGCACTGCATAAAAATGCAACCTAGTATTTAAGAATTAAAACATTCCTGGACTGCTGCACATCTTCTAAACGGCCAGATGAACAGTAAAGCACTGTTTTGTTGCCTTTGTTTACAAAAGGCATCTTTTGTGCAAAACACTGTTCTTAAAATACAAAGATTAGCTTCATTGTTTTGAGACAATGTGAGATACAAGTGTAAACTGTGTTTTATGATGAACAGTCAGGGATAAGAATTAAATTGTACGACCATACGATTTTTAGATCTTCACAATTTTGTTTAATGAGATGCAGGGGTTGTTTGTACCCAGAGGCATCTCCTATTTCCCTTGTTCCCTGCATGTTTTTATCCTATATGCCACAGTTTAAGGCTCAGAGTCAAGTCCCGTAAAGGCTATAATCCATCCGTTCTCTTTCGCAACTCACTCTACGCTAAGGACAAGCAAGTTTCCCTCATGAGAAGAGTACATGATCACCCTCGCCTCACAGAATTAATTTCAAGTAGTCCATTTCTAAAAAATCCTCTGAATTAATCTGTACCCAAATTCCTTTGTGTTTCTAGAACATACCAGGTATTTCTCAATTTCTCCTACTCCTTCTTAGGTCCATACATTCTAGCAGGAGCTCTGACAACTCAAACCAAGTAGCTACCCTGAAAAATTCTGGGGCACATAAAAAAAAAAAAAAAAAAAGGCAGTAAACATCACTATGGCTTTGTAGAATTGTAGATCAATGCTTGAAACTGCTGCACAGCAGCAAACCACTGCTATAAAGCACTTATCAAAAGATTACCACTAACTCAGTAAAGGAAACACAACCATTATTTTCATTAGACAACATGGCTCCAAAGTCATGGTTGCAGATGGTAATGTGTCATTCTTGGCAGACCAGAATTCACACCTGCAACCCACCATGCTGTCTAGTAAAGTGTGCGTTAAGAAGCATCCACTGTAACCAAGGGAGGGAAAAAAAAAAAAAAGGAAAAAAGGTAATTGTAGTTACCATAAAGATATTCTGACGAAATTGAAGACTTCAACCACACCCCTAACTTCCTGTCATCAAGATGCACAGGATATGACTAAAGGCACAATGACCAGCTAATTGGGATGAACACTGGTTTTAGCTGGCCTGGCCAAATATCGTGGCCTGGAAGAGATTCCAAGCAAAGTCATCCATTACAGTCAGCAAGTCTTCTGCAGAGGGAATACATTTGTTTCTTTCAGTTTAATGGTTCCCCCCATCCCTTACTTGCTGAGGGAAGAGTACATGTTCAGACAAAAGATGGGCTCACCATTTTTAGGGCAAACTGTATTTTCATTCGCTGTCTGACATTTTAAACAAACTAGAGAAATGAGGCTTCCAATATCACCCTTCTGTGAAGAAGGTACAACAGCAGTCAGATTACATATAACACAAATGGGAAACTGATTTATGCTGCACTTCAGAATCCACTAAGGAGTTCAATATGAATGTATAAGTAGGAACAAAATTAAAACACAAAGCTCCTCATTGACATTTAATTATTTAGTATTCCGAAGTATGTAAAACCAGGATTTCCATCCACACAGAAGCAGCCACAGCAGAAAAATACTCTTTTCCCAGGACAGAAACAGAAGATAACCAATCTGCTTTCTCTGGTTTCATGACTAGTGCCTACGCTTCTATTTCTAAGCTCTTTCACTACCAGTGATACTGAAGGTTTCAAAGTCAGTGAAGGAAAACAAGGCATACCTGGTCAGAGAATCACAGTGTAGCTCCTGGGAACATGGGTGTCATGATGTGGTCACTACATTCGTAGCCCTTAATTTTCTTGGGACAGGGTGAACAGAACTAACAAATTAACTTAAAAGTATCATTTCAATTCAAAGTGCACCAAATTAGCTATAAAAAGTTTAGTAGCTGATGTTATCACTGACAGTATTTGTCATATACACTGATGTATTCGTTAGAGAACAAGAACAGGCAATTAAGTAGCCAAAAAAACATAAAATATGATCTGCTTTGTACTCTCAAAACACACAAAGTACCCTTCTTCACTGCTCTGCAATTCAGCAACAACTGGGCCCTTACTCTTCCAGTAATTTGTTTGGTTAGAAGAGGACAGTTAAACACAAGATGTTAGCCAACCAAAAGACCAATACTAATGCCAGCACTGCATGCAAGATTAAATGACACAACCACCTTCCTTTTTCTCATGCAAATCCTAGAAGGTCTACAAGAAAGCATGCAGGCAGTAAACTTTTGCCAAATAACCCTCTATTCCTTTGTATTACAAAGTAATGACTGACACCATTTGCAGTCTTGATAGTCCCCTCAATGCTTCAGTTTGGAAAAATCATTAGCAGTCTTACATACTCAGCATAACTGAAAGGAGTTTTCTTTCCCCCAGAGGCAGATTTGGGATAAGGAAAGGGGAACTACTATTTAAGTATCAGTGCTTGACAAGATCAGATGGAAAATGAGAATAGAAAGGGGCTCCTCTGAAGGAACTCAATATCATTATTTTGCTTCATACAAAAGACCTTCATGTCTTTAACTATAAATTAAAAGTAAAAAAAAGTCTAGAAGTCTTTTTTAAAAAATACAGGAGGCCAAATAGCTGAAGAAATCCTGATGCCTTCCTCTCTAGATGGAGTTCTGAAAAACACTGCAACAGCAGTAATGCATGAAGCTGACCACATATACAGAAATGGCCTTCAGTCCTGTCTGTAGACAAGCCGCATTCTATCATTCAGTCATTAAAAAAGAAAGAGGCTAAAGCTATTCCCCAGCTATTTGTGCCCAATATCTGTAAGTCCAGCTTCATGCAGTAAACTCAGAAGGTTTTTTAACTCTTTTGCTCAAGTAACTCCAACCACAGCTACATACAGTCACGTTAAAGGTACGGTCAGGATACCTGTTGGAGGATGGGGTGAGGCACATGTCTCAAAACTCAAGAAGTATAATTCAAAATCAAAAGCATGTAAGACCTATATTGGAAGGTATTTTCAATACACCCAGCAGAAATATTGGAAACCTGATTACTGAGCTCCAGTATTTATTCTTTAGCCAGGAATAAGCTGTTTTTCCAGCTTAACACACCACCTAAAGAAAAGGAACAGAGGGCAAGAACTGCGTTACTAAATGTAGGTGTAGTGTTTAAGAGTCCCTAAGCAAGGATGGAAATTCAGTCACTGCTCCTTTGATTCCCTTCACACAGCCTTTTGTACAGGGCCTCCTTAACTCGTGCCAGACACAGCCAGACAGGTTAGGTTATTACCCTGTTTAAGGCAACCCAGATGACTAACTGAAAATGGCTAGGGAGCAATCACAGAGCAGCACTGTCATCAGATCTAAGGAGGCAACAGCCTCACCACAGGTAGATTTGGAAGAGGACATCAATCTACAGCCTCATCTATGTCCTGAGCCTTAAATTGGTAGAACTCAAGTAGGAACTTGTCCGACTTACGAGTGCTCACTTCTGTTATCTTAAGCTATGCCCAAAATAGCTTTTAAAACAACACACACACACACAAAATCTTTCATTCCTATCCGATCACAACTAACGTAATTGAAAAAAGAAAACCTGAATGGCTAACTGCCAGCACAACTCAATTTTACGGAATTTCCTAGAATTGAAAAAAATTAGAAAGCTGCTCATGCTCACATGCAAGACTTAATTCTCATATGCACGTCAAAATGCTATAAATATTATCAGAACTAGATGAGAAGGCTAGGAAGGTAGATGCTTCAAGTGCATTTTGTGTAAAGAGACAATTTCCATTTTATATTACCAATCATCACCAAAAAAAACCCACATAACACTAGGAGTGAAAGGATTTTTTTTTTTTTTTGTGTAAGTATTCCAGAATAATCTAAAACCATTATTAAAATGTCACAAAAAGCTTTTCACAATACACCTGTAACTCTTCAGAGATGGAAGGTATAACTGTACGCACCATCAATGGCTCGATCCCTGGGTACATTCAACAAAGCAGCAAAGGAGTCCTAAACCATCTTCTCGTCTCCCACAGCCCCTGGAACAATCGAAGCTGGCAGTAGTTCAAGGGTTCCCTGGTTAGTGAATCCAGAAGCCAATGCAGTAGTAAGAAAGAACTAAAACACTGCACCTTCCAGACCCATGTTCCTTCCTCTTCTGCCGGGGATAGGTGTGCAGGGACACAGAATGTGTCCAATACACAGCCCACCACACAGAAACTCTCACTAGCAGGGATTTCTGTTGAAGCAGGTTTTTTCAGTTGACTTACCGCAAGTTCAGACAGGAACATTCATTTTTACAATCACTTAGTCTGAAGACTAGTTGTATGTGATGGCTGCATGCAAAGATACAGGAATGCAAAAAGCTAGTTTATGGAAAAGCCCTTGCAGATGCAGCTGGGAACAGTTTAAAATATTCACTTCTGGCCAAAAATAATTGAAGAAAAGTAACTCCCCAACAGCAGAGGATACAGAGACAACATGTGCCTGTGTCTGAAAAGTGACGGGGCAACATCTCAGGGCAGTAATAGCTTAAAACACAGGAGTGAGATCCACAAAACTTGCCAGTCCTGTGCATGACAGGAACTGAACTTTGATTACAGGGACAGGGGTTTAACCCAAAAGGACGCTTCATCAGTAGCATACTGCCTTCCCCGAACTAAGACGCTTAATGTAAGCTGAATGAGAGTACAAGCAGCTCAAATGGTTGCAGTAGGTACATGCATGTTTGGTTAGTTGTCATCTGCAATTAGTCTCAGAAAATGTGATTTGGAAGATCCGGTGTTAAACAAAGGTGAAAGTTCTGCAACAGGAAAAAAAATTTAGAAAAACACACCATTAACAAGGTACATAGCAGAGATCAGTATGGCCTGGAAACATAATTATAGATTAGCAGTGATGACAAATCAAAACACAAATGTAACCAAGATCATTGTTACAGATCAAAAGCTGCAGGAGACAAGGCTTGAAACAAGGTTTCTCAAGTGCCTTTACCAGCATCAGCCCTTCACACAGTTTAAAAAAGGATACCTCCTGAAATAACCAATGGAGACTCTATCCACAAACTCAACTCATTCTTTTGTAACATTTTTAGACTGTCATCCCACCTTCCTGAGCAATGCACCACACCTCCACCTCCTGTGATAAAGGGTATTTATACACCAGTGAGGAGACAAGATCATTTCCCTCTACCTTCACACAAACATGGAAAAGAACATTACTCCAAAACAGCATCCTTTCATTCAAAATGGCCAGTGGAAAAACCCTCACCTGACAATAAAGGACTTCCTCTCCTCTGTTCACAGACAACAGTCAATAATTCATCATTAACAGGACAAACACTAGGGATACGTAACAGTGACTATATGGTGTACATTTTGACCACGTCTTCAAAAATTACGCTTACCAAATCCTTAAGCAAAGCACACACAATTGGTCACATAACCAGTGTGCCATAAAATAGCACATATTAAGCCTAGAATAACTTAACTGCCACTCAGAGGCTCCTATATTTTCAAATCATCAGTGAAAGCATTATGTATTATTCATGGTTACAAATTATTCCTAGACTTAGAAGACATTTCTGGCCTGTTAACCACCACCATCACCCAGGTAACTAGGCACAATGTTGGATGCACTAAGAAAGTTAACTGGGATGCAGGAATGGCCACACTTAATTATCATGTTTGTAAATAGCTGGTTTGTTCTTTAGGTATCAATACTGAAATACAAGAGAGCCCTTAGGCTTATTCTTATTAGACAGGCACCAGTCTGCACACATGATGTCCCAGCAGATCAAGAAATACCAGTCAGGAAGATCATCCAATCAGATAGTATTATGGGGGGAAAGCCCTCGCAAAGATATTTTTATTTATTTCTTTATTTTAACTAGCCCTAGTTACAACTCAGTGTGGTGAAGAATGACAGTTTATACCTAAGTAGGGTCTTTATCTGTCATTAGGAACAATAGCTATATTTCACACTGTCCTTAACACATTAAGCTATTTACAGAAAAACATAACCTTTGGGTGTGATTATGTCCACGAAACTACTCAAGACAATCGGAACACGAAGCACAACTCTGCAAAGTTTCTGAGAATCAGTGCTGGAAGCACGGAAACACACTAAAGCAAACGCTGCCCTCTCAGCAGGAAGACACAGAATTCAACTAATGCCTGGCTTTCACTAACACAGCTTCTCACTTGATGGGGCCGAGACAACTTTATGGAAAACTCGACTTCAGGGGGCCTACTTCCAATTCCTTGCATCAGCAACCATGCAGAAACTCTTAACTACTCTTAGCAGGGAGTCCCAGTAAATCCACCTGTAGTTACCAGCACAAATCATTTTTTGTTAACATAAACAGCTACGAGGCTGTACTCCGTGAAGTGCTGACCGCAGATCAGCCAGAGAGGGAATTTCTGCTCAAGCACAGTATCGTGCTACCCAGAAAAATACTACTGTTGGTCTGGAGCTGGCTCATATCCACCCAGCTTGAGGTTGCTGCTAAATGGTATTTTTCAGGTAGACTTCTCTCACGCATTCTTGTGGTCTCTCATCTCAAAACACAGCAGTTAGACACACAACTTTCTGTGACCTTTCGTTTTCTCTACCATTATTTTGGTGACGAGCATCACACATCCAGAAACGCAGCTCATTTCCATTCCTCACTGGGAAAAAATGAAAATATCATCTTGCACAACAGTGATGACTGAGACTACAGTATCTTCTGTAAGGAATTTCTAGTGGTATGCCTACTCACCTATCTAAACTCCGAGTAAACTGAAAGCTTTTTGTACATTCCTCATGCTCCTGCAAGTTACCATGCAACCTTACAAAACACCCACACTCACATGGTATTCAGGACCCTGCATCAGCACCAGTTTATAAATGATGGTGAGTGGAACGCTCACCTCTCCAACAAAGTAATACAAGGAAGAAGCTGGACCGCTGTCATTTAGACAGCCACATGAAAAACAGTCAGGCAGTGACATTGCCACTTGCTTGCAACACAGTTTAAAATACACAGACTGTATCAAATGGTAACAATTTTAAGTTACTGAAATATCAGTGAACTAAAATTTGCACTCACCCTAAGCACCCGCCTCACCAAAACACACTGGAAGTTCTTTAATAAAGTTCATGGACAGTCCTCTGGAAACAATTTGCTTCCAAAACAAAGTGCTGTAGTATTTGAAGGCATGATGCCAAATTTAAAATAGTCTAATTACTTCTCGTGGCAGGTACGCAGGCTTCTTTAGAAGCCACTATATCAATAACTTCCCATATTCTTCAATTTCCAGTCCCCGAACAGTCCACAAATATTACTTCCTTCAGTCTATAAATGCAGGAATACAGAAAACCTCTAGTAACCAAAAAAACTGCTCAGCTATTAAGTTACATCCAGAATTAGAAACCAATTGCAAAATGCAGCTGGATGCTACTAGGGCAAATTTTTCCTTCAGTTTCCAGAAGGCAATCTATCCTGGGCTGATTTTGAGACCTTCCTAAACTATAGATGTCTCAATCAACACAGTACTCTAAACATTTTCAATCCACTATCACAAAAATAGCTGGTGGCATGGGATCTCAACTGTCTATCCTGTGAATTTCCTGAAACCCAGAATCTTATTCACAGAAACCGAAGTTCTAAAGGCAACCTACCTTTTCGTCGATTATAAATGCATCTGTGCTTATTTATATGAGAAATGAAAAATCAAAGCCGTAACATTCAAGCAGCAGCTCTTCACCCCGTGTAATCTTCTACCAATTACCCTGAGCTTTTATTTTCATTGTAATAACTTACACTTTTTGGACTGCTTTAACATTTCAGCCGTATCATGAGAGCGCGTCGCGTTGATTCACTCGCGACCCCCCGCACAGGACGGGCGGCCGCGACCCTGCGGCGGGCACAGCTCCCCCGGCCCCAGGGAGGGAAAGGCGGCGGGGAAGGGCCGGGGCCGCCCGCCCGCCGCGTCCCCGGGATAGCGGCCCTGCTCGGGGGTCTCTCCCGACAATCCCGGCCGCGGCGCCATTTTAGGAGGCGATGAAAAGGCGGGAGGCGGAGCCAGGCACCCAGCGCAGCGAGAGGGGGCGCGGATCCGCCCGCGGAGGGGCCGCGGCTCGCCCGGCGCCCCGGCCCCGCTACCCCCGCCGGCGGCTCGGGCGCCAGCCAGCCCCGCGGCGCCGCCCGCCAGGTCCCGGCACCTCATCCCGCGGCCCGCCCGTCTCGCCGGCCGGGCGAGAGGCGCCTCCCCCGCCCGGCAGCACCTTCCCGGGCGCCCGCCTTCCCACCGAGAGGCCGCCTGGGCCCCGCGGGCAGCCCCCGCCGGGCGCCGCCTCTCCGCAGCGCCCCGGCCCCGGGCCCCCACCCTCCGCCCCTCACTCGCCGGCAGGGAGCGGCCCCGCCGCCGCCCGCTCGCCGCCCCTCACCTTCTCGCAGAGGCTCTTCACCTGCCCCTCGGAGAGCTGCTTGCACTCGTTGAGCTGCTCCACCCACTGGTCGAGCTCCTTGGTGAAGACCTTCTCCTCCATCCCGCTCTCCCCCGCCTCACCGGCTGCCGCCGCACCACCCCGGAGGCCCCTGCGATCCGCGCTCCCAACGACAGCGGCCGCGACGCGGCAGGACGGGCGGGCGAGTGCGGAAGCGGCCCGGAGCGCTGCGAGTGGGGCGGCCGGCGCGGCGCCCTCCGCTGCTGCAGCTCTGCCGCCCGCTGCCTCGCACCAGACCGTGTAATGGCCGCCGCTCCTGACGTCACCGCCTCGGCTTCCACTACGGGGAGGGGGGGAGACGCCACGGGGGGCGGCGGCGGCGCATGCGCGGGCGCTGGGCGGGGCTGCAGCTGCGCGCGGCGCGCGGCGCGGCGGGACCAGCCCGGCCGACGGGACGGCGAGCGGTGGGACGGTGCCGAGACGCGAGTGCGCCTGCGCGGCGCCGCGCGGCACAAAGCGGCGGGGGCGGGGGCGGGGGCGGGGGCGTGAGCGTGAGGACGGTGCTCGCGCCGCGGGGTGAGGGGCTACCGGCGCAGGCGCGTAGCGGCGCTGCCGGGATGCGGCTTTCCCGCCCGGCGGGTGAGGCGCGGTGCCGCGTCCCGGCCGTGGTGGGGGACGGCTGGCCTCGGCAGCCCGCTGGGCCTGTGGTGCGTGAGGCGAGCGGTGCTGCTGGGGGCTGGTGCCGCTCTCAGGGGGCTCCGCTTGGTGGGGCCGGCGCGGCCCCGCCCGCAGCCCTGAGGCGGGAGCGAGGGGCGCTGCTGTGAGGGGGCCGCTGGCCCGGCATAGCGGCGCCAGCCCCTGCGGCCTGGGAGGGCCGTGAGGGCAGTGGGGCGGGCCGCCCCCGCTGTCTACTCTGGGCGCACGGGCACGGCGGGGGTCTGCTGGGCATGGCTTCGTCCGGGCTGACGGGATTTTTTCCCTGTAACCCTGAGCGCGGTGCCCTGACCCTTCGGGATCAAAGCAGCGCAGGGTTGGGTGCTTAGGAATACGTCTAAAAGGCCAAGCGTGACCATTAAACATTCTCTTGTTTGTACCACTACATAGTGCTTACATTAAAAAGACTGTGTTGCATTTCTTCTCTTTCAGGTTAAATTGTTATGAATTGTTTTAAACGCTTCTTGGAAGATGATGTATTATAACCTGTTAAGAGAAAAGGAGTAAGTGAGGCACAGCATAAGCTTTCAGCAAACTGGTGATGGGCCTCAGCTGCCTCAGTGTCCTCTCACAATTCCTTTCTACCTAAAGGAAAATATGTCAGTGAGAGAGAGACAAATAAGATGCAATGAAAAGGAATGAAAGACATGCATCTGTGATCTGTAATGGTTTGTGTATTTTACTGTGATTTGCATCTTAAATTATAGAAGTACTAGTCAATGCAGGATTTCCCTTGAGTAACTTCCGAAAGACATGAAATGATCAATTACAAAAACGCGCTTTCATTTAAATGGGTCAAAATTTGGACAAAATGTGCCCTGTTGAAATTACCAAATGAACAAGGACTTTTCCTAGATAATAGGTGTTAATTGTCTTGCTCAGAGTTTGCCTAATACAGAGTCTAAATTGTTCCATTCTTGGCCTACTATTGAAGCAAATTAACAATTACGTAGTGAGCAAGGGGAAAAGAATGTTTGCTTCCGTAGGTCAGTCTTGGTTTCTTGGTGTCATACTCTCCTTCTAGATGTTACTTTGTTTGAATGACCTAACCCAGGTGCTTTGATTTTTCCGCAAGCATGTTTTTTCTGGTTTTATGTAGGTCTTAGTTTTGTGCTTAAAGTTGTAGAAAGAAAAGTGTTCATGGGAGAATTATTGGTTTCAAGAATTTACTTTGTAACACATCTTCCTTAGTACTCCCAAAATAGTCTTGAATAAATAAATGCAAAGAACACGAAGCAAAACATCATCTCTTGTATAACTTGCCCAGCTGAAGTTTATTTTCCATAATAACCGTTGACCTGGCATAGTCAGATGTTTTAAGACCACATTTAGCTCAGTTTTCCATAGAGATAGTGAAATTCTTGATGAAACTTGAGTAGGTTACATCTTTGAACTCATGGTGTCAACCTTACTGTTAATTATGCTTCTGTCTACAGAAAGTAACTAATTACCGTTATTTTTTACTTCCCACAACATTCAGAATGATCTGAACCTGCAATTTTGCTACTCTATGCCTTACTCTCGAGAGAAGAGAGTGCTTCAGCACCTTGTCAGAGTCTAACTGTGACCCAGAACAAGGTGGTCTCTGCTCTAGGCTGGCACTGGTGGCAGCCCCCTCTCAACATTATTCCCCCTCTGTTGCCAGCAAAAATGAGTGTTCAAAAAAACCTTTGTACTTGAAAAATAGTGTTCTTTGCTGCATCTGTACCCTTGTCCACTTCTTCACATGGATATACAAATGTTTTGAGGTGGCATGGCAAGGGGTGCGTGAGGTCAGGCTCAGAGAAGGGGCTGGGTGAGGAGGGAGCTGCGGAGGCAGGCTAGTCCAGCCTTCAGCTGAAAGCAGGGCCTTGCTTTGGGTGATCACTGTAACTCTTGGCCTCTCTGTGCGGACAGTGGATCCAGCTGAGAAAAGAGCGTGTGCTTGAAACAGGGCAGGACTGCATTGCCTGCACCCGTCCCTGTTTCTGCTATAGAAAAGATGGAGTGAGAGGAGAAGCAAAACCTCAGCAGCAGCAGGAAACTTAACCTGACTTATTTGCTTATAAAACTACAATCAGAGTCCTGTGATGTTTTATCTGATAGGTGTGGGGAAAGCACAGCTAGTGTGGATTAGACAGGGCTCCTTACAGATTACAATAGCAATTGCTGCTGTCTTCAGAGCAATTGTGATGGTTCCCAAACCCACCCTTGGGTCAGGATAGTGCTGAAGTGCTCACCTAAGAAAGGAACCCTTTTTGTTTAAATAGACTCAGTTGTAGTTCTTAACTGCCAGGACAAATGTAATTTTGGAAGGGGTAGGTGATTAAGCACTGCCTGCTTGCAGCTGAAGCCTTGTCATTGACTAGGAGAGAATTCAGGACTCTGCACAGGAAATTCAGGCTTCAGTTATGTACACACACAGAGAAGGGCGAAATTTTGGTTTCTATCTCCATCCTAAGCATTAGTTCTGTATTTTATCCTCATATTGTTTTGAATAGTCTGTATGTGAATCAGAAATCAGATCTCATTCCTCCCTCCTACTTGAGAGTCGTAATCAATAGTTTAGAGAATCATGGCTGCTTTTCTCTTCTTTCTTCGATAGTTATCTGAGCCTTCAAAGGAGAAGGAAATAATGAAAGAATACCTGCTCTGTTGCACAAGTTGGGGGTTTGTCAGTATGTCAGATATACAGTAAGATTAAACTGTGAACTGTGAGATGGCAGTAATAATACTTTGTATTTAGTATGTGAATGTAAGCCACGCTTTTGTGTGTGTGGTTTGTAACTAAGGAGATCGACTGGGTGTGACTGCCATGATGAGTCAAGGGTGGTTTGTACTGCTGTACATGATCCTTACACTAGAGTCAGTGACAGGTGTTTGTATGTATGGTATTCCTTGAAAAGGTTAACTAGTCAAGCTGACTGTACTTAATGTTTACACTCATGGAGTTGGTAGGATTCTCAGCTTTTTCGCAAAACCATCTATAGTGCCAACTAATTTATGTAACAGTCTTAAATGGATCTCAAACTCATTGATGTGTGTGTTAGCAATTGCAATAATCTTATCGGTTACCGCAGCACCACGATTTCCATCATAGTATGACACATCAGTCAGTGTTTAAGCTATGCAGATTTATATTGCTGCGCATTGTACAACTATGTGAATGTAGTGTTGATTAAGCATTGTAGAGTAAGGAACACGTATATTAGTTTTCTTCACACTTATCTCTCTCTGAATATTTTACCGGTTCTAAATTATCTGCCAATGCATGTGTGAAATGTCTGTTGCTATGGTGTTTTAATACTAAATGCAGGATTAAAAGGCTATACAATATTGTAATAATGAGTTGCCACTTTTTGATGTAGAGCTGCCTTTTTTTTGTAAGCAAAGAGTATAGACATTGGTGCTTCAGTATAGAAGTCAACTGCCCCTATGAGGAAAGGGGAGTTTTCATGATCAGATGAAGTCAGAAGTACACATCATGTAATCTCTTGCATAATCAGATACTGGCCACTGAGACAAACTATAGCATGTTTTGTGTCTTTATAGTCCCATTCAGTCCAGTAGATCCCGTGATCTTTAGGAGAATGATTGCAAAAGATGGGAACTAGAAGACAAGCTATTTATGTCAGGTATTCGTGTTTAAATCAGCATGAAAAAATATTATTTCTGTGTATTTGATTCATTCCACTGACAAAATTAGTGACATCAGTAATACCACTATCAACAGAGGGCTGCTGACAAATGGCTTCTGTAAAGGGTGGAATCTCATTATTAATCACCTCACAAACCACAAAACATATTACTTGAAATTTACTGGTTCATAATTCACTCTGGTTGTGTAGAGAAAGCAGGAAGTGTACAGGCTTATTGAAAGAAGAAGTTACAAAGTAACTGAAAATCACATTTTCAAATCACTATGGATACAGATATTTCATAGTCGAGGATCTTTAAAAAGCTAGGAAAAGAGTGCTCAATCTCAAACATTTAGGTTTTAATATTTTGCAACTATTTTGTGTCCTCTCCCCGCAGGAGTGTGGCAGTGAATGCTGTTTTCAGCTTGTGCATTTGTCGCCCAGCTGGCTGGGCAGGAGCACTGGTGAAGTAAGTATAGCACATGGCCATATTCCTCCTCAGTTCTGAAAATGTTATGTATCATCTAACAGTTTTAATCTTTAGAGCACTTGACAAATACTACCGCTGCCAGGACAAATACTACCACTAACGTGGCCAGATGGACAAATACATGCTTTCAGCCCCGTTGAGGAAACAGATACTAAAGTTAACTAACTTTCCAAACATGACAGGCGCATTTAGAGTCAAGAGAGTAGAGACCCCAGTTCAATAGATACTTGGGCAAATGCTTAAATTCCTTCCTTTTAAATAAATAACGTAAGCGTCTGTGAGATGTCCTGCTAAGCTTGTGCTAGGCGGCTTTAGGCTTGCTGATTGCTGGTGTGGTGCTCCCATCAGCATAGCTCAGGTTACAAGTACTTTGGAAAAGCTCTCCCGTTGTTCAGTCCTTTCCATAAGCTACATTTAAGGACACAACAAATTATTAATACATACAAGCAGTTGTCATGGAGATAATATGATCCAAAGTGGTTTTTTTTTAATAAGTGGCATAAACTTGGCACATCCCACATGCCTTGTACAGACAATTCCTACATAATTGTTCCTGGGTTAAACATAGGATAGATATATATCTTTGCTTTTCATGCCAGCATACTATGGAGAAACCACTGTTCCTGGCTTTCAGATGGTTGGCTTTAGGAATCTGAAAAATGTGGGACTTGAAGATATGTGGGGTTTTTTTTTTCAAGTCATAACATCTTATCAAGGGGCTGCACTCCTCACTTCTGTGAAATCTCAAACACAATGTGACAGCTGAATTATGGCTAAAACATCTGCAGGGTGTATTTTCTCTCGTCATCTTGGTGCATAGACTTAGGGCAAAATGCAGTAACTAATCCAAAAAAAAGCAGCTGGCTAATGTAACTGGGAGAGGCTTCAGGGCCGTAATGAGGATCGTTTTCCTTGGAACAGGACTGCAATCCTATTAAATGCCTATAAATCCAGGAGGACTGAGTGCCATACCTGAAGACTTAAGGATATTAAGCCTGAGCTCTCCAAGACGTTTTGCCATGCTTATCATAGAATTTCTGCTCTTTAACTGTGCCCTTGTAAAGTAGCACACAGTGCGGTTCAACCAATAAGTAGGACTTTTACCTTTAGGTAATTCTGTGTCTCTTCTTGTCTTGTCCTGGAGATCCTGTTACACTGAAGCCAGGCAACCCCCAACTGACATAGCCATTCTGTAGCCTATTTATTTGAGCAAATGAATGAGATTTTCTGCATCTTATAATTACTGCATTATTTTTTTTCCAGATGTATACTCTTCAGTTAATACTATGTCAAAGTTACTGTCCTAATGACCTTCATCTGGGCCAAGCAACTAGAGAGTTAAGCTATAGAAAGACAGCAAAAAAGGACTGCAGCAAGAAAATGTGACTTATTCATCCCATGCTTTCCTGCCAGGTAAATACATGGTTCCTTCATAGCACTGCCAGTATCTTGTAGTGAAGGAAGCCTGAACCCAGTTGGCATGTGCCCGTAAGTTCTGGAAGTGTGTTAATATAATATCCATATTGCTTTGGAGATGTTACAGATGTCTTGCATGACAAAACTGCTACACACAACCTGCTAAAGATGGCTTAGCTGAACTGCTGCCTTGCCCTCTAGCTCAGCATTAGCCCTCAAGCTCAGTTCCAAGCAGTGCTGTGTCCTGGCCACCACTTAAATGCATCCTCTGAATAGAGAGATCGAGGAAGGAAAATTTCTTTTGAAATCTATTTGTGTATGTACTAAAGGACAAAGGAGAACCACGATATTCACTGCACAGGCACACTTATTCTTAGATCATGATTTCACTTCACTGTGGTTAACAAGTGTATTATTAGTAATAGCTAGTTACAAATAATAACCTGACCTTATTTTTATCCTAATACTGAATCAGATTTCATTGTAATAGATGGATTCACTGCTGTGCTTTGCTCTTTGAATATTATCATTCAGAATTTCAGTGCTTTCCATCTTAGGTATTAAAAATAGGTGGCAAGTTGGATAATTATTATTGTTCCAAATCTTGTTCGCAACCTTACATAACAGTGTTCTCACCAAAAGCCTTATTTTAAGGGTGGAGTGGAAGAACATGCTGTAGCAACCTGAAATTATTTGCACTACTGTAGCTGGGTTATACAGAGCCTGGATGGAACTGTCTCTTCTTTTTTGAGGAAACCTTGACAGTCAGTTTAACATTCATGAAAATAAAAATGCATGACTGCCTCAGCTTTGGCATTATAAAGTCCTGTGTTGTCAGCATACCTTCGTCCTGAGCATAAGCATCTTTGGTAATCCTATATTGCCTAAGCAGAAACTACTAGTCATGCCAACTCAATGACAGTCAAAATAGTTGTGAGTGTAATAACAGTAAATATATAAACATGCAAAATGAAATAACAACGGTAAATTACTTGGACAGAGAATATCCCCAGGTGGATGGAACTACACTTGATAAACCTGAGTTTCCTCAGCTTGATAAAGCTGAGCTTCCTCATTAGTAACACTGTGTTCATAGGCAAAGTACTGTCTGTTTCCACGGACTAAGACTATTTATCCTCCCAGCCCTGACTTTCCCCACCTTTCCTCATCATATCCATCAAACTTGTATGACTTGGGAAGGATGAAAAATAGTTGGGAAGAGGCAGTGGTCAATCCTGAGGACGTTAGATACCCCCCTTCAGCTGTAACAAGCTCCCCAGCAATCCCGGTGATCACAAGCCTTGATCTCTTCTATTTGCACAATACTTTTTATTTTTTTCATCTCCTGTTTCATTGCATGCTGTGACCTCCTTCTTCCTTGATTGACATCTTCTTTGCATCAAAGCTGGCATCGTTCTTCCTGATGGCCATTCTTCTCCTCTATCCCTTTTCCTGTGCATAACTTCCTTTCTTCCCCGTTTTCAGCCTCACTGGATCAGATTTAGCCAAATGATCCACAACACCTCATAAGCTCTGGAAATGTCAAAAGCAAAACTGAGAGGCTTTTCTTTTCTCCCTGAGGCTGTGTATAAGATAAATATAATGAAAATAAAAAATACACTATTATAAATTAGTAATAAAAATCTTGCTTTTGGCAAAAGAATGAGAAATGACCGTGAAGAGTGACCCGTTAATTTCACTGGTAGATGGTAATGCCATAAGTCCCAACATTTCAGCTGGAACCGAAATCTTATTGACAGAGCATCTAACTTCCTTTTTGACCTATGTAGCATTAGTGGTAGCTATTGAGTGCGTTCACAGGCAAGGTGACACACTCCTAGTACTGGCTCCAGAGTGAGCTATATTGTATTGCATGTCTGTCATGCAGATGTTACATGCACACAGCTGTTAGAAGCCCAAGCCAATAAATCCTTAAAGTTTGCTGGGCTTGTGCTGGGCTGCCCAAGTGCCCACTGAACTTGAGCTGTGTTAGCTGAATTTCACTCACAGGTGGGCAGTGCATTCAAAAGCCGTCAGTCTCTATGTGTTCAAAGACAGGGGCCGGAACTAACCTTGCTTGCTGCTGTGGTACACAGAGACTTTCCTGCAGGACTGCGTATCTAGTACAAGTATAATGTTAATTTGTACACTTCACCAGTGTGGTTTTCCTCCTCAGATTACAAACTGAAAAGATCAATGAAATTATGACTGTTGTTATTGGATGAAAAATTACTCCATAATTAAATAATTGTATTGGGTGTATTATCAGAGAGAAGAACTGGTTTCAGAAAACTGTCATTAACTTGAGCAATTAGAATTTTTCAGTTCTGTAATGAATGTATATTTGTTACAGGACTGAATGAGTAAAGAGGCGATGTGAGGTCTATTACAACAGTAGCTGATCTCAGTTGTGCCGAATGAGAGGGAGGAGCTTTTCAGCTTCACAAGGGAGCTCTCTGTCACAGAATTACTGGCCCAGTGCTTTGGAACACTGCACAGCAAGTTTAATTTTGATTCACATTTTAGTATCAAAAATAATCTTACAAAAGCCTGGCTCAGCTTCCTCAGAAGAATGTTTATTTCAGAAACAGCACCTTCAAGGCACCAAAGCTATAATACAAATTAGCCTCAACAGCTTAAGTGTGAAACCTACCATTCTTCTGTTGCAGCTGTTTCTAGATAAAGTCACTCAGTGTACCTTTTCATAAATTGCCCGGTCTGTCCTGACTATAGTTACACTTCCCTTAAAAAATGTTGTCTTATTACAGCAGTAAATAATTCATACTCATTCTTATAGTAGACCAAAAAACTTTATTGGTGTAGCTACTACTGCTCTAATTTTTTGACAGTGTCCAACTGGACACAGTCAGGCAATGTACTAAAATCTATCAAGAATTACTCATGTAGATTATACACCAAATGAAAGAATTTCCACAATAAAGGTGTGTACATTATAGTAGCCTTGAGATAGGGCTGACTTCTTTCAAAACAAGTTCTTCTGGTTTTATGCGACTATTTAATACGCTTCTGTGTTCAAGAAAATAACTCTTGCTCTTACTCTGTACTATTAAACCAGTATAACAGGAGGCGCCATGGGCTGGTGAACAGATCTGGAGACAGGAGATGTTTCTTCTATCTGTTTAAAGATTTTCAGGGCCATTTCAACTCCCGCTTCTCCTTCTGTAAAGTATTACAGCTACTATTAATTTTGCTAGTTAAATGAGCAGATTTTTTAGACTTAAACACAGTTTTCTTAAAAATATACCTTTAACAGAAAAGTCATAATTATTAGGTGAGCAAGCTCATTATTTTCTTATGTCTGTGAATGAAAAAGCTTCTGGGCAGTGTCACTGAATGCAAATATTTGCATTTTGTCCATCTGTTTTAAATGTAAATGCTTTCTACATATCATCCAGAAGAAGAAAAAATCCCTTTTAGAGAGGATAGCCTCTCTAAAAAATACTGACAAAGGATATTTATAATGTGGGTTTTCACTGCATTTCTGTACCCTCTTTTGCCCCAAAAGATTCTGCAGTGTTCAGTGGCTTCTAGGCATTAAGGTAATTTCACTTATCCTGAAAATCAGCTATATCTAAGATGAAATCAGAACGACAGTTCTGGACAATAAGACTTGTAGGTGCAGGAATGACTAACAATTTATCCACTTAAAACTACCAATACATATTTTTAAAGTAGGTGTGCTACCAGCAAAGTACAACTTACTGTCAAGTGAAACGGTGTATGTGACAGATGCTGGCAGTCTGAGTATAATACATACCTGTGCGTCCAAATCACTTCTAGTCCTCTTTTCTTTTTTTCTTTATGATGGAATTGAGAATTGTACTTTTTTGTTTTTGTAATTAAAGGGTGGAACAGATGGTGAGAACTTGAAGAGCTGCATCCATTAAATTAATGTAGAGAATGTCTCCACATTATAATTTAATATAATGGGATTTTACTTCAGTGAAATAAAACTATACAGTCTAGTGCTTGGGAATGTTTACTATATGAGAACCTTCACTGTTAAAAGATTTCACTGAGTCATGGTATGACTCTCTGCCAAATACCAATCATATGACCAACCCTGTTAAAAAAGGGTGTTTCTTCGTGCCAGTATATTTCACATGCCACCCTAAAGTCAATCTTTTTTTGACTATACACCTGTGGATTTTATGTAATGCCAAAGGGGGACAATGTAATCAGACTGCATATGTTTAAAAAAGAGTAGACAGGAACAAGCACAAGCTAGGTGGTCTAGTATTGGTGTCACAAGAGGGGTTGTGTTTGACATGATTTCGGGGGTAGACTTAAGGCAGACAATCCACTGGTAAAAGCAATGAATGTTCTGCCAGTTCCAGGAACAAAGATGCTACTCTTCAGATGGCAACCAATTTCAAAAGTTCAGAGAACAAACTTCCTTGTTTCTGTTGAGACAGGGGTTTTAATTACTATAGTTAAGATAGAGAAAGAAAATCCGAAAGCAGAGGCGTGAAATTTTATAAGCAGCAGTGGACACTGCTAGGTTTTCCTAAATCTCAGAAAATATTTATACTTAACTGTAAACATTTGAGTGAAACTTGTCTAAGCTACATTTTGGAAACCCTGTGTTTTATTATTGAAATGGTTTTTATCCATGGAAAGTTACAGCAAATGTTTTGTACTAGTGATTCTTTACTCCAGCAAGCTCCAGCTGTAGATACATAATACTCGTCTCTCACGCAGCTCCACCATGGCTAGCAATCAATACATTGTTTTCTGCATACAAAGGCTATTCCTCTAGTAATCGGACACTGGGATAGAGATGAAATCATTATGGAAAATAGTACTAGAAAGAACAGAAAGAGTCGCAATGGGCCTAAGTGTTTCTGCTGCAGCCCTTCCTCCAGCTAAAATACACTACAGATTAACTTGCCTCAATAAGACTACTGCATAAGAAAGTTAAAGGGATGAGCACACATTCCATAGAAAGTTTAAATTACACTTCCCTCCAGTGTAATCTGTGAAATCACTGTTACGCTGCGTGGGAATAATTGAGAGGTCACAGAGGATTATGTGGGCATTTATGTTTCATTCTGTCTTAAGTGTGTTCAACTCCAGTGATATCAACAAAATTGTTTCCGTCTTCAGTAATGCTGCATTTGCTTCTGGGACTTAAAGAATAATACATTTATTAACTGCACATATTGATCTCAGGTTTTCAAATTTGCAGCATTCATTCAACTACTGAAACTCCTTTTCAGACATACTGAAGCTTCTCTACTTGGTATATGGAAATGAAAAACAGGATGGTTAATAGTTTGAGAATATAACACATCCCACCTCTCTCGGAACAAAGCAGAACATTGCTTTAATGGCAATGGGTTTTGCCAGGGAACCTGACATGTGGTGCTTAAGTCTTTGCCTACTGCTGCATGAGATGAAATGTATCACTCTCTCCTCCCTGTTTCCTCTTGCTAGGGAAGGAAAACTTTCACTATACTTCCTCTGTAAGCTCTCAGTGGAGGAATGGCTCCTGCACTGGCTGTTTCTCGCTTCTCAACTTTAACTATTAGCTTATCCTTCCTCCCCTTCAAAAGGTAGGGACTTCTGGTTCAGAGAAACATTCATGCAGTTGAAGTAAAGCCTATGGTGTTACTGAGCAGTTTCTCCTTTGGCATCATGTGCTCTTCTAATTGCAGCAAAACGCATTCTATGAGATAATTAGCAGCTGTATTCAAGTGTCTCAAGGGAAAATTCGAGTTCTGAATTTTGAGAAGATGTTTGTATATCTGATGTAATTTTGTCTCATCACAGTCTGCATAAGCTTTCTATGCAGCAGAACAAAGGAAAGAATTAACCAATGAGTCCAAAATACATACACTAGGAAAATAACTATTTTGTTTCAACGGCTGGCGCAACTTCTTCTCCATTAAGTCTAAAGAATGCCATTGAATAGAGGTTTAAGAAGTACAACTTTTATTATCAGTAACACCCCACAACTAACAGTAAAGGAAATCTGTTTGAAGCAAAAGTAACACTTAATATAAGCTTTGTCTAACACACTCTCTGACAATCAGTCTTTTTCACTTGGAAAATACACTTCTGCAGTTGAGGAACTGTGATCTGTTTCTTAAACATTTATCCATATATGCAATAAAATACTTAATGATTTTAATATCCTCTGCAGAAAAAAATTAAAAACAAGTAGATAGAAAGTGTTGGCTGCGTGGTTGGTCTGCCTGTGCTAGATCTTCTTACATACCCCATGGCTGGTGGTGCCGCCATCTGGACATGCTTTCAGCTGAAGCATGAAGTGCAATAGATATTTCTGAATTCAGTAGTTATTTCCATATTATTTACAGGAGCACCTTTTTTTCCCCAGTGTTTTTCCAGAAAGGAGGTTCCTGCTTGTGTTATGATTTCCTTTTTCAGTAGTGTTATATTTGCTAACTCCACAGAGTGGCAGGAGGCATACAGCATATAGGCAGATAATTACTAATTTTCCAGGGGCAAAACATTTAACAGCAGAGATAAATTGTTTTATCTGGTCTTCTCTGACCACCCTTCTAAAACCTGATAATTGTTTGTATCTGAAAAAACTGCGCACATTTCTAAAAGAATTCAAACACCAGTTTAATACCAACCCTAGAATAGCATTGTCTATCAGTAGCTCTCAGTGGGCTTTGCAAAGTCAATACCAGTTCACAGATGAGGAATCTGACTTGTTCAAGAATGAGATTATTTACCCCAAACCATCTCAGCCAGCAGCACAGCAAGGAACACAATCCAGATGTCTTCTAGGCTAGTGTCAGATCTAGTTGGCTATTTTTAATGGACAATATTTAATTACGTGTTCTTGGAAAATTTGCGAGCTCTGCCTCCCTTTCACAATTTTTTTATTTTGACCCTCGTAGATATTCTTTTTCTTTCTGGGATCTCCAAGGTATGTTGTTCCATCTCCTGAGCTGGGATGTAGTGAATGAAATCTGCTTTTCTGAGCTCTAACTAACCCCTAGCCCCTGTAAGCTTTTTCTGGATTTGGTGACTTTAAGCCCCCAGTTCCCTACTTAACCTCAAAATACATTTTTAGATAGGATTATATGGGAAAACACATTAGGAGAGGAAGAGATTTTAAAAATAGCCTAGCATCTAAATCTCAATATAATCTCTTCTAACTGTCCCAGTATTTGAGCGCAGAGCATGGAGCTGTACTAGCCGAGTGATGGCAAGGACGAGCCATGTGTAGGATATACACTTTACAAATACTAACAAATTTATGAAGCATTCTAAAGTTTGGTCACACCCCAGTGATGTCATTAAAGGTTTATCTATTGTAAATCTGCTTTCTTCAGAGGGCTAGTGTGGCTTTTTCACACCCACACGTGCTAACCCATAAACCAGCTGGTACAGTTAGTATCTGTCAGTCAATGCTTTATTAATCCTGCCACAGCAGGGACATCGCTCCTGCACAAACAGGCTGACAGCAAATCACAAGTCAGAGAACAAAATCAGAAGGGCTGTGCTATTCTCATGCTTAAGTTTTAATAAACAATGCAAGACTAAATAGGAAGACATGAAGATGTGCCCAAATTGTCCTAATTTTGATAGTGTGACATTTTGTTGCCATGAAATGTTATCCAAAACTTTGTTCGTATTTCAAGATTTTATACCGTAATTGCTGAATTTAAATAGTTACCATGCTATAAAGCCACAACATAAAAGAAATATTTATTTAAAACTTAAGCATAACAATAGCGCTCTTTTAATCAAATATTTTTTTTTACATTCCAGACCTTTCATAGCTTTCTACCATGTCCTACTATCTATGTTAGGGAATTTGTACTTTTTTCCTAGCAACGACCGTGACCGCCTGGAAAACACAACAGAAGAAAGCTATGAAAAATTTTATATACGTGACAATAAACAGGAAAGGTTATCACAATAAGAACTGGAATTTGCTTCCTAATTCCTATAATAAACAAAGGCTTCTAGACTTCACAGCTCATGAATTCTTCCAGTTTCCTTGTTGCATTAGCTTTGCTGCTCAGCAAGATTCTTCAAATACTTTACAGACACTTCTCAATACCAGATAATGTAATGATTAAGCAGAAGTTGCTTCTCCCAAAAAAAGCCAGGATGGACAAGAGAGCCTCAACAGTACTTTCCATGTAGTCCAAATAATACAGTTTCTGTATAACCCAGACTCCTACCAGCTTCAGTTCAACATGTGGAACGGCAGCTTAGCTCGCCTCCATAGGTATTTTTCTAGTTCCAGCTTCTTTTACTGCCTCTGCAGGTAATTTATCCCCAGTTCACACCCAGGGAATACAAAGAGTCAGGGATACTGATACCTCTTGAATGAGGCTGTTAATGAGTAACTGTTCATCTTGCTGCAAAGCCATCATCAGTCAAGGCTGGTAACAGAGAACAGCAAGATAAGTATAAAATACTATGAATTTTCTGTTAGGTTTTCTTGTATGTAATTTATATTCTTTAAGTAGATCTTCCTCCCAGAAATGCATGTTTGCATGTTTTCCTTAATCTTACATTATTATGCAGATTCCTCATATGTTATCTTTGTATACTAATCCCTGTAGCATGCCATTAATTCATAGTACACTCAGTTTAGAGAAACATAATTAAAACATAACTACAGTATCATAGCTATGCAATTACTTTTCTTTTTTTCGTTTTTTCTTTTTTTTTTCTTAGTCATCGTAGGGGTTTTCAGTTGGTAAAGCGAAGGCTGCAGTTTTGTGTCCTGGGTGAAGCAGCCCCTCTTTTCCTTGTGCCCCTCTCAGCCTTCCCTTCCCCTGCTACTGTCTCAGTGATGCCACCACATCTTGATGAGGCTGTCATGCAGGAAAGGGATCCAAGTTCAAAATAGCCATCTTTGGTCAGGTTATTTTAGTCCAGATTAAGTCCTTGACCAGGTTGACTCCGCAACCCCATATGCAATTATGCCAGCACAGCCTAGGGAAAGATGTGGAACTGGAAACAAACAACATGACTTTGGGCTGCAGAAAGCAGAGCTGCTGCCAAAATAAACATTCATCAAGCTGTACTGAATACTTGTTTTGAAACAATTTTGAAATAAAGTTTCAGAACACATGCAGATGAAACATGTTTAGTTGTTGGGATAAAAGGCTACAGCAAAAGTTAAATCTGGCTTCTAATTTTACAGAATTACAGATACAAAATTAGACTCTATGAAGTCTAAAAAGATGATTTCACAGTGAATATTTAAAAGTTAGATATTTAACAATAAAAAGCATTAAATAAATATTTTTAAATCCTTCATGCCTGTCATCCTGTCCACCAACCTACAGCCTATCACCACTGCTTAGAAGTAAAGGGGTTTCCTGGGCAATGGTGGACCACTAACTCTAGGATTTTCTCACATCACTGTGAAAGTACACCAAAACCAGCTTTTGGCTAAAACGTCCCTTCTCACTTTTCCACACTAGCTTTATTTTTGTTAATGATGCTGGGGCTGGAAAACGTAAGAAACAGAGGTAGCTGAGAAATTATACCCTGTAAAAATCCATTATTTAAAGTTTAGCAGATAAAAAAATACCTTTTGTTCAAACTGTTTTTCATCTGCCGACTGTTTTCCCTTTACATGAAAAAACCTGAACTAAAAATAATCCTGTTGGCTGTTCCAGTTCAGGAAATTTCTATGAGCCAAGTTTTGTTGTTTTTTTTACTGGCTGTTATTCCAAGTGTAAGTGGGCTCAGCAATTGCTGACTCCACAATAGTGACTGGTTTTGTACAATCTTCATTTACTTTCTTTTATTTTTGGAAACTATGACAAAACATCAAACAGAGCACTCAGTTCACTGTTTCCTAACATACCTGGAACAAAACGGCAGATGACCATCTGCCAGAGAAATGTTCTGTAATAATGCACAAACCCCCAAAGGATGTCCCATACTCCCTAGCTGGAGATCCTTAACAAGTGAAGTTTTTGGTGCTGGCGTTTAAAACCTCCTGTAAAATACTAACACCATTAGACAGGAAAAGTAGGGAGGTATCAACATGTGAAGTTTCTGAGGTTGGATCCTACATGCCTTTCCTCTCCCTGCACTTATTCTAGCTACAGGTGTGTAGTCTCCAGTTCAGCAGTGGCATTAAACTACAGGTTGGTCATCCTGCTATGAAAGTCGGTGTGTACATGCTTGACTCCAAAGCACTTGTAGTTGAATGTGTGCTCAGTTGTTCTGTTAAATACAAATGAACCACTGGATTGAAGTCCAATTTAAAATACCAAAAGAGAAGACACCAGATTAAGAATCTGCTAACTTTGTTCTATTTAATTTCGGAAATACTTCTCACTCAAAATCAACATTCAGTTTTTCACTGCACTGATACTGATGAGATTCAACCCCATGAAGACATAGCTAATCCAGCATCAGTGTGTTGTAATTACAGTAACAGTTCTATGCAGCAATAAATATTTTAAGAAAAGCAGTTCTCACCTTCCCAAATCCTAGACCATTCTGACAGGCGTTTAAAACAGCACTTCTCACCTTTTTAGTAGTTCTTTGTTATTCTCTTTGTGCTTTGAAGGAGAATTTAATTTTCTTTCTTGTAAGAACTTGGCTTTCAGCTCTGGTAGGAATCTCATAGCAAGAAGTGAAATGATCTTTTAAGTTGTATTAAAGAATATTTTCTCTGAAAATTATATGCTGGCATCTAAAGATAATCTGTTATTTAACAACTCAGAGAGCCAAATACCTCCGGAGTAGTTCCAAGGAGAATACCAGCTGTATACATTAAAAATGGAGCTTGTCAGTAAAGGACGCAACTGATAGTTTCAAGACCTTGGCAACAAAAGATACTGACACTACGTCTGTGTAAAAGACATCCGTCCATACAGCACTCGTGTGTGCAGTTACCTTGAGATTTCTGAGGGTGAAGGCAAACACATAGCTTGTTAGAATGTCCTTGTAAGAAGGGGGACAGTGATGACATCTCTCCACAGCCTCTGGACCGATGGAAGAGATCCGGTGGATTTCAAAAGGCTCCACAGCCACACCTGCTGGCTGCCGGGCTCAGCACAGCACGGACCGAGTGAACGGTCATTTTTAGAGAAATCACTCTAAAGCAATGCTTTGTGCTGTTATCACACCATGATGCCCTCAGTATGTCATAAAGAAAAATATTAAGCATTTTTTTAAATTACTATACAAAGTGCTGTATGGAGGTTCTTGTAAAAACCTCTTTGTGGCCAAGCCAAACGTTCACCGAGTTAAAAACTAAAAATCGCATTTCCTAAGCTACCATAACCCATTGGCTTTTCTTTATGCATTAAAAGGTTATTGCATGTTTTCTGCTATTTTGACAGTTTGCTTTACTCATCCTCTGTATGAGTGGCAGCAAAATGTTTTTTCTTCACTGTTCACTGTGTCATTTCTCCTCACTGTGCAAAGGACCAGATCCAGTGCTTTTCTATGATAAATTTTTGCCTCTTGAGGAGCAGGCTCAGCACAGCAAAGACTTGGCCGGTGTCTCTGAGTTCATTCTTGTGTAGGAGAACATATAATTAACATTTTGTGAGAGCTCTTATGGAACTTTAGGGAGACAGAGACTTTTAGGGACTTTTTAGGATATATTCAGGCTCCTCTAAATATCTCTGCTTTGCTGCGCACACACACACAAACCAAGGGCAGTTTGCAGTCTACAGGTGTGACTAGTTTACCAGAGTGTGCATAGTTATGACTTTGTTCATATAATTAGATTATTCATAAATTCAGATCATTAGGTTATTAAGAATCTTTTCATCTAGTTCTATTTGGTGTCTGTTCTCAAATTATCTCATAATTTTTTTGTCATTGCACCTACTTCAGTAACATCTAGGATGTCTGGATCTTATTCTGTTGCTGTGTAACCTAGTTCACAATTTTTGGCTCATCTTTCTGAATTGGCACAGCAGGTGGGTGGAAGGTGAGGTATTATTTTAGTTCCCAGTTCTAGGGTAGGTAAGGGCCCCAGGGTTTTACCTAAATTATACCGGAGAAAATATTCCCTTTAGGAGCACTGCTGGCTGAGGACTGGCCCAAAATACTCCTCTGATTTGTTAGATAGGGGTTATGAATGGACTATCAGGGTAGCTGTGGCAACTCAAGGCTTTTTCACTTCCCATGCTGCCTTATTCTCTCTACAACCAATGATTTGTCCTTATATCTTTATTTCCAGATTGCATTTATGCATGCTGCGCTACCCTTTATGCTTCTGTGGATGTGATTCATGTGCACAAACAGAGCCTGAAGTTCTTACAGTCATGCAGTTTTTGAGCATGGAATAGGAAACAAGAGACAGGTACCATAAGATCATCAACTTAGATCTTCTGGCCAGCCAGGAAAATGAAGCATCTCTTCCTCCAACATGTAATGTCTTCCCTGAACATACCAGAAGATACAACAGGTTTGCAGCCCAGCCCAGGTGGATTCAGGCTTCCTGCCAGCAGTGTTTCCAGAGCTGATTCTACTGTATCCACATTCACACGTCCCTCTTCTGCATACCTGAGGGATATCACCTGACTTTTAAGACTGCCTGCCTGGAGCTTCTTAAATTAAAGCGCCAGGGTGAGAAAGGTAGGATCCCTATCCCCATAAATAGAGACGTTCTTCCATAAGCAGTTTTGAACATCTGATTTAAGAGTTTAATTATTGCCTAACTGGGGTGATGTGAAGCATTTTCTGAGAATCTCTGCTTCTCTTCATTGGTTGTTGAGATGAAAAACAGGTGCTTCTAACCGAAAAAAAATAAATTGGATGTCTGAAATAGATGTACTAATGCCCCTCTAAATGCATAGGATGACACTGACTTCCTGTCTTATTCTCAAAGAACAACCTCTGTCCCTCCATTTCCATTTCACTTCCAGCTACCACAGCTGGATAATGGTGGCCACTTCTGAATAACGTCCCTTTATGCTGTCTCTGTGTGATTAATCTTAAACATGGGAAACCTAAAAGAAACCCAAATAAACACACTAAGAAAAAATAAAATCAGCCCTCCTGGAAGCTCTTGAAATGTTTCTGAAAGGATTTTGAAGGGTTATAAAGACTTCAGAGGAATCAAAGTAGCCTAGTGGATAAACTCCTTTCCCTTTCTTCTGTCATACACTTCCAAGCTCCATTTCATTTGAAGTATTAAACTTAGTTGTCATAACTCAACACCTTCTGAAAATACATCTGTAACACAAAGTCAACCCATCATCAACAAATTCAGTGACTGGAGTTTTACACACATTTCTTACTACAACTGTCAGAGGTTTGGAAGGGCATAACAGAACCAGAGAAGGAAGGAGTAACGCTCTCCAATGCTGTAATTCAGCCGTGAGAGGAAGGCTTGGCCCCTGGTCTTTACTCTTCCCTGTCCCCCACGAATGAATGAGATCCTTCATTTCCCTCCAGCAACTGCGTTTTCTATTGCCAAAGAAAGAATGAGTCAGAAAAGCCTGCTGCTGGTGAAAGCTTCCCTGGTCTTTACTCAGCAGAGCGCTTCACACTTTTTGTTTGAGTTTTCCTGGTGTTAATAGGTTATTAGAAATGCCTGGTATCACCACTAGCATTCTGCATTTGTAAAAGAGCTTTTTGCTTGCCATTTATTTTAAGGCTTAATGAACAAGCTCTCTTTGGGCAAGAAGACATTTTAGGTATGCTCTTAAAAATTATATAGAGCAAGCTAATAAAAAAGAAAATGCATCTCAATTAGATTATTCTTCTTCCGTCTGCTCTCTCAGATCTTTTTATGACAGGAAATTGCCTATTGGATTTTTGATTCTGCTTAATGGAAATGCCGAAACCTAAATCCATTCCCGTTCCCACTGACATCAGGGGAAGCAAGATTCAATGTCTGAATAGAACACTTTTTTTAAAAAAAAAATTAATATCTGCAACTGCATCTCAGTGAATATAGTAATCATAACATAAGTGAATTTAAATTAAACACTTAGGAGACTGTGGACTGGCACTTACATGTCTGAATCTCCTTGGCATTTCTGAGAATCCCAACTTCTCTAATTACCGATTTCTGATGTGCCACTTTCTTCATGCATGGCCATCCCAATTAAACCCACTGAACTCCTCATGTGAGTTAGGGTGACATACTGTAACTCAATGGGGTTTCTAACAGAAAATGGGGTTTCTAACAGGAAAAGGCATCTCCAGTAAGGCAGTGAGCTGGGGAAACCTTTTCCTTGCATTTTTAGGAGCTGGACTTCAGGAACTACCGTTCCTGAAAATCCTGGGCTCTATAAAATACTCTGAAGAAGAGGTATCCGGCTGCTTGACAAAAAGGACATTATGAACAGATAATAAATCAGCTGGTTAAAACAGATATAAAGATTGTATACCGTATTCTTATTCTTGTATCCACATGGGGATGGCTAAAATACATTAAAAATCCCTCACCAAAAAGCCTGCTATCTTCAAAACTGAAATGAATCCAGCTATGGAACACTGCTGTATTCCTCTCTGTGCTTCCTCTCAGAGAAGGATATGTAAAAGCAGGTCCTTCCCGCTGACTTATTCTGCTCTGTAAATTGTATTTGAGGTTTCAGAATAAAGGAATTATCCTGGCTTGTTAAAAAGCTATTTACCTCCATGTTTATAGTTCAACACTGCCAGAATAACTACTGCAGTGTACTGTTAATACTAAGAATAACAGCAATCAATACCTAAGAGCATGAAGGAGGGCATACAGACAGGAATTATCACTCCTCCGCTGTTCCAAACCTCTTCTACAGAATTTCATAATAGTAGGGGGACAATAACAGAATTTTATAAAATACAGAATAAAATCTTTAGTGGGAATTACACACTTGGTAAAACTTCCAAGTTACCATGTTCTTAACCATGTGTGCTACACCTCCAAAGTTCCATGTGGATCTTTCTTCCCTCAGTTTTACAGCATCTTCTCTTGCACTGGTCCTTGGAGCTCTTCAGACAGCCCTTGCCACTGACACAGCGGCTCAGTGCCAACACTACTGGACATTTTTGGTATGGATAATGTGGAAAATCATCTGCAGGGCAAACAGACACAGGTTACCTAGGAACATCTTCTAGAGATTTATGAAAAAATTACAAATGATCTGTTTGATTTATGCAGTAACAGTGCTGTTTTTAAAGATAAACCTTGCCCTGCTTTCACTGAATCACGAACCAGAGTGCAATGGCTATCTTTGACCTTATATGTAGGCACATTATATGTCACTGTTTTAATTTAGCTTTTATATAATTATTTTATATGATTATATTCCTTTTGCTAATGTTGCATTGCGTGCAGAAGTTCATGTGCAGGAGACTGCTTCTCCTATAACAGCTGAATTACAGATGCCACACCTGCCCCAGAAAAAAGCCCCACGTATATTTTCCACATGTGAGGTCTTTTAAAGCCAGTTCAGGAGCCCTGTACCATCGTGTAACCACATAATAGGTATAAACACCATCAGGGGTAGCTCTCGTTTAAGCAAAATGAAAATCACATAGTAATTCCACTTTGTGTTAACAAAATAATCTCAGGTGAGATCACGGTGTATAACAAAGGAAAGGAAAAAAAAGAAAAAGGAAAAAAAAAACCCCAAACAGTTTATAAGAAGCAGGTTCTGTTTGCTTTAGAAGTTCTCAAGGCATGAAAGCATGGACTGAAAAAAAAAACTCCTGTTACTTCAGAATTGACTCTGTGAGGCACACAGTGCCCTCATTTCCCAAAGTCATCAATGTCCTGATCCTACTACAATTAGCAACTGCTTAATGTGGGTGATGTGCAAAAGAGAGCAGGATTTCTGCACAGTACACTACAGACTTCTGCACAGCATCCCACCCATCAACAGCTGGACAAACCAAAAGTGATTAAAAGAGATGAGACAGCATGAAGGACAAGGTGGGAGCAGGGAAGGATAAGCAAGCTGTTGCAACAGCAGGGAAGAAAGCTGCTAAGGTAGTAACACAATGGGCTGGATAAAGTGCTCTCCAGGCTATGAACACTGCTGAGCCAGGAATACAGCAAAAAAATTAACAGCTCTTTTCATTAGCTTTAAAAATAACCTCTTGGATGTATTTTACTTATACTAATAAATCATAGATAAGAACTGACATATGAAAAGAATCACATTTAAAACATGTACTATTTCACATTGAGGTGCATTTACTGTTTAATTTTTACATTACTATCTGTTGGTATTTTGAAGCAGCTTAAAGTTAAAACCAAAGCTATTTTTAACTCAGTACAAAAGTATCTGTCCTTTTAACTACCTTTTTTTCTTCCCTTTTTTTTTTTTTTTTACCTGGGGGCTACACTCTGTATACCACATCTCCTTAAGGCCACCGAGACCCAGGACATCAGTCTGCATTTAGATGTAAGGCCTCCACGTACAGTAACTTCCAGAGAAGTCGAGGAACCCATGTGGCAAAATGTGCCATTATGTCTTACTAACATAGAGTGGAAGTGGGCTGAATATACAGAATAAAAGTAATAATCCAAATTTATAACCTTGTAGTCTGACTACAAGTTATTGTACCCATACTTTGCAGAAGTCCAATTAAACCAGTGACCTGGCTAGAGGAAAATCCAACATGACCTACATCCAGATTAAAATTCTTGCAGGATTTTAATGGACTTAGGTCTAAACTCGAATATTAGCACGGAGCTTTTAGGGGAGATCTCCCCACTGCACTATAACAATGCTGAAATATCTTTATGAGGAAGTATTTGTAGATGATCCCTCTTCTGTTTAGGGATGACACAGAACTGGTATAATAAGTACACCACCCCTTTTGTGGCCAATGTGCACTGGGGATCGGGGGAAGAGAGCCAAAGCAGAGTGAGGTAATCCACAGCTGACAGAAAAGGCCACCTGGGGAAGCTGGGACAGGACACAGTGAGCCACAGCACTGACCTTTGTGTTGGAGCTGCAGCAGGGGAAGCCAGTTCTGCTTTCCCTCTCCCGTGGCCTGATGCAGCTGAGAAGAGGCAAGAGCTCTGGTCCAGAAGCACCCACAGCAACACCCACGCAGGATAAATAGTAACTCACCAGAACCCATACATATTCTTCCACTGCTTAGTTTAAATCCAGACTGATTTTGCCAATGTAATTTTCAAACGTCGTATCCAAATTTTAAATGTTTATTTTAATTTGACATCAAACCATTGAAGAAACAATTGTTTTCATGCTGTTGTGTGCACAAAGCAGCCTACAGGTCACCACATACCCTGGAAACCCTGCAGGTCTAATTCTGAAGCCATTTCTGCTTTGTTTCACACATTTAAAGATGCTAGCCTGTAGAAACTTTACATCTCTTGTTGTGCTTGACAGATTTTTCTGATTTCTCATGCAATATTTTAATGTCTGCTGTCTGTCCCCTGTCTTTATGCTTGCACTTCACTGCTGTTCCTGAACTTCCCCTCCCACTTTGTCAAGGATTTTGTACATCATCATTTGGTTTTATTTCTTCATGGAAGGACAAAATTTTTAATTTGAGGCACACAGTTCTTCACACATGTACTTACAGATGGTGTTTGAAGAGGAGTAACACCTGCAGACAGCAGCACTCACACCATCCTAAACGTTTCTGCAAGTACCGGAGGCTCCCAGCCCCTCAGCCCAGCTGTGTTTAAACATACACAGCGACAGACAAGAACCAGCTTTACACTCATACACATTCCTAGAGGCTTCTCCAACGCCCACCTTTAAATGCATACCACTTCAAATGCGGAATGAAAATTTAAAATTAAATAAATATGGCCCCATCTTCTAGAAAAAACAGGTGTGACCGGCGCGCGCGGGAGGGCCCAGGGAGTTGGGCTGCCGCACTGTTCCAGGACCGGCTCAATGGTGGTTCTGCCACGGGCCTGCGGCGCGGCGGGCTCGGCCCGGTGTCCCGGGGGCTGCGGAGGAGCGGCCCTCAGCACCCGCTTTTTGCGGAGGGCGCTGCTCCGGGGGGATGACGGGCGAAGCGGGCCAGGCACCGGGCACAGGAGCTGGCCTCAGCCCGCCGGACCGCGCCGCCAGGCCCCGCTGCCACGGCAACGGGCGGGGCGGGGCCGCGGTGACGTCAGACGCACGGCGGGGCGGGCTGCGCCTCGCGTCCCCTCAGAGGGCGTTTCCCGCCGGCGGGCGCGCAGCGGGGCGAGGGAGTGTGGTGTGAGTCCCACAGGGGCTGTGCTGCCGCCCAGAGGGCATCGCCGGGCTGGCGGAGGGGTAACTACTGCCCCCAGAGGCACAGCTGCCATCCCCCAGCTCACGGCTTTGCAGCTGTAAATGAATACACGCATAAAATTTGAGGGAATTACTTTAAGTTTTGGAAAATCCTGCAGCAGGTGGCAGCGTTCAGCCTGTGGAGAAGTGGGGGCGCTTGGAACAAGTGTCACATACCGCATGGCCGGCTGGTTCAGAGGGGAGAGGGAGGCCGTGTGGGAGCACCGTTGTGCTCATGGTTCCTGTAGGTTGGTGCCCTTCGGTAAATAAGGGCACACCTCACAAGTACAGTCAAAGGAGAATCTTTAATAATTTCCTGGTAAAATAAGAGGGTAGGTTGAGCAGGTCCATACAGGGATTTTTTTTCCAAGATGTGTTTTTCTTGAAAACCTGCACTGGGGTGGAGGCAGTGCTGTGCAGGGGGCGGGGGGGGGGGGGGGGGGCTCAGGGAGTCTGGAAGATGGGCTGGGAGTCGGAGTACACTGAGGTAGCATTCCTAAAGAAATAGGCTGTGCGGGTGCAGAGGCTGCTCCTACCTCTGCTGCTGTGTGGGTTAAACAAACTCCATTCTCCTTTTTACTATGGCTCTGCTCACCTGCTCCAATATTGAAGTAAAGGATGAGCAAATCAATCATTTCTTTGCCACATGACCTTCTGGGTTACCTTTGTGTCTGGGAGAGTTTTGGCTGGGAGAGTTAATCTTCCTAGCAGCTGGTACAGTGCTGTGTTTTGGATTTGGTATGAGAATACTAACCATGATATTTTGTTCCTGGCTGCTTTGGGAAGAAGGATCATCTCTCCTGAAGAACAGCATGGCATGGCATGGCACTTGGCATGGCAGAGTCTCCTCATGTTGCTCCTCAGTGGCCACTGGAATGAAAGAGAACAAAACCAGTTTCTAACAGGTGACTTGGCTTACTGGTTTCCCTAACTTTGGAGTCTTGGGCTTGGCTGATGTTGGTACAGATAACTCTTCCCAGAGGCCACTGCAAAATGAGAGACTGACCTGAAAAAGAAAAAAAAAGTTATTGGAAGAATGGATTGTTTTAACAGAGAGGCAAGTAGTTTGCTTTCACTGTTAGTTCTCAAGCTTCTCATTTTATGATGGGACAAATCTACCTTAGAAACATTTCATTTTTGCAAAATGCTACACAAATATGTAATATTTACTCAAGATTTATATAGATTGACTATGCTGGAAAATGTGATTTTCATTTAATGTAATCCCCTATTAACTATCATTTTTTGGGAAAAAAAGTTGGGAGAAACATGGAACTCAAAACAGCTTTCTGATCAGGAACTATCTATTTTTTTTAATTCATATAATAGATATGAAATTGTATCTATTTCAGTACTATTCAAGAAGTTGGTAGAAGAAAAACATTCATGCTCTAGACTGCACACTGTAAGGATTTTTTCCCATTTTTTGAAGCACTTGTTACAGTGGATAGTTTTAACGGTTGCACAGAAAAAAACTTTCTCCAGACACCCAATGAAAAAGTTTAGTTCTGAAATTGTAGTTTCCACCTGGCTCTGGAAGTCGGTGGGTTACAAGTATATGATAAATTGAAAACTTTTAAACTGAAATGCCTGTAGTGAAATTGAACAGTACTGGCAGTGATGCATTTAAATTCATTGAGCAAGGAAGTACTGGAAATAATTATCAGCAGATATAATGCTATGATGGTTATTTAGTGCAGATTTGAGACCTATTAAACTACCTTAGCAAGGGTAGAGCCTCTCTATTGTTAGTTGGGGCTGTTTTTTTGAAACCAGCTTGGGATATAGTTAACTTCATTTAAAAACCTCCATGTGCTGTACAATCAACAGAGCAGAAACGCAGCTGGTTCTTTATAGGGAAAAAAATAAAGCTTTCAATTTATTAATAAGACTCCTGGCCACACCTGTGTAACAGGCAGCTAGGATTAAAAAGAAAACATTTTATTAGGTAACGTCATAACACCGTTTCTTGATGGTGTTAGAGGAGACTGAACACTGTCACTGTTGAGATAGTGTTGAAAAAGTTTCCAAGCCAGGTGGAAACAAGACAGGATTTCAGATTTAGCTCGTTTGGGTTTTTTTTTTTGTTGTTGTTCCCCTGTGCAGGCCATGACTGTTGCCCTGCGTGGAGCTCTGAGTGTGGGGTACGTTAGGAGTGACGGGGGTTCAGGGGCTGGAGAGCTGCCTTTGGGTAGTGGATGCTCTTGCTGCTCTGCTGGGGCCATTGCAGCAGAGCACATGGTAAGAGTGAAACAAGTAATGGTGCTAGACCGATGTTAATTATTTATACAGGTCCAAGCTTGCACTTGTTTTTTTGCGGTCTGCTTTCTTCCTTACAAATTAGCTGGGGCTAAATATAAACTGTATAAAGCTAGAGGAGCAGCAGTGGAATGTAAAATCAAAATGTCTGTGTGATGGGGGGAGGAGGAAAATCCAGAAGAGGATTGCTTGGCAGGATCCATTTTGCGCTAGTGCAGGGAATAGTGTTTTAGTGGCTGGGGAATGATAGTTTCTTATTACCAAGCCTCTTTGAAAAGCTCACTCCCTTGCAGCATCAGGCTTTGTGTGGATTCCTATGCTTGTATCTTGCTTTGAGTGTCTGAGTATTTTCACCGAGATGGGACATTGGGTTAAAAAGTGTGCAGAGCGTAAGTCCTTGTGGAGTAAAATCCTGACCCGTGTGGGGTATTGATTCCGAGCAGTGCTCAGGTCAGTCACTTCTAAAATAATCCATGTCAGCGGAGCAGCCACAGCACGTGCTTGGCACCAACTTTGGCAAAAAAGCAGTTAGGAGCTTTGTGCTAATTAAACCAGGATCGATGCTTGTCAAGCACATGGGTAGCCGGAGGCAAAAGAAATGG
The DNA here is from genome assembly GCF_015220075.1 of Falco rusticolus. NCBI lineage: Eukaryota > Metazoa > Chordata > Aves > Falconiformes > Falconidae > Falco > Falco rusticolus. Next base: position 3,393,413 of record NC_051194.1, read on the forward strand.
GCAGAGGATGAAGATGTTTATATCTGTCCCTTCATTATGAGTCTCAGGGTGTTCTGACCTCCTTAAAATCATGTGAAAGAAAAGCAAGGGGGCACATGTCACCAGGCAAACCCAAGCTCCAGGGCTGAGTTCTGAGGCGCCATGTAAGAATTAGGTCATGACTTCAAAGAGGTCTGCTCTAGCCCGTTGGAGTAATGGCATTAGAAAACCAAACCACTTCCCTGGTTCCCCGCTACCCTCCCGCAGAGCAGAAGCCAGTGGGTACGAATGTTTTTCCTAAAATGATTTCTGGCAATATCCATGTGCTCATTTGTCCGCAAGGCCGTGCCAGCCCTCGGACCCCTGGCCTGGGATGCTCCGCGCTGCAGGCGCCCTGCTCCTTGAGCCGGTTCACGGTTCTTCAGCAGCTCCAAATTAAAAGCTGAGCTTGCTGCTTCTCCGTCGCTAAAATCTGCTTGCTTTAAGCCCCAAACGGTAATTAAAAAAAATATTAAATCTGTCTTCCACGGGGGTGAGGCAGTTCTGGTGACAGACCAGCGAAGCCGGGCACTGCGGTGGCCGATCCCGCTGGCTCCCCCAAAACGCCTTTAAGCGCGGAGGCAACGCGGGGCACCGGTGGGGGGCTCCGCGGGCGCGGAGCTGCGCGCAGGCGCCCACCCCCGCGCCGGGCTGGGTCGGGCCGGGCCGTCCCCCCGTCCCCCCGTCCCCCCCTTGCCGCCCGCGACGTCGGCCGGCCCAGCGGCGCGGCCCGCCCCCCGCGGAGGGAGACGCCATTGCGGGTTGTTTGTGCAGGCGCGGAGGGAGGTGGCGGCGCCGCGGCCGCGGACTTTTTTTTTTTTTTTTTTTTTTTTTTTCTTTCCCCCCCCCCGCGGCGATCATGTCCACTCCGGCGCGGCGCAGGCTGATGCGCGACTTCAAGAGGTGAGCGAGGCCCCCGCCGGTACGGGGCCTGCGGGCACCGGGCCCCTACGTGACACGGGCTGGCTGGCAGCGGAGGAGGCACCGCGGCGGCTGCCCGGGCAGAGCCGCCCGGCCGCGGGCCTGACCCGGCAGTTTGTGGAACCGCGGCTCGGGCTCGCACGGGCCGGGCCAGCCCTGGCGAGGGGGGAGCCGTGGGCAGCTGTGGCGGGGGCGGCGATTCCCGGGGCGTCCCTTTGTGCTGAGGGACGGGGGCTGGCCCGGAGCCCCCTCCCCCGGGGGGTGCCGCGGGCAGGGGCGCGCTCCGAGCCGGCGGCTTCGCCCTTCGCTTCGGGGCAGCGGGGGAGGGAAGAGCCCTGCGGGGCGGCCGCCCCTGCGGCTGCCGGGGTGAGCGCCGGGGTCCTGCCGGGCAGGGCCGGCTTTGTTTGTGCCGGGCGCCGCGGCACCGGCCGCCCGCCTCGCCCCTGCGCCGACGGCTGGGGGCGTCTGAGGATAGAAGTTGAAGCGGTGCCTTGAGGCAGGGGCAGCCCCCGCTGCTGGGGAGGGCCCGGGTCGCGGGGCAGGCCGGGCTGGGGGCCGGTGCCTCGGGGTGCCCTTGCCCTGGGGTGCCCGGCGGTGCGGAGCGGATTGGGGCTGGCTGTTTGTGCCCTGCTTCCTGCGCCCCCCGCCTCAGCCGAGCTCTGGCACACCGAAGGGGTTTGGCCCAGTCTGCTGAAGTGAGCAGGCAGAATGTAGGTAGGTGTGTTGGAGGCTTGTTGGGTCGACGGTGTCTCCGAAAATGAGTATTCGGGACAGACGTTAAAAAATGAAGCCCAAAGAATTAGAGAACGCTTAATTTGTCTGTATGCAATAAACAAAACGCCCTTTAATGTTTTTATGCACATGCTATTCTGTCTAAAGCTTTCAGTCATGAAGCATCTTCTGTATAATACAAACTGCTAAAGAAGCAGTTATTAGTTGCGCTCTTTTAAACATTAATGGCTGAACCACAGGCTCTAGAATAATTTATTTCCAGTCTAACATGTAGACGCATTTAAGAGAGTGTGGAAGAAGGTGGGGGGATCTTCTGTTAGCTTTAGAATATGTCATATTGTTTCACTGGACTGTAGTCGCTCATAAGTTGTTGGAAGTGAGTCAGCTTTGATAGCATCTCTTTTTTTTAGCGTAGCTATGTCATACCAGTACCTGAAAATACATCAGGAAACAGTTGACATGTATTGTAGTTGCTTTACATGACTGCATGTAAAACTACAGTGGTAAGAGGCTGATCTGTGGATCTACAAACAGTTGCGTGTGTTTGAGATGTGGAGCCTGCTTCTCTTGTACTCGGGTGTTGGTGTTAGCTAAGCGGGTGTTGCTTGATTGCTGTTCAAATCAAAACAGGATATTCAGTCCTTTTTATTGTATCCAGTTACACAGATGACGTGAACCAGTGATTTTTTTTCAGGGTGAGGGACTAAGTAATATTTCAAGACTGCAGCCAGATGTGGGTTTTATGATTTTATAATCTTAGAATAACTGGTTTAATAATTTTGAAATTTAAGGTGGAGTAAAGATTTTAAAGCTGTGGAAAAGTATAACCAAGTAAACACAAAGTAATCAAATGTATGTATCAAATATGCAACAACTTTGATACCCCCAAACTTACGTAACTTCTTCATGTCAGTTTTTATTCTTCTCTTTCCCACTGTTATATATTTGTTTAGCCTTATGTTACTTCTACCTCAGCAGACTGTGTGCTGTGAGCTGTGATTCACTTTGTTAAATATAAACTTCTTTTGCATGCTGTGATTGTCAAGAGCAATTGCAAAGAGAATAGTTCAACAGATTTTGTATCTCCTTGAATTTGTTTGACTAAACCAATAGAAAAAATTAGTTTGTTTGGGGTTTTTTTTGTTTCATTTTGGTTAGATTGTTTGGGGTTTTTTTTCCTCTTAAAAAGGGGGTACAAATGCTGCATTTTCCCAAGCTATTTAAGACTTCCAGGCATTTTTTGGATCAGTCTAATTTCCAGTCCTTGCCACAACCTTTCTGTAGTTAGACCCTTTGACAGTAGGGTGCACATGAGCTTTTAAATTGATCTAAAAACCAAAGCCATCTCTCAGATGCACTTGTCAGGCTGAATGCTTAGGCATTATTGTTGGCCTGCAGCCTGGCTGTCATGTTCCTGTTCTCCCTGACCAAAATAGTAGGTGGTTTATGCTGTTGATACTAAGCTGTCTGAACTGCGTGTGCTTGGAGAGCGAGGGTGTAAACACAGAGTTCAGAAGGGATCTGAGCTGTAAACAGCAAGCCCTGCTCCTGGGCTGCCTCTGTGGGGCAGTGCCATTGCTCAGCATCCACGTATGCATGCAGGCTTATCACAGACTTGGGCAGTGCAAATGCAGGAGAGTTTACTGGCTGTATACCAGTGTCAGCTCTGAACAAACCTCCATGTACACGCTGATGTTCAGTTAGAATTTGTCCCTTGGTCTGCAGGGCTTTTGGTAGCGACTCATTCGTAAGCGTACTGTGATCAAGCCTCATGTTGACACTGAGGGATTGCTTTTGAAGCAAGGGCAGTCACTGGGGGCAGGTTCTTTATTCTTGCATAACTCGAGAGGCCAAGTAGGTGAGGTGGGTAGGAGCTGCCACTGAAGAGGTTTGATCAGGAAAATGCTCATCAGGTGATGAGGGCTTGCTGACCATTGTTCAGGGTCTTATGTGATCTTCAGCAGAAACACTGGTGTACAGAACCATGGGCAGAAGGAAAGTAACTGGATCCTGTTCTCCGGTTGCGATACATATTTCTGTGTGGCCCAAGTTTATGTGGTTTTCAGTGAGCGTGCCTTTGCCTAGTCTAAGGATTAAGTAACTAAAAAGAATTAAAAATGCTTCCATGATTACTTTAGAGATAAACACATTTGTTGAACTGGTAAGAAGAAGCACTATACAGATTTTCCCCTTGTTCCCTTTTAAGCAATCAGCTTGCCAGTCAAAATAGGCTTATACCAAATTTAGCCACATCATGCACACAGATCTGGGAATGCACGAAAAGCTGCACTGACAGTCACTTGTGCTTAGTCCCAGCAAGTGTGCTGTGTAAGTCTCACTGGCTGGTTTTTGGCTCCTGTTTGTGGCTGCAGTTTGTTCTTGTCTTCATTGGTGGCAGCCAGCAGCAGTTGCTCTTTCATAGTTCACTACATAGTACCGTAAATCTCAGCTGTACATGGTGCTTCAAAGTATTCTTGCCCTTAATGCTTTGCTCCCTGCACACTTAATGTAACCTGTTGGGCCATTGTAGTGTGTTGGTATAATACATGAGAAAATCTTGGTGTGTGTTGTCTTGTAGGTTTGTCTTTTGGAGTATTGATAACGTGTGTAATGCTTTGTGTATTCTCTGATTTAGAGTGATAAAATATTTACAAAATATGGATATTACTGTTAAATTGAATACTTCCACCTGCAAGTATAATTATGTAAGGCTTGTCATTCTATGTTTGTAATTCTTAGATTGCAAGAAGACCCTCCTGTGGGTGTCAGTGGTGCACCATCTGAGAACAACATAATGCAATGGAATGCAGTTATATTTGGGTAAGCATTTGTGATGACTATAAAATCCTGTATCAAAGGACTAAATAAACCTGGGTTTTGTTTTTACAGTTATTCTCTTCTTTTGTGTACGTAAAGTCAGCAAACTTAGAAACATGACCAAGTGTACTGTTGCAGTGTTTTCAGGGGTAATGTAGAATGCATAGGAAAGAAAAAATTAACATTTGTTCATCTTTTTTGTTGAATAAAGCTTGCTTAATGGCTGAATAAATAGGTTAGGCTGTGTAGGAGTTACGAAAAAACAGGTTTCCTCTCTAAAGAACCTAAGAGCCGCATGTTCTTGGCCATTAAATCCAGATGTATTAGCGGTGATTGGATTGATTCCCAGTGGAACGAGGTACAGGTTCTGTCTAGAAAGTTAACATTAGAAGTCCTACAGAACAGGAGCTGGCTTTGTATCCTTTCATAAAACTGAAGTATGCTTGCTAGTAATTTGCTCGTTAATTCTAATCTAGTCGCATAATGGTGTATGTATCATTTGAGATGATGATAAAGTAGGTATCTTGACTAGCAGATTGACTATGGGAAAGTGTCCTAGGCACAACAAAGCTCTCGGAGTTTGCCTCTGGATACTTGCCTAAATATTTAAATTGTCGCCTCTGCTTGTGTCTTGGGGAGGATGAGGAAGAAGATCTAAATGTATTGTGCTTGTTTAGAAGTAGGTAGTGATCGTTTTTAACTGGAGTTTATTTTTAAAACCTTTCAGGCCAGAAGGGACGCCTTTTGAGGATGGTAAGCCGCTAACTTTTATATTCTCTGTCACTATAACAAATCTTGCCAGTATTAACATTGTTCTGTTTTGAAAAAATAATAGACGTTATCTGTATATAATTTGGAACAAACCAAGCAAGCAAGTGAAGGAGTAAGGTCTTGTTGGCTATAAAAATACGTCTGTTGATGTACGCAGTGTCTTGTCATAGTGGTTGGTGGTTGGTTAGAAAGCTACAAAGCAATGCTTATATCAAGACTTGTTTATACATATACGCTAGAGCTTTTAATGGGGGAAGTTGGTCTAATGGTGCCAGATGTGTTTTCACATCTCCATAGCTAAGCTCAGCAAGACAGTGTGCTTTGCTGGTTTCATCTGTGTGGCATGTTTGATTCATCTCCATTCTCCTAATGAAGAACAGGTGAAAAATCTTGACTTGTTCTGAATATAGAACTCAGTGAGGGGGAGGCAATACCGAATTTGTACATAAACATGAAAGTTAGTGTGTAATGAACCTCCCTTAGGCATATGAGGAATAATGAGTTTAATAATTATAGTATTATTGCAGTAATTGGCAGCAGATGGGGTTTTCCTCTGTGTTGGGTTGGAGGAGTTACAGTAAATTATTCACTGATCCATAATAAAGGTTTTCAGTGAATCAGTCATGAACTCCAAAGACTGAGATTGCTGATTATGAAATTCCAGTGTTTCTTTGCTGGCACTGCAGTGCCAAATTAATGAAACACCTTAAAGTCACCAACCATCGTGTTGGGTCACAGAAAAGGGGGAGGGCAGTGGGACAATTGGTGCTGGATGTAGCTGTCCTTGCCATGTACACAGTGAGTCTCCGAGCTTCTACCTAGCTGTTGCTGTTGGGTTTATTACTGTCACTAAGTAGTAGTTCCATTACCGCTTGAAATACATGAAAAGAAACCAGACTCAGTGTTGTTAGCTTATACAATGGTGAGAAGAAATACTGATCACGAAGCACATAGGTTAACCTATGTTGTATATATTTCTGGAGGTGTTCTTTTGTTGTCAGTTAATCTGATTGTATTTGTTTTTGTTTGGACAGGTACTTTTAAACTAGTAATAGAATTTTCCGAAGAATACCCAAATAAGCCTCCAACTGTTAGGTTTTTATCAAAAATGTTCCATCCAAATGGTGAGTAAATCATTTTGTTTTAGGCATAATACCCATTAAATACTGTGGTGTGGTCATGTGTTCTGTGAAGCTCCAGAATGCTTAACAGCTCTCAATCTCTCTTCATTGCTGCCTCCTAAGTAGATGTCTGGGACAGCAACTGCTTGATGAAAAATTAAGAATTATGATGCTATTAGGAAGCAGCTATCTGTCTCTTTCTAATCGATAGATAGCCTCAGTAGCAAAGCCTGTGAGCATTTTCAGCAGCAGCTGCACTTAGGTTGGCTTAAAGAGGCAATTCTGGTTGCAGATTCCTGCCCTCTTCCATTTAACAGCAATTGTGTATGCGCAGCCACATTGTGAATCGGAGCAGGGAAGTGATCAAGCCAGATGTTATTTATTTCTGTCAGATGAGATTTCAGCCAAGTCCATGCCTTCATTTGGTTCCCTGTACCAGCCTGTGCTAGCACAAGGAAGAAGGTGAGAATAACCAGCCGTAGGGAAGTGCGAGGAGGGCTGACCCGAACTCAGTGATGAGAAAGTGCTGTGGTTCCTGCTCCAGCACTTGATAGGTTTTATTCAGTTATTCTTGCATGCAGAAAACACAAACCATGCCTTTTGCTTTTCCAAGCCCCTCTGTAGCAATATGTCACGTAATGTGCAGGGCAGTGTGCCTCTGCTAGTAATCTGTTGGGGTTTATTGGTACAAACAAGCCTGAAGACAAGGGTTTCGGAGTTTGAGTGGTGAGTTTGTTTCACACAGGCTATATTAAGACAACTGGTAGGTATCCAGACAGAAGCAGTGTTTCAAGCACACTTTCCAGTATTTTTTCTTACCTGTCTTGGTGTGTCTCATAGTGAGCATAGAGTATGTGAAAAGAGGGCAAGAACTCCTGCTGTGGAGTGTGTGATAGCTGTGAGATCCCCAGCTGGCGCAGTGGATTCTGCTCCCGCAGTAAATGTCTCGCTGCTCTCTGGGAGCATGCTCTCCACTGTGTGCATAGGGGCCAGTCACACAAGAGGAGCAAGAATCAAGTCTACCAGTTCCTGTGCTAATGCCATCATCATTAGACCTTCCTCCTTTTCCTCTTAAGTGTTGTTACTTCCAGTAATACATCTTCAAAATACAAGGTGTCATATGACGGAAGATTGTGAAGCGTAACTGCTGTCTTCTTCCCTAAAGCATTAATTTAAGCATAGACTGAATTGGAATGGTAAATCTGCCTTGAACAGTATGTAATGAACAAACTATAAAATAAATCTGATTGTTTCCAAATATCTGTTGTATTTGCAGTTTATGCGGATGGTAGCATATGTTTAGATATTCTTCAGAATCGCTGGAGTCCAACATACGATGTTTCATCTATTTTAACTTCAATTCAGGTAACTTCACATCTCTTTTAGCAAATAATTCTGTTGTTGTTAGTCTCTCTTCCAGAATACACAGCTCGGTGATGGGGCTAACCAGGTAACTGTATCAAAGGGGACTTCAAATACTTGTGAGCTAAGCAGTAATTTTTCTGATCAAATAAAGGCTAAGGTGTTGTCTGATGTAATGACTAATTTTGAGCTACAAAACTGCTGTTCGGTATTTCTTGCAGGAAAAGTTACTGGTTTGGGTTCCTTTTTAGCTCTTTTTTAGTCAAGACAGGACATCAGATGGTAGAAATTTGCCTAGTGTTTGAAACACTAACCTTTATCCTGAAGCCTTGCCCACTGAAGTCCTCGGGGAGACAGTACTGCTAAAACCTAATTTACTTGGAATAAGTAAAAATGGCGTGGCTCAGCAAAAATGCATATTTTCTTTTCTCCTGTGTGATTGTTTTTATTTGTCTATAGTGAAGTTCTGTAGGAGGCATCTTAAGCCCCTCTTCAGTCCTGAATGACAATAGTAGTGTAATTGCCAAATAATCAATTACCATCATACTGCTAACTGGTACAAATGACGGTGTACCTGTGAGGTTTGAGAACCTCGAAGTGTATGCAGTGCTACTGCTTCACAGTGTATAATTTGAGGTTCAGTGGTGTAATTATGGGTGCCTAACCATGAGTTTAACTGTTGGTTTTTTTCAGTTGGGCTCTTCTGAGTCATGTGTGCCTCCTGAAACACAGTATTTGAAAGTTGTAAGTTGATTTTTCCATGATTTAAAAGGTGTTGGCTTGTCTCATGTTTTGTTTTCCCCTTTTTGCAGTCTCTGCTTGATGAACCTAATCCAAACAGTCCAGCAAACAGTCAGGCGGCACAACTTTATCAGGAGAACAAACGTGAATATGAGAAAAGAGTTTCAGCTATTGTTGAACAAAGTTGGAATGATTCGTAACAGCTGCTTTGTTACTCTCCATCCTCATAATCATGACGTACAATTTAACTCTCAATAGAAAGGCTACCAGAAATTTCAAGTGCCACAGTTCTAAGAATTTGCATAAAAACTCATTTGCAAACAAAATTAAGCCCTCCAGTTTAGGAAACTTAAAAGCTTGTGTATCTCGATTAACGTACTTTTTATTGCATGGTATGAACTAAGTTATTGCTACATAAATTTGTAATATATCCTGTTTGTATTTTTTTCCCAAGTGTATAATGTTGGTGTGGAGTTTTCATGACAGAATATACACATTTTGTAAATCTGTACTTTTTCAAATATTGAATGCCTTATTTTTGAATTCTTTAGATTTTTAAATTGGAGAAAAGCACTTAACAAAGTTTTTATATATAAATATTTCATGTAAAACTGTTAAATACATAACCTTAGTGCAAGACATTCTGCTTTCACTCTGTATCTCTTTCAAAGGGCTCATTTTTACTCCATTTTTCCTCTTGGTACATGCTGATGATACCATGCACTTTACAAACAGAAGTTAACCTATGATGTAGCTGTCTTTACTGGATATTTGCTTCTGCACCAGGGCTTAACTTGATTCTTTGTGTCCTCAGTTGTATGAGGAAGAGAAGTATTGGTAGCTGCCAACTTACAAATGGGGAAACAGATGTAACGGTTTTGCTAAAAGTCCCACTTTAAACCAGCGACAGAGTTGCAAACGGGACCTGGGTGACCAGGCTTAATGATGATGTATTCTGATAACTTATTTTTTTTAGGGAGATTGTATTTTACCAAGTTGTGAAATGCTGTCATCTAAATCTGTCCTATATTCACATACTGATACTGTAATATTGTTTTTAATATCTTCTAATAATTAAAGAGGTGTCCCATTAGTTTCCCTTGGGGGTAGGGAAAGAATTAATAACCAATGGCAGCAAACTTGGCTCTGTGCACCACGTGGTCAGGTCTTGTGTCTGTTCACAACAGTTCCACGTACTCTTAAATTGCCAGTTTTAAAGAAGTTTGGTCTTGTTTCTGTAAGTGTTGATGTGGTAATTTCTTACTGTATTCTGTAAACCAGGCTGGATAACTAGAGTAAAGATTTAGGCCCTTTTTTTTTTTTTTTTTTTTCTCCTTTTCCTCCCAGCAGCAGAATTGTAATCCCTTTGTCGTAATTCCAACCAGCATTACATATGTATTAAAACCCCAATCCCTGTACCAAAATACAGCTCAGCGTTGCCTGAAAATCAGTGGAAGTTTATTTTAGCTAGAAGAGAAAATGTTTATTTGCAGTAGTCATTACTAAAAGTTAAGTCTCTCTCACACCTGCTTGCAAAATTATTCTTTAATTTATAGGAGCAGCACTACTAAGTTTTGAAACAGCAGAGTACTAGTTAGACTGCTGTGTGTTAGTAGCTTGTGAAACAAAACTAGTTTACCTTAGATAAGAACTGTTAGGAAATTTTAATTAGTGTGCAAAGGCTCTGAAACTAGTGCTAAGTAATACTAAACCACAGTCTTGAAAAGTCAGTTTGCTTTCCTTGAGTCAGTGAATTTGTGTTTAAAAATTCTTCAGTCTGCATCTGATTATTAACAGAAACCCCAAAGGATCCAGTTTGCCTCTTGACTGGTGAAATTACAGTAACTCTAGCAAAGTGGTGGTAAAGCAGCATCAGTGCAGATATTTTGGTTCACAGAATACAGAAGTTTCCTGCTTCTAAGAATTACTCTAAACTTTTAACATTTTTAAAAAATTTTACCTCCTGTTTCAGTATTTTTGTTCATTTGACATGTGGGTGTGAGGTGATGTTTGCCATTCATCGGAGTCCACGTTAATTTGATTGCTCCTGAACAGGCAGTTTAGCCTAGTTACAGATTGGTGAAGCTCAGAACATGTTCCTGTGCATCTGGGACGGAGGCAGCGTGTGTCTGAGAAACCTGATCGGAGCAGAAGGAGGTTTAATTGGCGATCAGCACCGCAAACTCGCAGTGCCCGTGCCTGGGCAGGGACCCACAGACACGGGTCCAGGTGTGCGTCTGAAGTGGTAAGGGCAGCGCTTGGAGCCTGCGGTTGGTAAACTTCAGGTGGGAAGTGCCCTGCTGGCCCCCAGGCAGGGGTCCTCGCTGTATTCCCAGCCTGTGCTGGGCAGGGACGTGGCCTTGTTTGACGGGATTTTGCTGTGTGAACTGCGGAATGTGGATGTGAACATCGGGATGGCGAAACCCAAGTTTTCAATGACCTGCCTAGAGGAGCCAGCGGCTGAGGGGGGAGTTTCAGAGCACAGGACACATGGCATCCCCCGAGGGCTGCTGGGGTGGACGAGGACTGGCGACTCGCGAGCCCTCCCAAAGCACGCGTTAAAAATCAGCACAGGGTAGAGCTTAAAATCCGTTGGTAGCCACAATTGGATTACCAAGCAAAACGAGCCCGTTGATGATGGTGTAATTAATTTACCGCGAAGCCTGACTAACAGGAGCTGCCATCACGTCGCTCCCGCTGCTGGCGCTGCTCGGGAAGGCCAGCTCGCCATCCCGCACCGGGGTTCCCCCGGGAGCGAGCCTGTGCCGCCCGCAGCGGGGCTCCCCCGGGAGCCTGCCGGTGCCAGCCACCCGCTGGGTTATTCCCACCGCCGGCGGAGGAGGTGCGGTGCCTCCCGCTCTCCCGCGGTGGGAGGCAGCTCGCTGCCCGCCTCGCCACGTACTGACGCAGCGGCTGGGGGCACGGAGCTGATATTTAGCGGCAGAGGCCGCGGGGCTCCCCGGGGGACGGGTCTTTCGCCGAGGGCCGAGCCCGGCTCCCCCCGGCAGCGGCGCCGTCCCCGAGCCGGGCCGCTCTGCCCCTCGGCTCGTCTGCCCCGGCGGAGCGCGGGCGGGGCCGCGCAGGCGCTGAGGGAGCTGTGGGCCGCGCCCCCCCCCCGGGCCGCCGCGCCCCCCCCCCGGGCCGCCGCGCCCCCCCCCGGGCCGCCGCGCCCCCCCCCGGGCCGCCGCGCCCCCCCCCGGGCCGCCGCGCCCCCCCCCGGGCCGCCGCGCTCCCCCCGGGCCGGGGGGTGCGGGGCCGTGCGCCGCTTCGTGCCCCCGCCCCGGGCCTGCCAGCGGGCCGGGGCCGGAGGCGGCTGCGGGCGGAGCGCGGCCCGGGGAGGCCCCTGGGCGATAAGCCATTGCCCGCCCGGCGCTGCTGGCGGGGGCGCAGCGCGGCCGCCTCCGCTGCCCCCGGAGACCCCCCGGGAAGGGCCGCGGGTGGGGGTGACCCCCCGCCTGCAGCAGGGGGGGCCGTGCCCCCAGCGCGCCGCTCGGTGTCCCGGGAAGGGAGCAGCCGGTGGGGCCCGTGGGTGACAGCAGGTGCTGCCCGATCCCTCCGCATGCCACAAAGCCAGGGAGTCCCGTGAAATTCCAGAACAAAAATGCCCAGGCATACCGACTCACACGAGCACCGTCACGAGAACCTTTGCAGTGCAGTTAATTTCTTAAGTAGTGCGCCGGGATGCTTGGTTTTGTAATTAATTAGGAGACGTAATACAGTAAGCTTGGTAGGACAGTGGGATTAATTAAGGAGGTACTGATGGGTACGCAGATTTTGGTTTTATAGCTCCTCACGGGGCTTTAGTTCATTGATACTAAACAGCTCATAATTGCTTCTTTTCCATGGGATTCCGTATAAAGCTCTAAAATCACTTTGGAGACTTTGTAAAATCACTTACCCCAGTGCTTTTGTGCCACATAGGCACGTCAGTCACCTGCTTTTGCAGAGGGACATCGGGAGGTGTCCAGCTCCGCAGCTCGGCGTAGGTCGGGAGGAGGCCGGTGCCGGTGGCTCTGCAGCCCAAGCTCCAAGCGTGAGAACTCCTTCGCCTTCAGGTGTGTCGCACTAACGTTACTCACAAGCATCAAACACTGCGCTGCTGCTGCTGCTCCTCTCCATTCCCTGGAGATGTCTCTGCCAAATGCAGTCCCAAGCCAAAACTACAGGACTTGGATCTTCAGAAATGTGGTTAACTTCGCTTGTGTGAGTCGTCCCGTTGGGATTCTTCACCGTAACACAGCTAAACGTGTGTAATTACAGAATCGAGGCCTTAGGCTGTGAGAAGTGAAGAAATCACAGCTTGAGGTGGTATATCTGTAGCTTCTTTGTGGGAGGTTTTGTATTAATAGTCAATTAATTCAATGTGTCAAACAAATAAAGCTTTAAATATTTAGAGATTAGCAGGTCCCTAATAAAAAATTTACAGGAAAAAAGGAAGATTCCCTGATAGCTACAGTGGCATTCGGTTATAAAATAAAATAACTCAAAATAAAATAGGTAGGATAATGTAGACAGTTAAATACTTTGTGTTTAGCATGTCAAGACTGTGTGAGAACAGCTGTTGATGTGTATAAAAATTCATCAGGAGAGGAAGAGCCTTCTCATCTGGCCAGACTTCCCCACCTAGTGTTTTTATTTGAGCATTTTACTGTTTGTGGAAGCTGTCCCAGTCAAATACTATGCCTTATTTGTTTAGAGTTGTTTTTTGGAAGAGGAAAGATGTAATCAACAGACAATCTGCTGTAATGTGTGAGTTGGCAAGGCGGCGTTCTCCACCTCTCCTTTTGATGGAGCTTCACAGTGCAGGAAAGAGTGAGAGGCTGGTTGGACTGCAAGTGGGAAATGTGTGACCAGAGACTCCGCGGGAGTGGGCAGGCGTTTGCCTGTGAGCAGCTCTAGCTCCAGCAATGTTTAATTTGTTACTTAAGTCACTGGATAAAACAATTATCTGGACTTCTCTCCCTGATTTCATTAATCTTTCTAATGGAAGAGCTGCAACAGACTACAGAGATTACATGTGTGTCCCCTGTAGCGTTGGAGTATTCTGGAAGGGAAGAGCTGCGGGTTCAAAATTCCTCAGGCAAGGAATAAACTCAGGCCTCTGACTGCTGTGTAAATGTAGAAAAATCAGATGGTGCCTCCTCCTGCTGTGTTTTGAGCACACTGGCTTTGGTCCGTGCAGACCAGCGCGTGCAGGATTTAAGGTGCTCTCCTGTATGGTGTATATCCCCCTGCCTGTGCTGGCAATGGCTTATGGATCCCTCCCAGGGCACCTGGCCTCTTTAGAAGGTGTAAATTCAGCTGTTGCACCGGTCATTGTTGTAAAGCCTTGCTTGGATCCAGCCTTGGGCTGTACGAACACCGTGTAGCCAGAGTGGTGAGTGATTTAGGAGGCATTCTTTTTATTTCATGAAAGCTTTAGGGATAAAACCAGTCCAAAACTAGGAGACCAAAGAAGAATTGTGTGTTATTGTACATGTGTGGACAGTTTTGCTGAACATAAGTTTTCTTCACGGTTAATCTCTAGAAGTCTCTTCATATTAGAAGAATCGTGTAAGAGGCAAAGGGAAAAGGAGCTAAATCTAAAAAAAAATTAAATATGTAGAATCGAAGAATAGAACCCATTAAACCCCTACACTGCTTTGCTTTTGCTGTGCATTCAAGGACAGATGTCATTTTAGAAAATAATATACCTTGGATTATGTGTGTGTATGTACATAGGAGAGGAGAGGGCTTTTTGAGTTGATTATTACAGAAACTTTAAATAATTAGGTAGTAGCATTGAAAATAAACGGGGTTTAGGGTTTGGGATTTCTTTTTTTTTTTTTTTTTTTTTTTCCCGCTTAGCATTGTTATTGCACTTTGAGATCATCTCATATCCCAGCTACCATGAGCAGATAATGAAAAATATGCAGAACTTTTTAGACTCTTTGATAATGACTGTAATTAGCATCACAAGCTATGGAAATTGCAATATTCCCTAAAGGTTTCTTGTCATTCTCCCATATTTCTGCACTGCAAATAAAGATTTTTAAGACAGGGTATCTTCTGTGTTTGGTACTGTCCCACTAATGATAACGTTCCAGCCTCGGTGACTGTGAATCCATTCTTAATGCTTGTGTCAGAGTCGTATTTCTGAGCTCGTCTGTGTGAAAGCTGTATCATGCCAGAAAGTAAACATGCTACCCCTAAACAGTGTATGTTGTTCGGCATCCAAAATGAAGCCTTTTTCGTTATGATGTGGTCAAAGTACGTAGCATGAGTTTTTCAGAGCTAGTGAAAATGTTAGTAAATGAAAGTTTGTTTTAAAATCCCAGTATGTGAATGTTTTAATCAGGAATTCAGTGATGTCATAAAATACAGTCTTTTTGCTTTTAAACATGTGCCAGGGCCGGGTCAAACTACAGTCTTAAGGGCATTATTCTGGTATGATGGCGCTGGCTGATTTCGCAGAGACCTCGGCACAGAGGCCGTTGGCACTGAACGTGGGTAGGCTTTGCCTACCCAAGCCCCCACCTGTAGCAGAGGGTAATCGGTCCTGAACCTGGATAACTGAAAAGATCTTGTGTTTCTTTCCTTCGTTTTCGGTTTGGTCATTAACTGCCGTGTCTGATTCATTTCTAAGCTGAATAATTTTGACAGCTGCCAATTTGGTACACATACCATAGGCTGAGCTGGGGAGCTGCAAAGCTGGAAAGGGCACTGCAGCCCAAGCAGAGGCTCTACCTGGCACCGCAGCACCCCCGCACCCCTGCAGCTGGGGCGCAAAGGGGAACCTAAATGTGTATTCATTGGAGGGCTGCTGGTCAAAGTAAGGTTGTCCCAAGCATCTAGACCCACGTCGGTTTTTATCCTAGCTAAACCTTTGCTTACAGAGCAGTGAACATGTCCGTGTTCTTTTCAAAGCTGAGACTAACTTTAAACTGCTCCATCTCAGCATCATATTATTAATAACATTGTTTGTTACCGTTACCTTTTACTTATTTTTTATATTTCTGTTCATTCTGAAGTTTATTTGGTGAGAAGAGCAGGTGAGTTCAGGGGTTTGTCCAGGATTCTGCCACACGTGAGTACAATGTCCAGTAAATGCAAATATTGTTATTTTAATTACTTCACGTTATTGCTGTCATGATGGGAATTGAAGGATTTAGTCCTGAACTGTGGTACTTCACACAGGCTGAGAGGCAAATTGTCTTCAGTGACTGACCAAAACCGGGAAGAAGCAGAAATGCCATCTCTTCTGAATTAATTATGAACCGCACAGCTCTTGCTATTATCTGTTTACACATTATTGGCCTTGTGATGTGCTGGTGAGAGATTTCCTTTCACTGTCTGGTCCAAACGTACGTTAAGTCCAATTTCATTAAAAAGCCTGCTCGCTTTCCTTGTTGAAAGGGTCATTGTGTTAGTTATTACAGTGTTTTCTTTGTGCTTGCTTTCCCCAAATTCCAGTAACTATTTTGTAGAAAAGTCTGAAAGTGAACTTTTGATGCCTGTGAAAGCTGCTTCATTGACTTTATTGACTCCAGAGCCTGAAGTTCTTTATCCACAGAGATCTTTAAAAGGACACTAAAAAGTTTCAGCCAAAGCTTATAGAATTTGGTACTTATAGTTAAGTATTATAGACCCAATGCTGTTCCCATGGAGACCTAAAGGAATTTTTCCATTGAATTAAGTGGTAGCAAAGCGTACCCTTTATTAAGTGGGAAAAGGAGTAGACTGGAGAACTCAGTTTGTTGTTCCCCATTTTATTTGTGTGCTTGCTCTTCTGCCTAAAGAAAAAAATGGGTGAAATGACAGATATCTGCGTTGCGATTCATTTGCTTCGAGCTTGCTGTGTTTGTAGGTAAGGGCGGGTGTGCGGTTACAGCGTTATAACCCACGAGGCCAAGGCAGAGCTCTCCTCATTTCACTTGCTGCTGGTGTCTTTCCCTGGAAGCCGGGATGAGTGTTTCAGTCTCCCGTGTCTCCTGCTGGGGCAAGCTCCGTGGTGCTGCGCGTGGGTGCTGTTAGCAGGTAGTGTTGGTCTCCCCTCCAGCGGGTTGCCTGCCAGCTGCTCTTGAGGGCACTCTTTAATGTAAATTTGTCAAAACACTAACTTGTTAGCAGTGAAATTCCAATTATTTCCAAATACACAATGGAATCCCAAAGTATACTCACATTTAGAAAGCATCTTCCATTCTGGAAGTTTGGGCTGTGGCTCAGGGGGTTGTTGGAAGCCCCTGGTGAGCCCGGCTTCAGCCACGGCTTCGGGTCGGGCTCTGGGATGGGCAGATGGCCGCATCCTGCAGCTCTGGTGTGTGAAGATCCTTAGAGAGTCACAGAAAAAGAGAAAACCGAGGCCTTAAATTGTACAATATGGTGCTGAATATTTTTTTGTTGTTGTTGAAGCTGTGTCATGAAATCCTTGGCTACTGAAGTCACAGATTATGATTGATTTAAATGGAGTGAGGGTTTTGTCTATAATGAAGTCCTTTCATTTTGGCTCACTGAGATTTCTCTTGTTCTTTCTTAGTGCCTTATGACACATTCACGCCATCCTTGCCTCAAACAAAGAGAAATTATACTATCATGGTCTCCCTTTAAATATTTTCTATTTGAGGGCCTACTGAAAAGACTCCAGAGGCAAATTCTTGGTTTAGAAGTTGCTATTTATGTCTAGACACATCTGAATGTCGTTATGCTTTGAATGTTCTGGACTGCTTGCCATTTTCTTTGTAAAGTTGTATGAGTCTAGAGAGAGTGCGCATTATTTTAAATTAACTTGAAATAAGCTTTAACCAGCTCAGGGTTCTACTTGTTGCAGCTGGCTCCCTTGATAAAAATACATAACAAAATAAGCAACACCCCAAGTAAGATTCTTATTTATTGGTGTTTTAAAGCGGAGTGGAAACGAGTTCTCCATATGACGTTGGATTCTGTTGGCATATTGGTATTTGAATTATTGTAATGTCTCAGACTCCTGGTCGTGGCCAGGAGCCTACACGCTCCGGGCTCTGCACAAGCAGAACCAGCGCGCGCTGTCGTTATTCCAGAGGGCATTCAGCCCAGGGGTAAGGCGGGTGATGACAGGGAACAGAGTCAAGCACAGAAGAAAAGGAAATAACAAGATGATAATTTTGTTATTTTGCCAAGAAAGCTAGCAGTTTCAGTATTGCTAATCAACTGTCAAACATCTTAAAAAATAAATAGATAAGTTTGGCAATTTATACATTTCATTAAACCCCATGATTACAGAGTTATGCACACCTGAAATAAGAAGTTGAATTGTCCTCAGTGTGTGTTTCGGCTCCAAAACCAGGTCACACAACACCATTTTCATTGACCGGGTGATCTCCACCTCTATTTTTCTGAAGTTCTGTTTTGCTAAAAGGATTCTTCAAAGCATTCTGAAGTACTAGCAGTTAAATTGCTGCTTGGCTTTGTTCTTTCCCGCAAACCGCTACTTGCTTTCCAAGCAGGTAAGAGTTACGGAGGGCCAACACGAGGAGCAGCCTAGCTCTCACGCCAGCTCCCTAGCTCTGCTGATGCACATCCACTTAAGAGGGATGGACTCACAGCTCTTGTAATTATGCCTTCCTGGCCGTTTTGTAGGTACTGATGTCACAGGCATTCCTGTATAGGTTAAACTAACAAATACAGATTTTTCTAACATTTTTATTTTAGGAGAAAGAAATCCTCTGGGTCAATCCCAAGACTTCTTGTTTCTGAATTGGGTATAGGCAGGGCAGGACTCATGGCAATATTAGTTGGGGAAATGCGGGGCTCGTACTGGTACAAATCTTCAGGCCTGCTGTGGATCTCAAGGGAGCGCACGGTACGTGCCAGCTGGCTGTGGCATCAAGGCTGGCTATGAATGCTCAGCTCAAACGGAAAGCTTGGGCAGCATCTTCAGGGACATTTGGTCCCTAAACCTGGCAAAATAGTCAAGTGTATGCAGAAGAAGAGAGAGACTCTTTGGTTTTACATCACTTTAAAGAATACATGATGTCATTAAATCTCTGTATATCAGTTCATCCAACTTAATTGTCTTACTGCTGACTACATGCTGTTTTGCATCCATTTTTAAAGGACAGAGAAAAATATTTCAAACGAATGATCAAAAGATTTTACTCTTTTTCCATTCAGACTATGGAGTCTATGAAACATTTATTCAGGAAATGAAATATTAGGGCCTGACAGATAATCTCTACGTCACTGAGCAAGCAGGTTATCTGGAGATTTCTAGTGCAAACAATCCAGTGCTTTGATGAATACATGAGTAATACCATTACAGGAGTCTGAACGCTGGATTAGATTGGTGTTGAAGTTACAGTCGTTTCAGCAATTATAATAAAGTCTGAAAATTAACAGTCTATTACAATGAGAAGCATCTTTCTTCATCAGGGTGCTTCTTATGCGAAGCATAACAGAACATTTTGCTTTACAGTGTAAATAATATTTTTGTTGAGCAGTGGGCTGGGTGTAATGGAAAGAGACTGATGCCCGGTAGCTTAGGTTGCAGGGAGTTTTGCAGGAGGATCAGTGAAATACTACAGTCCTAGATGGTCACAGCTTTTTGTTTGTCGTTGGGTTTGTGCACGACATTTTTCTGGGATTTTGATACTATTTTCACTCAGTGGTGTTGTCAAAACAACGCAGACTCTCCCTGTTAACTGAAGTGGTTTGGAGCTCTGAGACCTTAAATTGTAATTACATTGCTTCAGATGTCAGGTTCTTCAACAGCATATCACTTCTGGCGATAGAAACTTAAGCAGCTTAGGTGATACAAACCTAAGTAGCTTAATAGCTCCACGGTGCCATATAATGTAGGGGATCTCCCTGCACCGGGAATCTGGTTGGGGAGATCCGAGTCACGGTGTCAGCTCCAGCCCACAGGCAGGCGGTGAAGTCAGGGAGCGTGTGATGAGCTCCGGGGAGGTGAGCTGATGATCTGCTGTTTCCAGATGCACGAAGGAGCTGGGAGACAGGAACTCCAGGCAGGGTCACCCTTTGGTTCGCTGTGAAAACGATTCCTCCTCAGCTGCCAGCAAAACCCAGTTTGTAGCTGGCACAGTCTGAGTGCCCTGGTTGTACCAACACGTGGACTTGCCACAGGAGCAGATTATGATGACAGCCTGAAATACAGCACATTTTAGCAATATAGACACTGCTGGATTTTATCTTTCTGTTCCTTGGTGAGCGTGTTTTGTTTTTACAGAGAGAGAATGAAATGATGCTGTGTATCCTTTATGCCAAGAGCAGTCTCCCCTCATTATCATAGGATAGAATTCAGGAATTTATTTGGTCCAGTTTATTTACTGGAAGATTCTACCTCTTGCCAAACAATTCTGGAAACTAGAGTTATAGGACTTAAATATGGTAACATCCTCTTCATAAGAGACATTGATGATTACAAAATCCAGTTGCATCTAACTTATCGCCATCAGCTTGAATTAAAAACAAAGAGATTGTGTTTCAGTTATTTGGTAAAACGGTGTCAGTTTTACCTATTTCTTCAAAAAAGGGGACTCCCAGACTGCCACTCTCATTACTTGGAGATCTCCGCAAACTGAGTCCACAGGCTGTAGCTGAAAGATGGCTGTGTGATGAACCTGCCTGCGGCAGCTGGCACAGAACCAGCCCTCTGGGAGCGCATCTTGATATAGGGCTCAATGACATAATTAATAGTTGAAAATGTACTGGTGTGTGCACCCAAGAAGCTGTCTGCCCAAGGCAGAGGGGCTGTGGTGGTGGGCAGTGGGAGGATGCTGCTGGGAAGGTGGTCGCTCTTCCAGGAGCCTCCCGTGCAGCGGCTGCAGCTGTGGCCGGACAGGGAGCCGCGCCAGCGCCCGTGCTTCCCGCACCTGGCGGGTCCCTGGCATGCCTTCAGCTGGGCTCTGCACTTTCCCAGACCATTCCTGACCTAGACAGGGCTTAAGAGTTAGTTTGGGCCATTTTCAGTACCTGGTTTGGACATGCCTCTCTGCTCCAGAGAGGGGAAGGCTTTAATAATAAGGACGATAGCCACCCCAGTGCTGGAGAAGGGTCCAGCACGTTCAGTTCAGTTGGAGAGACATACCCTATTTTCCTGATAAAAGAAAAAAAAATCTAGTTAGAAGAAGCTATGAAACAACAAGCATTATAATCCTACAAGTAGGTTGAAAGTTTTGTCATAAAATATTTTCTCAGTAAGATATTTGCTGCCTTTCTGCCACAAGAAAAAACCACCTTTCTCTCCCGAAGTGACTGAATGTAGCTCTGCTACTGCTCTGGCTTAGACCCACGTGTCCATCAGAGTCGGGGATGAATGTCAGGTTTGTTTCATAGATGCTGAATTGAGTGCTTAGGGCCCAGCTCCAAGAGCCTGCCTGCCCTTAAATCCTGATGGGATCAATGAGCGCGGAAGGAGCTCATCACCTCGGCGGATCAGGCAGATACCGAAGCCAGCGCTGCCTCGCCAAAGCCCATATCACATGCTTAAAAAGGTCAGTCACATATTTACAAAAGCCCGTCAGAGTTGAATTGTGCCCTAATTGAGATTATACTGGAAGCAAGACATGTGATTGTGCTGATGTTTACATTACTTCCGGAGAAGGTATAATTCAGGCATTTATTTTTGACAGTTTGGCACAGCGCAGAGCTGCCTGATTTGTATTCAGCTGCTGTATATTGAGGCTGGTCGTTGGTCTTGTAAATGGTAGATAGGAGGAATTGCTATAGCAGAGAAATATTTCCTCTGTTTTAGGATAGATTTTAACTGTAGCCCTCCGACTCCTGATAACCGAAGCAAGAGTTATGTGTCTGGCATTCTCTGCCCTGCACCCCTGGTTATTTATTCCGCGATGCGCAGGAAGGAAGGAGACGTGCGCAATCTCCATTCTTGTTACCAGGAATTGTGCACCTAATTCTCTGTGCATTGTACTGAGAATGAACTAGTAAGATGTGTTCTGCATCAGCAAAAAGGCTGCCTTATTCAGCTGGAATGAGAACATGCACGCTATAACTTGGGAGTAAAGAAAATCACTGTAAACGATTTCTTTAAACAGAGTCTGCTGCATTTTTCCTGAATTTTTTGCTGAGAGTGAAGATTCTGCAGGGTTTTTTTCTCCCTTTTCCTACCCAATTGCTAACCTTTCTGTTGCATGCGTTTCTGCTGCTTCTAGCACTTTTCATTCTGATGGCAGTTTTTCATCTCTTCACTAGCTTATGGCTAAAACAGCCCTCGTAACAGGAGTTTCGGTTACTTACTCTCCAGAATAACTATTTCCATTTGTTCCCACTCTGGTCCTGCGGGAGAGGGCTTCCTCGCGTCTCGCCTTGATGGATCTGCCCTCCCAGTTTCTCTACTTCGTGCATATGTCTTCTCTGCAGGTGTCAACACCAGGTGACAGCACCTTTCTGAGATGTATTTTCAAGTCAGTCCTAGCTAATACATTACCTAAATGTATTGGCACTTATTATTAGGACTGAATTTTTTCTGGTTGGCTACTCAATTAATAAAAATGCATCGGCATATGCATGCATAATTATGGTAATGTATATAATTCTGTGACTTCTGCTGTCTGAAAACTTTGCAGAGCTTCAGAGAAGAGCTGGGAAGTACTTACTGTTAATCATAGCGCAGAGACTGGAAACAAGCGCAGGGAACAGAGCGGGTTCTTCTCCCATTGTTACTCAGCAAGTCCCTGAAATAACCAGGAAAACACAGTCAAACTGGGGCCTCCTCACCCGTTCTTTGTGTTAGCCACTACCTAGATCCTAGGTGGTGTTCCTATAGCAAAAGGTAATAGAAAATCACAGCTCAGGTTTTTTTGCTGAAGCAAAGTCATTTGTATGCTGTGTGATTTTATAAAAGCATAGACCTCCTGCTTTTTGCGGTACCTTGAGCTTTGAACATGACTTTTTTTCTTTGAATCTGAAGGATTCTGAATCTGCTAGAAGTTAATTAATGAAAAAAATCACTGAAGTTAGCAGAAGAGCAGCTGCTTATCTACTCCATCCGTGTAACAGCTGAACACCATTCTGTACAGTCTTTTTTCCTACCAATGCCACGTCCCGTCAGAAGTCAAGGAGAGGTGTATAGGGCAAAGGTAAAACCGTCATGGTTTTGTAAAGGCAGATGTTGGGGTACAGCCTGAGCACATCCACGCCAGCTATGCAGCCATGTACCAGGAAGAGGACCAGCATTCTGCACGCGAGGCGAGGTGCTGCAGGGACAGCAGGGAATTTCTGTGCAGCTGGAGACGGAGCTCCCCACGTGGCACCTCCCTGTGCTGTGCACCGACACACCACGGAGACCATCTCCAAGAGGAAGCTGCCTCACTACAACCAGTCTCTAAATTTAAATCAATACGAGTAATACCAATTTTCCCTGGTTTGGTTGGGAACGCAGTTGACTAACCCGTAATAAGCTACTTTATATGGAAATCAGTGTCCACCAGTCCTCGCCCCAGTCAGACTGTATTGGTTTATGGATGTGCGTTAAGTTCTGCAGCAATACAAGTTTCTTCTGTAGCAAAACCCTTGGAGAGTGATCAGCCTCCTATGGCATCAAGGGGTGGAAATATAAAGTGAAGGTTTAGAACATTTCAACTGCATCAAAGTAATGAATTCTGCCTGAATTCATGAAGCTGTTGTATTATTTAATGCCTCGCTGTATCAAGAATCAGAGGTTTGTTTCAAAATTTATGTTGCCTGCTTCAGGCCTGAGCTTAAAGAGTTGCGAGAGGCGCGCCCCAGTGTCATTTACCGCAAGGAGCGGCTGGAAGGAGGCAAGGATGCTGAGCCGGGTGGCAGTCGGGTCTCTGCATGTGACTGACCGCAGTGGAGACCCGCCGGCAGGGAGGAGGAAAGGCAGATGTGTAAGTGCAGTGAAGAGGGGACATACCTGGCGATGGGAGGAGTGGTACAAACACGTTGTGGGCAGGAATCATAACGCAACCTGTGACCAGGGAGCCCAGAAGGCGTGTGACAAAACTAAAGCAGAAGCTAAGCGATGGTGTGGGTTCTGAAGGGCTTGGAATTGCCTGGAGATATTTAATACGCCACTTAAATCTGTGTGTACGCTCAGCCGGTGGGTGAGTAAATGCCTTGTGATCCTTTTAGCCATTCTTCCGAGAGCCCTGTGCATGGTGCGCTGGTTCAAGCATTATTCCTCAAGGGTTAAACTATAAACTGAAGTACTCTCAAGTGTGGAGCTCAAGTGAGGGTGGTTTTGAGTATCCAGCAGCCTTATAGCAGCTGGAATGCAGAGTCTCATTCCCGAGCAGTAACAGCAGAGCCCGTGCAGACCTGCTCACAGCAGCTTCTCGGTTTTATGTAGGTCGTAAGCCCTCCAGTATTGATTGGAGGGGTTTCGGGGGTACTAACCTGCATAAAAGGATAAGTGGTTTTTAAATACTAAATAAAAAAAAAACCAACACATTTTGAGTGTCACTGTGACGAGGATTTTCTGCTTGCTGAGAACAGCGTCTCGGTGCTCATGGACTGTAGAGCTGCTGGAGGAACCATGATGTGATGTGCAGTTCTTGTGTTTCTTCTTGTGCATGAGCATACGCAAATAAAATACTGGCCCCAGTTCACAGCTTCTAAACTCTACCAAAACCCCTTTGCCTGGGGTTTCGCACTGGCCAGACGTTGCTGGTAGTAGGTATGGGGACCAGAGCAGGTACAACAGGTAACGGTGTGAAGCCAGGTGGAGAGCATCCCTTTGGTTTCCAACAGATGAACATCGTGTAAGACCTAGTGGCTGCTAGCAGGTGCAGTGCCTGCCTCCTGGCGTGCTGCTGTGGGCTCGGGGAACGCTGCCCAGGGCATGCCCCGGCCTGAGCCGTCAGTGGCTTTGTCAGACAGTGCAGGCATCTTGGGTGGGAGATCTTCCTGGGATGCAGGAGCCAGGACGCTGACCTCCGCGCATCCATCGGGAGCCAGGGCCATCCCGCAGCCTCACGGCTTGTCCTGTCTAGCACAGACCCCTCACATGAAGAAGGCAGGTGACCGTGGCTCCACGATTTCCAGACACACAGTTCTGTGACTTCTTGCCTCTACCTGCTGAAGGACAAGCTGCTGCCGCCTTCTCCCTGGGGATTAGTCCCAGGCAGGGCTTTTTGTGCCTGTTACGAAGACACTTTATCAGCAGCGTTGTGTCTGCCATGAAACAGCAAAATGACCTTGAGTAAAACCGTGGACGGGAGACAAAGACAGCTCTTCCATCCAGCACGGTCTATGTCTCCTACAGCCACAAATGAAACACCAAGCCAACCTTTTCTTCCTCGTGTAGGGGCCGAGGAAGCAAAGCGCAGCTGTGATTACGCTTTATGTCAAGCCTGTCACACATCAGTAAGTCACCAATACAGAGTTATCTGGAAAAGCTGGCTTGCAGGTTATATTCAGCAACAGGATGGTTTTCCTTTACCCTCCAGGGTTTACAGTGGGATTTACACCCCCAGGCTGGAGAACGGCTGGGCAGGTGACCCTGCTCCCCAACGCCTCCACGCACGCTGACCAGCTCGCTTTATTTTTGGCTGCCTTGTGTTTTTTCTTTTGTCTTTGGTCTGGTGACTCTGCCCTGTGAAGGAAGTATATTTAGGGAGGGACCTATATTGTTGCAGTCTTTTCATTACGTTTCCCTCGTACAGGATATTTAACCGCTGCTGCTGGAATGATTCTACAGTTGTTCTTCATTGCTAATTATTAAACATCCAGTACAAGTAAAGTACTTTCTTCTTTGCAACCCTGGGGGTAAATTTTAGAGTATTAGATTTATTTTATTTTTTAAAAACCAGTCTAAAGCTAAACTTTCTGTATTGCCCTTGGGTTTTCATACTGCAGACTTGATCAGCCAAGCATGCAAAAATCTGGCGAAATAAACCCTAGAGACCAGATCTGAAATGTGGCTTTCACTGTCCAGAATTCTCTTCTACTCAAAGTGGTTGCCCAAAGTCAGCACACAAAGCTTAATAATAATTAATTACTTTAAGCTAGATAATGAAAAAAGTGGTGTGGACAGACTCCATGTAAGCATACCATTTAAAAGCATTAAACTTATTTTCTTGCGGTGCAAACCATCAGTAATCAAATTTCCATTACCCAGTGATGGGTGTGAACAGACAAGAAAAATACTGAGTCAACAGAATACCAATTAGAGATCTGCAAGTATCCTGCTTTAAATACGGCAAAGCAAGGCGATGCTTTCCCAAGAGGTTGGTCTTCTAATGAGTAAGCATGACTCTTAAGTATTTTTTTTTTCCCTCTTGAGAAACACCCTCTACTTCTGGGTGTGCCAGGAGATACGCCAAGGGAAAAGGATCTGTTCACAGCCTGTAGCGAGTAGTTGGCAGGGACAAAAGCAGCGAAACAAACCTTTCTCAAGTGTCCTCTGAAGGGAGGAGAAAAAGTGGTTTACTTTGTAAATTAGTTTTGTCAATCTTATGCTGGAATTGCTCCAGAAAACGTGAAGAAGCTTGAAAACATGATAGGACTGTCTATCAGATGCGATTCTTCCTGCTGGATTTATGGCACGATACTGTTTCTTCCATTTCGTCAGGTCTGGAGACACTGCTCAGCTTTGGGTGGTGTTGGCGGTGGGTAACGGATGCTACGAGACGCTGTGGGGCAGTAACTGTTCCTTGGGAAAGCAGCGGCAGCAGCAGCCATCCCAGGTGCTGGGGAGGGGGCAGGCTTAGGTTTGGTCCCAAAGACGAGGGAATCAGGAGGGAAGAGTACTTCTGACTTCAGAGTCTTCATGCCTTTCACAACCATCTAACTTTCCCAATTTTTGCCTCGAAACTGTATGCCTGAGCTACATAGGATCATGGAGTATCTTGAGTTCAAGGGGACCCGTATATCACCCATGAGTTGTGAGATTTAATTAATATTAATAAAGCCCATTATGTAAAATTAGCCATAGACAGGAGATTCTTTAAAAGGTGAAATTGTAATAGTCATGATCAGTGTCTGTGTTGCTTGGAAACTGAGAGCTGTCCTGCTCTGCTCCTCAATATTTGCCTTTCATTACAGTTATTTCCCCCCTACTTGGGGAAAAGGAGTTTTAAATGAAAGAAATGAATCTGTTGACAGTGATGAGCACAAAGGAAAGTCTTTGAGCTTGATTTTTTTGCAGCTGGGTCCTGGGTCTGGCAGGTGGAGTCCAGCAGAGGTTGGTGGCCATGGTGCCCGGCAAGAGCCAGCAGTGCAGGTGGGTGCGGAGCGCGGTGCTTCTCAGCTTGCTCATTTGGGGAGTAGCTTTCGGGCGATCCTCATTACCCCTTTTTCCAGTCTGTCTTTAGAAATGTTTGGACTGGTTCCCAATCAGACGACCTATCTGCCAACCATCCATTTCCCACCACAGACTGTGTGCGTTAATCCGCGAACACGTGCTTCAGCCGCTCCAACAGCTGCCCGGCGCCGCTAGCTTTTAGCCACAGCCTTCAAATAAAGCAACTACACACTCTCGAAAAACCTGCAGCAAAAGTACACAAGCTTAAAAATAATCACACGAGTGGCGTATTCAGCTAATCAGGAGTTCCGATTGTCTCGGCATTTCTGCGCACAAATCAGTTGTATTTAGGAGGCTAAAGCAGGTAGTCACCACTGGAGCCTGATTACATATTTTAAAAGTGCCTCCTGATTAGATTACATTTGGTGCTGTTTGTGGCTGATTTTGAGTAAATGGGAAAAATCAGAGCTGGGATCCAGACACATAAGCTGATCCAGGTTTTGAGAATGAAAAAATTCAGGACGCAGACCCAGACCTAGATCCAAGTTTTAGACCGAGGCCCCAGGCTTCAGAGTGGACCGATTCAAAATCCTGCAAGGAAAGGGTCTGGGTTGTTCCCCTGTAGGAAACTCATATTTGCTTAGAAATAACTGGCTTAATTCTTAAGGATTCTGGGAGGCTTGTGTCCTCGGTACTGAGTTCACTTTAAACGAAGATAAAGTGCTAAAACACTGAGTGGTTTACTTAAACGCAGAAATATGCATCAGAAGATATTTCATCAGTTCCTATAGTTTGCAATCCAACATCTTTGCAGGTTAGCACATGTATTCTGTTTCAGGCTTTTGATTAATTACACAGTACCAAACCCATACATATTTATAGTGTACAGAATTAGATAAATTCTCCAGATGTGGCTTCCTTTTAGTTAAGTCGAGATGAATGGAGATCAAAGCCTTTGATCTTTAGCCTGACTGAAACCTGCTGCTGACATAAGCCTCTAGAAAATGATGCAGCGAGGGGAACTGGCCACTCTCAGCTTCGATACAGAATCATCTCAACCAAAATCTATGGGCAGAAACTTTGTGGAGGCTATATCTATACACACCATTGAGTCTCTGCTCCTGAAAGTAGGAAGGCAATTTTCAATGAACCTTTTATTCTTAAACAACATATTTAAATAGATTGATTTTATGTTCCAGCTCAGAAATGATTTAAGACATTTCAGTGCATGCGTATCCTCTGCGATATACAGAACTGGCAGAAAATGTCATCATGAGCTAGTTTATAGCCTCAGTTAAGGCTATTTCCATTGCTCCAGATGTGTAAAGCAGACATATAGCTGAGTTCCTGGTATAGTGAAATCCCTGATGCATCCTAGGATCAGCACTGCCAGCTCAGTGATATCTTCTTCGTGACCCTTGGAAAAAATGATGAATAGCCAGGGAGCTGCAAATTCAGACTGAATTCTGGCAACATGAACATTTTAGACAAGTCTTAGCCAGTCAGGCAGATAGCATGGTCTGGAAGCTCTTATCTTGTACCACGGGCTGTTCTAGCAGCCCCAGCTGCAGAGCAAGGCAAAGCGCTGCCTGGCTGCTGCTGCCTGTCTCCGCAGCTTGGTAAGCCCCACAGCATGGCCACAGACCCGCACAGCTGGGGGGTATTGCTGAGGGGGTGCCAAATCCCACAGCCGAAACTATTCCGTGAGCTGTTTTCTATAAATGAAGCTGATACTAAAAAACAAAACAGAACAAAACAAAAAAAACCCCAAACCACCAAAACCCAGACCCAAAACCCAAGCAAAAAACAACCCACAAAAATTTAGGTTCACACTTGTCAGCATCAGAAAAAAGGAAAATTAATCAAGGACGCTGCAGCATGGCTGACCCACAGCAACCTGGAGAAGTTGGAAAGGCTAGGGAGGGAAAAGTTATTAATAATGAAGTGAAGTAACAAGGAGAATGGGTGACTGGCCCAGCAGAGCCAGCAGAGTGAGCCTGCAGCAGTCAGGAGCGTCGGAGGGTTGGTCTGTCACCGACCAGAGCAACCTCAGCGGAGCCTGAGGCTGTCAAGGGATGCCACCAGCTCTTCTGAGAGCCTCCTCTGAGACGTTTAGGCAGGTTTTGGAAATGGAAGATGAGGAAAAGAATTAGAAGGGAGGCTCTTGGACATCTCGTCCTTGCAGGAGCTGGAAATACAAAGGCAGAAGGTGGCAGAAGCAGAAGCTTGGTGGCACTGCCGGTGAGACAGTAGCTTTCATTGTCCTTGGAAAGGGGGATTGGCCTCCAAAATGCCAGATTTCAGTAAACTCAGAGAACTGACAGGTTTTCATTGGAGAGAAAAGGCAGAAATGCACTGTCCCAGTGCAGGGAGAGCATAGGAAATGTATTTGATTCACTAAATCATAAATTCTTTATCAACATCAGAAGAACAAACTATAATTTGTAAGATTATTGAAGATGATCATAAAGGAATAGCTCAAATACGTAAGGGAAAAGTCAAAATGGAGAAGGTAGAAAACCAGATGCAGCTAGCAAGAGGCATCAGGGATAACAAGAAATAATTCTTAAGCCCATTAATAGTGGGAGGAGGGGCAAATGAAAGATTTGTCCATTACTTTGTAGAAAGGAAAAGCTTCTGATCAATGAAAATAAGAAGAATGAATGCCCTTTTTCACCTGTCTTCAGTAAAAAGTAAATGGTGAGTAAGTGTTTACCACAATTAATACTAACAAAAAGAAATATTCCAGCATACATTAGGGGAAAGCCTGGTTAAAAATACTTAGATAAATTAGAGGATTTAAAATTGTCTGAGGCTGGCTTAATCCTGCAGTACTTGAAGAACTGGCTTTAGTAATCTTGGAACTGTTAATGGTATCTCTGAATTTGTGGATGGGCTGGGGTGATACCGGAAGACTGATGTATTGCTTATCTTTAAAAGGTGGACGAGGTGAGTGGAAAAAGAGCAGGAGAACTGTACGACAGTCAGCTTACCCTCAAAATCCAGAAAAATGCTGGAAGAAATAATCACGTACCTGGAAAATAAGATGAGCAACAGCTAACACAGATTTGTCAAGAACAAATCATGCCAAAGTACTCTAATTTAATTTGAAAGAGTAACAGGCCATGTGAATAGGAGAAAAACCGTAGATGTCAAATATATTGACTTCAGTAAGGCTTTTGACACTGATGATATTTTGTTTTTTGTCCCTTGTAGCATTTCCCTTTCTTCTATAATTTCTTTTCAAAATAATCTAAGGGAAATGAGTATCTAATATTAACCAATTTGAAAGATCCTATTAAGCTTAATGATCCAATGCAATGTATAAACAGAGGATAAACATTAGAATTTGTGAAGGGTGCCAGGGCAAGCTTCTTCATACCCCTCCAGAACTATTCTGGGGGCTTACATCCCCTCCTAGGTGACAAGGTGTTTGTGTCTTTACCATCAGTGAAGATGGTAAGGAAAAGGTGTGAGGAATAAGATCCCCTCCCGTTACAGACTCACTAGGGAAGAGCGATGTGAAGGGCTCATGTTTCCCATCCAGCTCAGCCTTGTAGAAATACTGACCCGAACACCTACAGCCAGCGCATCCTCTCCAAAGGTTCCCGCTGCTCCTCACCTCAGCGTCTCCATGGTCTCGTCGGCAGCTGGTCGGTGCCGAGTCAGCACATCTCCCTGCCAGGACAGCCTTGCCCCATAACCCCCTCCCTGCCCAGCCCTGCTGCCTGGCGATAGGACCTTGTTGCAGGCAGCTGCTCATGCTCCATCCTTTCCCCTGATGGACCTGCTGGGCTCAGTCCTGTGAGCGGGTTGAATCAGACGCTTTGCATTTAATGCGCTTTGCTGGAGAGCACAGCTCGACTGCTCCTGCACGGCTGAGGAGGTGACCACCCTCAGCTATCACCAGCTTCGTGTGTAACCATTCATCTGCCTGGGAGAAAGGAGTTAACAAAAAGAAATGGAGACATTATGTTATATATGTAATAATATTTCCCCGCTGTGTGGTATTTTTCATCCCAGTGTGGTCAGAAAGGACAGCATCACCAAGATGCCATGCCTTCTGCTGTGGAGGGCGGCTGGTTTGCGATGTGCTGCAAAGTGGTTGGAGAAATTCTTTGGGACATCCCAGGAGCCTTTCACTTTTAGGTGCTCTCAAAGAATTCCCAGGTGGAGGTCACCTCACCTGAGATGGACACGGTGATGGAGAGCCCAGCGTGGGCATGTCCAGAGGACAGTTCATCCCCTCTTAAGCTAGGTGTCCCGATGGGTGCGCTGGGCTGCGCTCTCTTCTCCAGCAGCTGGTGGCCGACGAGCGCCTGGACAGGTGAAGGTGAGGAAGATGAATCCCCTAAGGAATTATCTGGGAATTCAGTTTATCTCTACTGGTGAGACAATCGCTAAGGATTTAAGGTAGCTGGCCTGGCTGAGGATAAGCTTATGTCAGAAGAGGCAGCTGGCCCAGTAATTCCTTCCTGGCTCAGCTGAGGTCAGGATGTTAAAAATGAGTTAATTTCTTCGCAAGGCTGGTAACGTAATATTAATTGATGGGGATAATGCATTTAAGTTAAAACCTTGAATATGGAGCCACATTCATGTCTTCTCTCTGCAAGACTGTGAGTGATTATCCAAATTTTGGCAGTTTGGGTACTGGATTTTAAACTTAGCCAGTTTGTAATATATGGCCCTTTTTTTTAAGGGTCAGGTTTATGTCAGTTATGAGAAATTATTCTGTTACCAAAATAATGTAGACTACAGGATGATCTATTGCCAAAGTCTGCCATTAACTATACCTGCACCTTGTACAATGGTGTATGATTTACAGTACGGCCTTTCTTATGTCTAATTTCTTTGTTGAATGTCCTGGAGCGGTAGTATCAGTGTGACACACGATGGAGACGTTCACAGTAACTCGGTGGGGCTGGTAGAGCTGATGGGGATTAACAGGCAGATCTCCACTGCGCTCCTTGGGAAGGCAGTGAAACGAATTACTGCAAAACGCAAAATGCAGCAGAAGGCTGCAGCTTAGAGATCATTTTTGTTTGCCTCTGTTGCTCCTTAAGCAAGCCAAAAGTCTGGTATTTTGAACAAAATATGTTATGTATTTGGGTGTGAGGTAAGCGCAGTTGTACTGACAAGAACGAAGACGTCGGACTGTTGGATTATGCCCCTTACACTCCGCAGAAATCCGTGGAAAGCCTCCCTCCTGCTTCGTTACCTGTGCACGTCAGCAGTGTTGTAACACTCATCACGGATGTTTCTTTCCTTAACAGCAAACTTCTGGTCATGCTTAACTACAGCAATCA